>NC_142504.1:75408579-75719412 GCF_057876585.1 Rhinolophus sinicus | reverse complement strand
AGGTATATATACTTTTTCTAGGATGAGTTCGCGAATTTAATTGTCCAACCTCATATATTTGACCCCCTTTAGCCTATTCTGCCATAACTCATGCCCCTTTACCCTCTGGTAACCTGTTGTCTGTGTCCACGAGTTTTTGTTTGTTTGTTTGTCTTGTTCCTTTGTTGCTTACAGTTTTATATCCTACACAGTATGAGTGAAGTCATAATGAATCTTGACTTTTTCTGTGACTTATTTTGCTTAGCATGATAATCTCAAGATCCATTCATGTTGTCACAAATGGCAATATTTCATCTTTTCTTATGGCAGAGTAGTATTCCATTGTGTATATATACCGCATCTTCTTTATCCAATGATTTATCAAAGGACACTTTGGTTGTTTCCATGTCTTAGCCACTATAAATAATGCTGCAATGAACATAGAAGTACATGTATCTTTACGGATAAATGTTTTTTCAGATTTTGGGGCGGTGGGGTTGATACCCAGGAGAGGGATTGCTGGGTCATATGGTAATTCTATTCTCAATTTTTTAAAGGAACCTCTATACTGTTTTCTATAGCAGCTGCACCAATCTGCATTCCCACCAGCAGTGTATGAAGATTCCTTTTTCTCCACAGCCTCTCCAGCACTTGTTACTATTTGTCTTTTTGGTAATCGTCATTTTGACTGGGGTGAGATGGTAACTCACTGTGGTTTTGATTTGCATTTCCCTAATAGCTGGTGAAGTTGAGCATCTTTTCATATATCTGTTGGCCCTGTGTATGTCTTCTTGGGAGGAATGTCAGTTCAGGTCCTGAGCCCTTTTTTAAATTGGATTGTTTTTTTGTTGTTGTTGAGTTGTATGAGTTCTCTATATGTATTTTGGATATTAGCCACTTATCGGAGGTGTTGTTTGCAAGTATCTTCTCCCATTCAGTTGGTTGCCTCTTTGTTTTGTTGATGGTTTCTTTTGCTGTGCAGAAGCTTTTTAGTTTGCTATAGTCCCATTCATTTATTTTTGTTTTTATTTCTCTTGCCGTTAAGGTCAAATTCATAAAACCCACTTTGAACCCAAGGTCCATAAGTTTAGTACCTAATCTTTCTTCTATGCAGTTTATTGTTTCAGGTCTTATGTTTAGGTCTTTGATCCATTGTGAGATAATTTTGGTACATGGTGACAGATAGTAGTCTACTTTCATTCTTTTGCATGTGGCTTTCCAATTTTCCCAGTACTATTTATTGAAAAGGCTTTCTTTTCTTCATTGTATGTTTTGAAATTTGTATCTTGATCAATATTTGGCGGCACATTAGCACTGGGTTTGTGAGATACCACCATCCTATGTGTGACCTACCAGTTAAGAACCATGGATCTAGCCATTAGTGGTGATTTCCGTGCAGAAACAGTATAAGGGTTACAAGTCATGTTTGTTACAATTATCTAAAAGTAGGAAATCAGAGAAAAGGATGACTGTATATTCATGCAGATATTGTCCTCTTACGTTGAAGCCAATAGCCCATCTAAGGGCCATCAGAACCTCTAACAGAATGAAAATTTAACAACTTATGTTGATTATGGCTTGGACTCTGTTAGGTTAGATATTAATGAGTGTAACTGTTAAGCTGCAAGTGATTTTTATCCAGCAAAGGAGCAGATGATTTCTGTCTGGCTGAAGAGATAACCCCAAAGGTTATGGCCCTTTTGCTCTGTAGTATAGTTTTGTATCTAATTTAACAAGTTTTATTTTATTTTAATACTTTAGTTTTCTAGAACAGTTTTAAATTTACAGAAAAACTGAGACGGTAGTACACAGGATTCCCTTATACCCTCCACCCAGTTTCCCTTATTTTTAACATGTTACATTAGTATGGTACATGTGTTATAATTAGTGAACCAGTATTGATACATTTTTATTAACCAAAGTCCATGCTTTACTCAGATTCCCTTAGTTTTGACCTAATGTCCTTTTTCTGCCCCAGGATTCCATCCGGGATAATACCACATTACGTGTAATTGGCTTTCCTGGTCTGTGGCAGTTTCGCAGTCTTTGTTTTTGATGACCTTGACAGTTTTGAGGAGTACTGATCAGCTATTTTACAGACTGTTCCTGTTTGGGAGTGTGTCTGATGTTTTTCACATGATTAATCTGGCTTTATGGACTTTTGGGAGAAAGACCACAGTGAAGTACCATTTTCGTTACACCATATCAAGGGTACATATTATCAGCATGACTTATAACTGTTAATATTGGCCTTGATTACCTGACTGAGGTTGCATTTGTCAGGTTTCTCCACTGTAAACTTACTTTTTTCTTCTCCCTTTCTACTGTATCCTCTTTGGTAGGAACTCACTGTGTGCAGTCTATTCCTAAGGAGTTCTGCTCCCCCTCCTTGAGGGTGGAGGCTACACATAAATCATTAGGAATTCTTCATGGGAGATTTATCTCTTCTCCCCTACTTATTAAATTATTCAATCATTTATTTATATCATATCTATATGGACTTATGGATACTGGGCGCTTGGAGTACTTGTTGCTAATTGGATGTTGTTTCTCTTAGGCCCTCTCAGCTGACAGCATGGAAATATATAACTGTATGTGTGTGTACAGGTCTTTGTATAGTTCTATATGTAACCATGTGTATCTGTGTTAAGCTAAACATGAGTTCTTACTGATGCCTCCAACTCTAACCATATGGCTCGTTCTAGCTTCCTCCCCTTGCTTACCTGTAAATTCTCACTTCAAGAGTGAGAAGCCTGACTCCCATCATCCACTTAATTGTTCAGTTCCAGGACACATGTAGAGAAGTATCAGAATTGTTAATCCGTGCCCCATACAGCTCCTTTCACCTTTAGTCTTACGGACTCCACTCGTTTCCAAAGCTGCTTAAGTCAGCTTTCCCTCTCCTTCCCCTCTTCAGTAAGGTTGTTCCATACATTTGTAATACAGAGTCTCACATTATAGTCTGCATTCCTTCCTGGGATCCACCAACCTCCTCAGTGATTTTTAAAAATTTTGTATATATTAATGTTCACTCTTTGTACTATAAAGTTCTGTGGGTTTTGACAAATGTGTAATGTCATGTATTTACCATTACAGTTTCCAACAGTTTTACTGTCGTAAAAGTCCTGTTACACCTATTCAGTTGTCTCCCCTTTCTCCTTTCTCCCCTCCTTCCGGGCAACCGCTGATCTTTTTACTGTCTGTATAATTTTGCCTTCTCCAGAATGTCATATAATTGGAATCATACAGTATGTAACCTTGTACTTAGCAGTGTGCATTTGAATTTCCTCCATGTCCTTTCATGGCTTGATGGCGGATTTCTTTTTGTCGCTGAATAATATTCCATACATGCATGTACCACAGTTTGTTTATCCATTCATTAACTGAAGGACATCTTGGTTGCTTCCGGTTTTTGGCATTATGAATAAAGCTGCTATAAACAATTGTGCCCTTTTTTCATTGACTATATACCTGCGTGTCTTGTGTACTCTTCTGAACCAGGGTTTCCATCCTGTTACTTCCCTCATTAAGATCACTGTCTATTTGTATGAGAATTAGGTTTTTAACTTTGACATGGTGATGTAAGTACAGTATTCCTTTTGCGGCTTGGAACACGTGTTGCGTGATCTCAAGGTCATGGCCACGGACCTCTTTTCCATAGGCATGGACCTTGATATGGCCTTGGATTGGGTGAGCACTTCTGAGGGTAAGCCCAGAGGAACACGTAGGATGAGTGGTGCTGTTGTTGGTGACCTCTCACAAGAGAGGTTGTTGAAAGTATTTTGCTTTTAAATCTCCTTAAGATGATTCCGTGTGCTCTTAAGACTTTTATCAGGTCACATTGAGGACATTATTGTAGGGAGAGTGGGATGGAGACAACGCTGTGTTTGAGGACCTCTCTGCTACTCAGCGCCGAGTCCGTTAACACCTTGAGAATCAACTTCCTCATTTTGTAAAGTAGGAAACATCATGGCAACACAATGATACTATGACTGATAAAATATCCTAATCCATTGAGTTATTTGTCTGAAATAATATGTGTGAAATACTTTCTGAGCACTATAGAAGGATAAGTTATTACTGTCTAGCATAGGGGTTGGCAAATTTCTTCTGTATAGGAACACATAGTAAATATTTTCACCTTTGCAGGCTATATGGTCTCTATTGCAACTACTCAGCTCTGCCCTTGCAGTTCAAATGCAGCCATAGACAGCACGTAAACCAAAGAGCGTGCTGTGTTCCAAAAAAACCTTACTTATAAAAACAGACAGAGGGCCATATTTGGCCCACATGCAATATAGTATGCTCACTCCTTGTCTAGAATAAGCATGGAAGACACAGACCATTCTCTGCTCCCTTCCTCCTGAAATCTCTTCCAAATACAGTGCTGGAGAGGACATTCAATAATTTACTGAGAGTCCTGACTCACACACTACAAAGCCCCAGGTGTGTTGAATTATTTGTCAGCCCAGCTCTTTAAAAAACACAACTGCTTCCTGCTTTCTACCCCGGGTCTCCAGCTTCTCTGTGAGTGGAGCTCACCCTTCTCCTGCAAGAACTGTCACTGTCTATTAAGCTGCTCATCTACTCTCCTGGGCCAATTATTAAGTGTCTGGGAAGACCCAAACCCTGTTATCTCCTTAGCTGAACCAGAAAATTGAAAGAGAGATGCATGGGAAGGGAAAGGACCTAAGATCTTTCCCTGCATCTTATGAGTGAGACTCTGTGCTAGGTGCTTTTCATATGGAACTCAAAACTGGCAAAAATTCTGTGAGATAGGTACTAGTACGTGCATTTTTCATTTGGCATGTTTAAATTTTGTAGTTAGAATATTCAGCTTAACATATAAGTACATTTATTCTGAAGTCACAGCATCTCAATTTCCACAGAGAACAGAAAGTTTAATTTTGTCAACTCAAGGTAATTCGTCACTTCTGGGCTTAAATGAAGTCAGTACAGTTTTAAACTCAGTTAATGCAAGTCCCCCCCTCCGCTCCTGTCTTTCACCCCTAGTCCCTGGGGATGAGCTAAGTATCTGGGACGTTGGCTTATAGACCGTCCTGTAGGGAGAGGTGAATGCTGGCGTCTGTCCTTGCTGCATTCTCCTGAGAACTTTGTCCTTTCTAGTCCTCATGGTCTTCATGATTTCCTGTCATGTCTGTGAGGACCATACACTCCTCCTGTTGTCCCAAACCTTGGCTCCTTTGGGATTGTGGCTCATGCCCAGTCACTTTGCTGTTTGTCCGGGGGCTCATGGGAACCTTTTGCTTAAGGTTGCATGAGGCTTCCCTGAAGTTCACCTGACCAGGAAATTCCCTCAGCCGTTGTTAGGCTGCCCCTCTGGGGCTATATTTCTGGAGTTTCTCGCTCCCCTTCTGTCCAGGGGTTTTGATCCATGGATGGGACCATTGTGTAGCACTTTCTAGGGACCTAAACGTTGGCTATCGCTCTGCTGGCCCTTCTTCCCATGATCATTGACTTCATCTTTGTTTTCTTTTTAAGCAGAGAAAAATATTTTTATATCATCCTACATATTTTTCCTGTTTTTTAGCTCACAGTATAAATTTTGCAGGGTCCTCATCCCTTAGGAACTCAACATTTTCTCTCCCAAACATTTTCCTCTCTCAAATCCCTCTGCATGCTACAGCAAAAAAAGCTTTGTTTTCAATGTACTGTTTCTTCTCGAGGCTCTAAAAAGTCTAATTCAGAACTCACAGGTTTGCAATTATTTCTTTGATTTCAGCGTATTTGCCTTCCCCCTAAGAACAGTATGTATGGAGAACTGCTTTCATTTTGTTTATTCATGTTTCCCCCCTAAAAATAAACATGAAAAGCTTAAGATCAGATTCAGTACAGATCAGTTTATGATTCTGTTTGTTTCTTTGTCTACATGACAAAGGCAAAGGAAAGGACACCAGGAATCAGGAGAAACCTTGGATAGCATCTCCAAGCATCTCCAAAATATTATCCATGCATCCTCACTTATGAGGAAACCGAGACCCTGAGAGGTCGGTCGACCAGCTAGCAGAATACCACACTGGAGAAAATAGAGGATTTGGGACTGCTACCGTGTTTCCCTGAAAATAAGGCCAGTCTTGTATTAATTTTTGCTCCAAAAGATGCATTAGTGCTTATGTTTAAGGGATGTCATCCTGAAAAATTATGCTAGGGCTTGTTTTCTGGTTAGGTCTTATTTTCGGGGAAACACGGTAGCTGGGTCCGCAGCCAGGTCTGCCTGACTGCAAAACAGACACTAGGGTAAGGAAGGGTGCTTTTTGGTTTCAGCCATTTCAAATGCTGCAGAGAGACCCAGAAAGATAAGAAGGGAGACAGAGATTTTCAGATAAGGGGCTCCTGGTTATCCTCTGACGGCTGTTCTCTGCTCCGCACTAGACTTTGTCCACTAGCACAGGACTGCTGGCTCAGAAGTCCTCACCCTGATGCCACATGCATCACTGTGGTATTGCTGATTGTGAAGAGCCCCCCAGGACTGGTGCATCCTTAAAGCATTTTATTCTGGGTGTCCAGCAGCAGAAGGTTCTGAAGACTACAGTGTCAGCAAGGACATAAGTACTTGACGTTATGTAAGATACCTGGGTGGAGGAAGGTAGCAATTTGAAGAAAGTGCAAAAAAGAAGGTATTGAAGTAAGTGGATAAAGAGGTTTGAGTGAGGGGATGAGGGTTTCCCCAAATCCCTGTAGTGAGAAGTACCCACGAAAGAGAAGAGCCACGGGTGAAAGGGCTACCCACTCTGAAGACAGGATAGCAATTGCCATCTATAAAGGAATTCTTTTTTTTTTTTACTTTTTGTACACTTTTCTAAATAAGTGGTGTCAGTTTGCAAGCCCTCCATAGCTGTGTGCTAAACATGCAGAGTATTCTCTTACTCTGGGAGGGCTGAGGGCTGGCTACTGCCTTTGACTAGGAGGACAGATTTTACTCGTTTTTTGTTGTTGTTGTTTTCTTTTTTTCTGGAACTGCCTCCTAAATGCCTTGTGACAGCCAATTTTCCAAGGTAAAGAGCTTCACAGAGATCTGTCCCCTCAAGGGCCTTACTGATGTGCCTCACTGCACCTGTGCAGTTTCAGTTGACTTTATGGTGTCATCCTATGTAAGGAGTGGATACAGGGCTGGGAGGGAAAGAATGGCGTGTGCCTGTCAGGGGGAGGCAGCTGGCGAGGGAAGGTTGGCTTCCACTGTTGTGACAAGTGCTTTGCTAATCATTTTATTTCTTCTAGAAACAAACAGCTTAAGCTCAGATTAAATAGCGATCAGTTTAGGATTCTGTTCATTGTGGTTTTTTTAACCTTTTATTTATTTTAAAATATTTTTCTTTTATTGTGGGAAGAACACTTAACATGAGATTTACCCTCTTGACATTTTTTTATTGAGATATAATTGACACGTAACATTGTATTTGTTTTAGGTGTATAAAATAATGACTCGATATATGTATATATTGCAAAATGATTACCACAGTAAGTTAACATCCATCACCACCGCTTAACATTTTTTAAGTGCACAATACAATATTGTTGGCTGTCGGGACAGTGTTATACCGCGGATCTCTAGAACTTACTCATCTTGCCTAACTTAAATTTTATGTCCTTTGATTAGTAACTCCCCATTTCCCTCTCCTCCCATGTTCGTATCTTAATTCAGTTTGACTCCTGTGTATTAAGTGTCTTCTTGTACAAGGCATTGTAGCAGAGGGAGATAAAAATGCAAAATGGGGAAGTCCCAGCTCCTGTTGCCTCATGGGGGGCAGGGCATACAAATATTCGGGTAATACTTTAATACTGGGCAGAAGGTCAGTGCCTTAGGAGAGGAAGAAAGGGGCATAAGAAAGTTTAAAGTTATTTCTGGTTGGGGTCCTCTCAGAAGACATAGCATTTGAGACAATTTGTAAGGAAGGCTCAATTTCATTGGAGCTGTGGCTAAAGAGTATTTCACCTGGGGAAACTGGCCAAGGATATGAAAATTCTGGATGTCTTGTCGTTCCATGGACCCCAGACCACCTGGTATTAGAAGCAGATCCCACTTTGTTTCTCTGCTTTTTCCCCCCATAACTGCCTGAAACTTCAGTTATTGTATAAAGTTCCCAGCCACCTTGAATATGGGACTAAACCAAAAATGCTTTCCTGGGAAGATGGAGAAGATTTGACTTTGAGAAAAAGAATAAGAAATAGGTCCTAGAAGGACCAAGAAGAGGGGGCAGAACAGACTTTGCATACAGAGGAAAGAAGTGACAGGTCAATGTAGGTGATCAAGGGTCTCTTAATGCCTCAATAGACCGTAAAGAAGGGACATCCAGAGTTAGAAGAGAGGATGTGCGCTGCGGATGTCAGAAGAGACTGGATTTTAGGGACCAAATCAGCTGTATCTGCAACTCTGTGCTTTCATGTCTCGGCCTAGCAACTGTCTCATCAATCAGTGGGCTCCTACAGGAAGGGCCATTTGGCACATGACATTGAATCCTGAGGCGCTCAGGCCTGGACATTTGGGCTCGTTCTGCAAGTGGAGGTGGCCTGGTCTCTGAGAGCACTGCCGCAGGTGGCCCTGTCTCTGAGAGCACTGATCTGTGTGGCAGGAGGGAAGCAAGACCAGGGCAGGATGGTGGACAAGTACGAACAACTGGGCAGCTCTTGCGTGGGCCGGATTCTGGGCTTTGAAGTCCTTGCCTGTATTTCCTAACTTAATCCCCACAAAAACTGAGGTGGTCCCTGATGACCTGTGACAGCACTTTTCCTGAGGACAGTGGAGTAGGAGCTGGGTCTGCAAGGGATGAGAGAGTGAGACAGAAAGGGTATTGGAGGCTGCAGGTCTAGGCCATTCTAAGAAGTGTGTCAGGCAAGAAGTTCTTTTTATATTTTTCCTTTTATTAAAATTTTTTTCTGATATGAAATGAATGGAGGGGAGGTAAAGGAACAAGTACCATGTTTCCCCGAAAATAAGACCTAGCTGGACTGTCAACTCTAATGCGTCTTTTGGAGCAAAAATTAATATAAGAGCCAGTCTTATTTTAGTATAATAGACCGGGTCTTATATTATTTATTTTTTTAAGTGGTTTTATTTATTTGTTTATTTTTTAACAGGACTTTATTGGGGAACGGTGTGTACTTCCAGGACTTTTTCCCAAGTCAAGTTCTTGTCCTTTCAACCTTAGTTGTGGAGGGTGCCGTTCAGCTTCAAGTTGTGTCCTTTCAGTCTTAGTTCAGCTCCAGGTCCAGTTGCCATTGCTAGTTGCAGGGGGCACAGCCCACCATCCCTTGCGGGAGTCGAACTGGCAACCTTGTGGTTGAGAGCCCGTGCTCCAACCAACTGAGCTATCAGAAGGCAGCTCAGCTCAAGGTGCCATGTTCAATATTAGTTGCAGGGGGCGGAGCTCACCATCCCTTGTGGGACTCGAGGAATTGAACTGGCAGCCTTGTGGTTGAGAGCCCACTGGCCCATGTGGGATTTGAACCGGCAGCCTTCGGAGTTAGGAGCATGGAGCTCTAACCACCTGAGCCACTGGGCTGGCCCCTCTTATATTAATTTTTGCTCCAAAAGACGCATTAGAGCTGATGGTCCAGCTAGGTCTTATTTCTGGGGAAACATGGTAGCAGAGGAGAGGCTGAAGATACCATAGAAAGATTGCTTGAAGTGGCCTATTCTTGGGGAGGCGATGTGATGGTGCCTCCCAGTGGTGCAGTGAGTTGGTTACGGGGACAGCCGTGGATGGATGGGATCAGAGGGCACCAGGAAATGGGAGGGCGTGGCCCAGGTGAGAGGGACTTCTTCCTCAACAAAGAAGGACTGCATAGGCAAAGGCACAGAGAGCTATTAAAATGGGCTGGAGGAAATTTGAAGAGGACACTTTGACTGGCCTCAACATTTTTAATAAAGTGGGAGAAATAGTCGTTTACTATGAGTGAAGGAGGCATGGATTGTGTATGGGCTGAATTGTTCCCCCTCACCCCCCGCCAACCCCCTGAATTCATATGTTTAAGTCCTAACCCCCAGTACCTCAGAATATGATTATATTTGAAGATAGGGTCTTTAACCTTCTCATTGCGTTGATTACAAGTTTGTTCTCCAAAATATGTCAAAAATCCACATAAAATGATTACAGTATTCATACTTTTAAGTAAATGCAGTTAAGGTGCTACATTTTATAAAAATAAGTGATTAAAGTATACAAATTTCCTATTGTTACTCATTCTTGAAAAACACAAAAATACAGAAAAATGCACATCTGCTTTCCTAAACTTCTTTTCTGGAACACTGAGCTCGTGGGGTAAAGTCCAACGCCGCAGTCAGCAGCATGGAAATATCATTTGACTACAGACGAATGTCACAGCGAAAATGTGAAAGAGGTAGTAATTCAGTTAAAATGGGGTTATTAAGGGGGACCCTAATTTAATGTGATTAGTATCCTCATAAGAGGAGGAAATTAGGACACAGGTATGCGGAGGGAAGATCATGTGAGGTCACAGCAAGAAGATGACCATCTGCAAGCTGAGAAAAGGCCTCTGGGGAACCAAACTGGCCAACACCTCAACCTCGGACATCCAGCCTCCAGAATTGTGACAAATTTCCTGTTGTTTACGCCACCCAATCTATGGTACCTTGCTATGGCAGCCCTAGCAATCTAATATAGGGAAGAACTCAAGGCTTGAGACATGCAGGAGAAATTTCTAATAGCTAATGCAGGACATATCATAGGGAGTGAAAACAAGGGTGGAGTTATTGCTGAATGGCGATTTGCATGCAGGTAAGTTCAGACACTGTGGGTAAGCATTGGACCCACTTAGCTTGGCTCTGTGTATCAGTCCTCGTGTGTGGGGTTGTGTGTTTATAAACACCCTAGTATGTATCAAGGTTTCTTTCATCCTCCATTTGGAAAGATGTGACCTGAAGATATCTTAATTATATTTAAGAACTTGTGTGGTGTTCTTCTACACATACATAGGATAAGCAATTATTCTGAAAGCTCTGGAAAGTATTACACTATGACCCCAACCCCCAGCTTAATGGCAGAAAAAAAAAAAAAAAAAAAGGGCTGCTTAATCTTTTCCCTCGCCTCCCAGCTCCCAGCCACAGTCCTTCCTTCTAGTCTGTTCTGTTTCCACCAGCTTCATGTTCAACCTTTCCTTGGTAAAGGCAGATCCTTAAAGAAAGCTACCACACCATAATACATAATGTAAAAATTTTTCTTTGTTTCTTTTTTTAAAAACATGCAAGAAATTTGTTAGAGAAAAGTGCTTATCAGAAAATGGAGAGGGAGCCAGGTGAGGCTGAGAGAGCCATCAGGCTGCAATGAATGTCTAACCTCCTGTGGAAAGAAGGAACGTTGCGTGGAAGCTTCCTAGACTGAGTGCAATTCTAAGAAAAGTTTGGCAAGGCCATCGGAGGGTCCTTGAGCCACCTTACTCCCCTGCTTGTCCTGCCAAAGTGCCCAGTGTAAGGAAATCAAGGGTTATTTGTCCTAGCTGGGGGGACAAGATAACAGCTCCGCTATTGACTTGGCTTTGGGGAATTCCAATTCCACGGGCATACATGTCTAGGTCAAATTAGCACGACTGTGGAATTCATCAGGCAGTAGGCGTTGCTTTTAATCATAATCTGGCATCTCTTTAAATCTAGTCGCTTGTGTAGGATTTAATTAGGCAATAATGAAATGTTGATAAAAATCACCTCCCACGTTGTTTTATTTCTCTGTGGTGATAGAATTTTAATTTTATTTCTTTTTTGTGTAGGTATAGTTGGTATACAGTACTATTATACTAGTATATTAGTTTCAGGTGTACAATACAGTAATTTGACAATCCTATACCTTACAGTGTGATCACCCCACCGTTCAAACTTATCACAATATTATTGACTATATTCTTTCTTTGTGAGGTTTTGGAGGCCTGCCTGGCGTAGAGAGAGGAGTAATGAGAGGGGAGAAATATGAGGCTGGTGGCTTCTGTCGCAGCAGTGCTTTGGGGCCTCTTCTCTCCCCTGCCTGCCCTTCTGGGATATGCATGAGATGCTAGTGGACACCCCCACCCCTCCCAGGGCCGGCTTTAAGTGTAGGGATGGGTCATGGAGCAACCGTGGGGGCCTGGGCTTTCCTCGAGAGTTCAGGGTTCGCATAATGTCAATCTCGCCAATGAAAAGGAAATTAAATTTACCAAATATGATTGGGGAGGGGGAATCTTTTTAAGCTTTTAAAAAATGCATATTCACAAATTTAGGCAAAATACTTTGTCAGATCTGCTTTTGTGATATTTTGTTCATCAAACGTGGTCTACTTATAGGTAGAGCACAGGTGATTTTAGGGCAGTGAAACAATTCTGTACGATCCGGTAATGATGGACATGTCATGATATATTTGTCAATTCATAGAATGTACACCATACAGTGAACTCTAAAGTAAGCTATGCTATGGGCCTTAGTAATCATGTATCCATATTAGTTCATCAACTGTAACTAAGGTATCACATCAATACAAGATGTAAATAATAGGGGAAATTGATTGTGTGGAGGCCATGGGATGGAGAGGGGATATATGGGAACTTGCTGTACTTTCTGATCAATTTTTCTGTAAATCTAAAACTGCTCTAAAAAAGTAACATCATTGAATATGAGGAAAATATCATGGTTCATATATAAATGTCGTTTCCCTTTTTACTCCCTATCCTCAAATTCCTCACCACAATAACTGAATCCACCTTTGGAAACATGCATGTTTGGGTGAAATATCACCTTCCCAGACTTTTACCCGAGGTTTGCCTTCTTCTTCCCTGCCCCCTCCTCTGTCTCTTGTATTAGTGGCCTTGGGTTTTACTGAGATTTGGTTACTGTGGTGCAGACCTCTGCAGGGAGAGGCTGGAATCTTGCCTGAAGGCTGAGGTCTGCCTGCGTGGTAATGACCCATGCACCTGTGTAGGTGGGAGAGGGGCTCTTCCGGGACCTGGATGCCAAGAGGTGCTCCTGGATGGAAGGTTTTAAAGGTGATGTCTGGTGGCAACCTGGAGCTAGGAAGGGAGGGGCCTCCTGTTCCTGGAATCTTCCATGGACAGTGAGCTCTGGTTGTCTAGCAACTGGATTCTCTGTGACTGTTTCCCTTTGATTGTGCTCCAGCCTTCAGTGTAAAGCCTTCTTCAGACCTTCTAACCCAGAGAATGAAAGGACGGGATCTGGTCCATATTGGGGTGTGTGTTGAAGGAGCAGTGCTCCCCTCCCTGCTGCGATGACAGCAGGGACCTGAGGGCCCCAGGAGGATGTGCAGCCTCCAGGAGGCATCAGGAGTGTGGTCAGGACCTTATCTTTCAAGTGCTAATCTTGGGGATTGGTTTGTTTTCTTCTGAGAAGAGGTTTTTTTTTTTTTTTCGTTTTTTTTTTTTCGTAGTCTCTAACACTAAGTGTGAGATTATTTCTCAGAAATAACAAGGGGGCTGGAGCAGAAAGACTGAGATTCCAGAGTTCATTCAAATGTTCAGACAGAATATTAACTTTTCCTGCTTTTCATTGGTGCTCGGTGCCTTCCTGTGGGGGTTTCAGGTTGCTGGGCCAGCCCGCCCCTGGCAGAGCTGCTCCTGGGAAGAATCATTTCCAACCTGTGTTTGGATAACACGCTGGGTTCCTGGCTTCCCCAGCGCTGGTCTCACTAGGTGCCCTTTGTTCCAGGGTGCACTGCGGCAAGCTGAATCACAGAAGAAGAAAACTGTCCCCACAAGAGGAGGAAAGCAGCAATCCCAAATGCCAGGGCCAGGTGACCAAGGTGCCAGTTCTTACTGTAGACTGTGGGGAATGCATTGTGTGTGAGCCTGTTGCCTGTGATGGAAAATGAAAACAGGACAAGGTAAATTCTGGTGCTCTGTAATTTTTCAACATTATAGCTGCAGAATCGAAAAGTAAGCGTTGGGGACAGGTGGAGGACTTAGTGAACTTTTAGTGCTTTTTCTATGGAAAGAACTCCTTCAAATGGACTATGGATTTTAAAAAAAGTAACAGCTTTCTCCTAACTGACCCTCAGTCACTCTCTCTTCCATTCTATGTATCTATATACATATCTATGTCCTCTTTTTCTCCCCTTCCTCCCTTCCTTCCTTCCTTCCTTCCTTCCTTCCTTCCTTCCTTCCTTCCTTCCTTCCTTCCTTCCTTCCTTCCTTCCCTCCCTTCCTTCCTTTGTACTGCCCTCCTTCCCTCCCTCCTCCCCTCCCTCCTTTCTTTCCTGTACATCCATCCATCAACCAATTTTCCTAGGCCTTTACCCGCCTCCCCCTTGAGAAACACCATGGTCTGTATGAAGGTGTCTGTTGATTCAGGACCCTTGGTGCACTTCACGCCTAAGTTGTAGGTATAGGCTTTAAATAGGTGAAGTTCTGGTGTAAAATGATCATTTTTTTCCAGAGCATCAATTAAGTGGCATCTTACAGGACCTCAAATCCAGACTATTTTATAAAATGGGTCCCAAACTATACCTTTTGAGGAAACAACAATTTCTTTGTACATGGTATTTATTGTTCAAATGGAGGAATAGCAAATAGTCATTTAGAAACAAGTTATTACCATCAGAAACAAGGTAGTGTGAGTACCACAGCACATATAACCATTGTATATGCTGAGTAAGCAAGAGAAAAATGATTATTTTATTCATTTTACTATCTATGAACATCATGGTGGAAGGCTGGAGCTAGGCAATCTTTCTGCGGGTCAGGATTGTAGATTTGTGAAAACGTGTTTGCAAGTCCACTGGCGGTGCTTTTTGTCTGTTTGAGCTGCATCTCCACAGTGTCAGTCTTCTGTGCCGCTTTCCTCTCAGGTCTCAGTCAGTGGGATCTGGAGCTGCCTAGTGGCTAAAGCCACATAGCCGCTCCCACATCCTTTCTGGCCTTCAGCTCCCCTTTAGTTAGTCTTTTGGAGTTTGGTTGAAGTTCCAGGGGAGACGCTTCCAATGGGGTTTGTATAGGAGCAAAAAGACATGTTTCTACATTTCATGAAGTAAAGGTTAGAATTTGTGATGAGACTGTTTATGACAGGGGCCAGAGCCCATCCATCCATCCATCCATCCATCCATCCATCCATCCATCCATCATCCATCTACCTATCTATGCATCCGTCTATCCGTCTGTCTAGCCATGCATTCATCCTTCCATCTGTCCATCTTTTATCTACTCCTGTAACAAAGGAAGAATACAAATTTCTTGTATTTATTTAAATTTTTTATTTTAAGAATACAAATTTCTTTTGATTTTGGAGATATTTAAATTCATTTTTATTCATTTTTGGTGGATAAGATTTATGTGCATAAAAATGTAACACTAGTGTACTGCATCAAAGTATTCAAACTTAGAAAAAAAACAGTGAACCTCAAGTAAAACTTCATATATGAGATAAATATGTAGCCATCTGGAGTTCCACCTGCTCTCTTCCCAACCACTGTGGCACCTTCACCAGATCCTTGGGCTCCCCAGAGCACAGTATACAGACTGCTGTGCTTTGGTATGAAACTGAGTGGTGACGATAGGTGCAGATGGTGGATCTTGGGGTAATTAAGGGAAGGGAGAGCTCGCTGGGGGCTGGGGACTTTTGAGGAAGTGAGGGGTGTGCTTCCTAAGGGGAGTCGTGTTTGAACCCATGAGGAGGAGGAGGACACACGTCATGGCAGGGTAGAGGACTGGGATAGGATGAGCAAAGGCCCTGTAGTTGGAGGCAGGATCCAACCAGAAAAAGATGGGACCCTCAATTGGCTAATCGAGGAGAAAATAAAGGGGCAGTTGACAAAGATGTGAGCAGGGTTTAGGGAAAATAATAAAGGATAGTGCAGACCATGGGGCGAGTAACAGCTGATCACCATTACTAGGGGCAAAAGGCATTTCCACACTTGGACACAGAGAGAGAGCTGGACAACCTGACAGCAGACGTGGCCTTTGGTAGAGGGATGCAATCCATCCCTGGTGACCTTCAGGGAGGAAGCCAGGGAAATAAATATTCTTACTTCACTCTCTCTCCCCTGCCAATATCTTTCATTATTCAAACCTGGCTGGAAGCCAGAAGCCAAGGAAGCCCATAAAGATCTACCTCCCAAAGCCCAGAGAATGATCGTGAAGGTATCTGGAAGGACAAATAGAAAATAACCACATAGAGAGCTACTGGGTTAGAGCCCAAGGACCTGCATCGGTTAGGTGTTGCTCCAATAATGTCGTGTAATAAACAACCCAAACCCCAGTGGAATAGAAGTATTTATCCTTGCAGGTCTGTGGGTTGGATGATCTCACTGGGCTTGGCTGGGTGGCTCTGAAGGCTGTGCTGGCTCTGCTTCTTGCCCAGGTCTGTCTTGGCTAGGGCAGCTTTGCTCCATATGTGTTCATTCTCGAGTCCAGGCCGCAGGGGCAGCAGCTACCCAGGGGAAGCCTTCCTCAAGGTGATGGCAGATGTGCAAGAAGGCAAAGTTTCCCTAGCACTTCTCAAGGCTTTGGTCATGTCACATCCACCATTATTGGCCAAAATAAGTCACATGGTTGAGCCCAAGTCAAGGGGCAGGAAGGTACATGTCTCAGAGAGATGGGGGAATTGCCAGGTTGCATGGCAAAGGTGCGGATACAGGGATGTATGAAAAACTGGAGCCAATAACTCAATCCAACGAAGTCTCCATAAGAGAAGAAGGTGGAAAATATGTTGTACAGCAGGGGAGTTAGTGTGGGTGGCTTTCGATGGTGCAGCTACTGTTTATACTCCCTCTCACCCATATCCAGTCTCCCTTCCTTTATCGTAATAGAACTGTTAGCTTTCACATGTGACTATTTCCCAGCTAACAACTATATTTCCCAGCCTCCCTTGCAATTAAGTGAGGCTGTTTGACTAAGTTCTGGCTAAAGAGATGTGAATGGAAATGATGTATTAATTTCTACTCTTAAAGGGATTACTTTCTTTCTCCACTTCTCTCTCACACCTGCTTCCTGGACTGTGGGTGTAGTGCTGAGTCCTCTTTCGAATGCAGGTGATAGCTTCGGGATGGGAGAGCATGGAGACAGTAGGAGGGTGGATCTCTGGGCTTTTTATGCACATAGTAGGTGTGAGGGAAAGACGCCTCCATCTTATTTAGGCTGCCATTGTTTTTTGGGGTCTTTATTTTAGCAGCCATATCTATAATTAACACAAATTGATAGGAATCTCTACTCTGATACCTAATAGAGGGGATAACACAAAGAAGTACAAATTACTTTTTTTCAGTATTTATTGGTCTAAGGGATAAGAGATATCCCAATTTTAGGTTTTTTTCCGTGTCACTCCCATCCAGTACTTTGAAAGGAAGTGTTATCAGTGAGCTGATTGTCAATGCAAAGTCTCCCTAATGATATCAGGACAAGCAATGCCAGGGCTGGTTCTGTATATGAGTGGAGGACCGGTGGGAAGAGAAGAGAGATGAAGGGAGAGAGTTATTTACCACTTGTTTGAATGTGTCTCACAACTAGGAAGTACAGAGCAGGATTGAAACCTGGGCCTTTTTGGCTCCAAAGCCAATCTCCTCTCATTTGATACTAATTATACCAGAGAACTCTGTGAGAGGTCCAGCTCCTCTAGAATCCAGGGTGGTTTCTGCAGCCAGACTTCTTTGGACCTCCATGGCATTTGGCACCAAGTCAACTTTGGCCTCTGCTCATTGATAATCAAGGGATAAGTCTAGTATTTTCATCTGAAGTGTGCAAATTGGGATTCCTCTGCTATCTCCCTGGTTCTCTTACAGAGAGGTAATCTTGGTGGCTCCACTGATTTCTTGTGGAAAACAGCAAAATACAATGCAAAATCCCAGGCTCTCAGGAAGGTCACTTGGAGTGTAGGAGACAGCATGGTGGGTAGGAGCTAGGTGGCCCTGGCTTCCAATCCCAGTTCTTGGGAAAATTACATAACTTGTCTGTCCATTAGTGTCCTTACATAGAGACTAGAGATAGTATATGTCAAGTTCCTAACCCCTAGTAGGTTCTCTCATCGCAACTATAGAGCCAGCACCTTGTCGGGCCTGGCCTAGCTTCTTTGCTCCAGGGCACAGGAATTCATTTTAAGAATCTTAGAATTCCCTGCAGCTTCCAGGCATGATTTTGTGGGTCATGGCAATGAGCAACGATTAAAGAATACAGCTGACTCTGGCACCAAAGGTTAGAAGACTGGCCAAAGGACAGTTCTCCATCCCTGGCCAAGAGGACTAAATAGAGACCCTTCGATTAAGCCCACTTAATGACCTGGATGAGCTGTTGGCAGGAGTCTCTACACTGGCAGCTGACTCCCACCCAAGTGGCACCGGTTATCCCTGCTTTGCAAACTCGGGTCTAATAAGTCCTTGGAGGAAGGCCGGAAACCGGGACACAGTCCTGGCCATGGCAGGCAGGGCTGGACTGAGATAGTTCATTCATACACTCGTTCATTGAAAACATTTAAAAACCAAGGGCTCTGCCTCTGGAGAATTAATGTTGGTTTTCTTAAGCCTATTTTTCTCTGGACTTTTGCCTATGTGGTGTAACCCAGGCATGTTATGTACTTATTTGAACAAGGATATCTAGGAAAGGAAAAAGGGTGAACAGGTGGAGCAAAATCTTTTCAACATCTGCTTTGTGATTTATAAACTATGATGCCATGCCATTCAGGAACCTTCCCAGGAAAACACTGCTATTGTACAGAAAAACATCTTAGAAAGACTGAAAAGTGTGCTTGTATTTCTGAAACTGGAGTATAACAGTAAGAAAAGAGATATTTCATTCCAGTGCCATTTCGAAAAGGTTTCTAAAGCTTTTCTCTGATTTGGGGCCATGTTTTGGTGAATAGAATGAACTTGTTTTACCATCTGATTCTTTTCACTCAATCTCCATTTGTTTTGATGGAATAATATGTATATTATGCATACAGCCAACATATTGGATGCATAATAAGCAACTATTAATAACATGAATTCCTTCATTTCTCGTGCTTGGCTTTTCTCATTCTTTAGTTCTTTTAAGATTTTATAACTGACTGGCCACATACACCCTTGTTTCTTCTTATTTTAGCAATTTTTAGGTTTCTCAACTAATGTGTAAGTCATCTAATGCAGTGAAGAGTTTTCTCCATATTACCCACAGCACTTGTGCATAGCATTTGGCCTGGCAGGAGGAATCAGCTCTACCTTCAGAATGGTTTGTTGCAAAAGGATTCAGATACGAAGTGATGTTTGAGCTCAGACTTAAAGGAGATATATTCCAGGTTAAAAAAAAATGGTAGGGAAGGAAATCCAGGTCTAGTATGGCGTAAGCAAGAGCATGGAGGAAAAGTGCAGGTGGCTTGTAAGGCTGTTCGGGTGTGTGGCGAGGGCAGGCGGGGTTGCAGCTGGAGGGAAGGTTGGAGGTGTGCCTGGGAACCCGGTCCTGCATGTATGTCCTGCAGGCAACTCAGATCCTATGGAAGCTGGGGTAAGGATTAGGATGGACTTCTATTTGGGGAATGGGAGAACAAGGAAACTGATCAGATTTGCAGTTTGGAAAGTGCCTTGTGACAGCAGCATGGGCATTGGTCAAGTCTTACAATTAGCTTCCGTTTCCTGACTCCTAGTGTGGGGATAATGTATGGGAAGGTGCTAAATATATTTAAACTATTATGATTGTGTGATTTCGAGCCATAAATCAGTTAATATGCGTACTTTTTAAGAAGAGATCAGGTTTGTAATTTTAGGCAAAATACACATGCTTGGTATTGTTACCTGATTTACATAGCTTTGCACTTCCTTATACATCTGGTTTTTTAGAATGGGACCAGCTATTAATATTTGTTGTTGGCTTTAACTTCAACTCTAACTGCTACAAATTGGAAGAATAGGGGAGAGTTGATGAACACTGATTATCGACGAGGAAAAAAAGTTTGTTTTTTCCCCCCTTGGCTGTGCATTCATTCTTTCAAGAGCCATTTAAAAACAAAAATGTTTTCCATCTTCTCATAGCATGTAGTAAGTCAGGTGCCCGAAGATCTCATCGTATTTACCAAAACTCCCCGCAAAGGAGTATCAGTTGTGAGTGGGCGAATAGAAACCTGGTATATAAACAGCTAAATACATAAAGGAGTAGATCAGGCATATTCTTCTGTGTGATAGTCATCTGATTTCATTCAGTGTGTTATTAAGAAGGATGCTGGTTCTTAAATAAAATTAGAACATTTTCGAAGCTCGAGTCTGAATCCTGCATCACTCCTTGGTGATGGTGTGACCCAACAAATCACGTCACCTCCCTGAGCCCCTGCTTTCTCTGTAAAATGGGGAGTGTAGTAAGGCCTGCTTCACAGGGCTGCTGGGAGGATGACCTGAGATCATGACTGAAGTCCTCATACAGTGCTTGACAAATGATATGCACTCTAAGTTTTTATTAGGGCTGGGAGAGGAACCACCTCAGCCTCAGAGCTAGCACTATTCTCTTCTGATGTTGGCATCAGACATTTAATTTCAAGTTGCTTCTGAGCATGAATCTTAATTGATGTCTAAAAATCAGGAGGAGGGTGAAAAAGAGGATTGAGTTTAGTCTATAAAAGGTCTTGAGACTGAAGAGGTACCAGAGTTCAGTTCCTGCTTTGTGTTGCAGGGCCCAGGTGATGGTTGGTCCTGCCAGCCTGACCAGGCCACACGGACAGGACAGCAGTGCATAAAGGTGCTGAGGAAATGACTGTTCCTGTGCTGTGAAGATGGCATGAATGGTGACCAGGGGCAAGACAACACAGGCTACACGGCTGCAGGTGTGAAAGTCAAACTGTCTTTATTCTTTTACTGTTGTATTTGGGATGGGTAGCAGCACTGCTTGGGAAGCCTTGGAAGGGAGGAGAGAGAATCTGTTGGACGGAAATCTTACCTTTGAGCATCAGTTACATCAGTACATTTCATGTTAGATTTTTGAATGGCATATCAAGAAGTAGTAGAAGACAGGCTCAGAGGAAAAGGTTCTTTGCATGAGTTCAACATAGTAGCCAAAAGGTTATCCTTGCATTTCGTCATGCATAGGCCTTGGAATTTTGTTTTTTTAGAACCTGATTTCAGGAAACACAAACTTTCCAGGTAGCACACAGCTGTTTCCAGCATCTCTGCCAATCGCTGATGTGACGCCATACTTTCTTGACAGTCAGTATCAGCTCTGGTACAGGTCTGATACCAAGTATATTCATACCTCAGCCATAAAACAGGGCCTTCTAGAAAGCCAGATTCTGGTGCTCTGCCTTTCCCAACAGATGCCTGTCTACCACCCTGAATCCACATAAATGAAGGAGATTCACATCCTGAGTTAACCACTTCCTCTGGGCCGCCAGGCACACAGCTGGAGTGTTGGTGGGCTCAATGCACAGCCACCTGACTTTGAGCCCTGTATATCCTTAGGCTTGACCTATACTGGCAAAATCTGTAAGGGTAGTTCTCGACAGTTCAAGTGATTGACTCCTCTGAGGAAATGATACATTAAAAAAATATATGTATACACATATATTTCATTATTATTTTTAAACCAGAACTGAAAAAAATTCGTTGCCACTGGGTACAGTTAAATCTGACAAGAAACCCTATGAGTTTTTATTAGTACCATTATTGTTTTCTTTGGCTCCAGGTATCATATTGGTAAAATGACAAAAAAAAAAAAAAAAAAAAAAGGAAAAAATTGTAAAAAAGGCAAATATTTTGTACAAAAATACAGTTTTAAAAGCTCTTTAAGTATATTTCATATAATTAAGAGTTGGCCTATATATCTCTATGTCTGCATATTTTTCCTACATTTGGGATTTTAGAAATGTAAGGTACTGTTTACACAGTATATGTTTAAGTTCTCCCTAAAGCCCAACAACCGGTGATAATCTTTGTATGATCCGAACATTCCATACTTTGGAAGATACGATTTGCATAACTGTATAGTTAGTTACTGGCTGAAAAATCTATGTGATTCAGTCCATTTCCATACTGAAAATTAATATCTCATACTGAGGGAACATTTCAGTTCCAAAGTCCTTGAGTAATGGTAGATGGTAAAGATCATTCACTTTCAATGTTTTCAGTAATTGGTTTTCAGTGCTTTTTTTCAACCTGGTGAGAAGGTAATGCAATCAGAAAGACGTATCCTTTGCCTTTGAGAACCGTCTGAAAATTATTACATCACAGTCCATTATAATGCAGATGATAGTACTAAAAGAGAGGAAAAAGGATGGGTGTTAGTTTTTTTAAAAAAGAATAACGTTAATGTACAATTCAAAAAAAGGAACATGTATTTTTTTATAGAATGATCCCAAAATACATCATTCAATAATGTTTATTTTTTCAAAGAAATGCCTTGAAGCTCTTATTCAGATTAAGAAAAGGTAAGTTTCATTTTGAAGGGGCCCATTCTGGGAAAACCTAGTCCCAACCCAACTCAAATCCTAAATGGCCAAACAAGGCAAAAAAAATGACAAATCTGGGTAGTTTGTCACCCTCTACTATAATTTCCTGTTTAGGTGTTTGTGTTCCTTCCCTGCAGTGGACCACAATGGGAGTTCCTTATGCTTCTTGAGACCCCCAACACTTGGACCAGTGCCTGACATACCAAAGGTATTCAATATATGTGTGTTGAGTGGATATATGGATCATTTGTGCCCCAGTTACTATCAAAAATAAATTGAACACAATATATTTGAAATTTCTACATACAACCAACTTAAACAAAATTGAGATGTAGTTGACATATAATATTATATTACTTTCAGGTGTAGAAAATAATGATTTGATATTTGTATATATTGTTGACCTTGAGTAATGTGGGGGTTAGGGATGCCAATCTCCCACATAGTCAAAAATCTGCATATAACTTTTGACTCCCCCCAAACTTGAGTTGTCCTGCAGTATCTGCAGGGAACTGGTTCTAGGACCCTCTGGAGATACCAAAGTTGTCAGATACTCAGGTCCATAATGTAAAATAGCATCACACAATACATACAGTTAGCCCTCTGCATTCAGAGATTCCCAACCACAGATCATAGATACTGTTTTCCATACAAATACTGTTTTCAATCTGTGGATATGAAGCCCGAGGATGGAGGGCTGATTATATATTTATTGAAAAAGATCTGCGTGTAAGTAGACCCATGCAGTTCAAGCCAGTGTTGTTCAAGGGTAAACTGCATTGCAAAATGATCACCACAATAAGTCTAGTTAACATGCATTACTAGACATAGTTTAAAAAACTTTTTTTCTTGTAATGAGAATTTTTAAGATTTACTCTTTAAGCAACTATCAAATATATAATACAGTATTATCAACACCATACTGTACATTATATCTCCATAACTTATTTTATAACTGGGAGTTTGTATCTTTTGACCCACTTCACCCATTTTGCCTACCCCACCACTCACTGCCTCTGGCAACCACCTGTCTGGTCTCTGAACTTATGAGTTCTGTTTTTTGTTTGTCTCTTTTCAGGTCCCACATATGAGATCCTACCACATTTGTCTTTCTCTGTCTGACTTATTTCAGTTAGCATAATGCCTTCATGGTCCATTCATGTTGTCTTAAATGGCAAGATTGGCAAGATTTCCTTCTCTTTCATGGCTGAATAGTAAGTCCATCTGTGTGTGTGTGTGTGTGTGTGTGTGTGTGTGTGTGTGTGTGTGTATCTCATTTTCTTTATCCATTCATCCATTGATGGACACTTAGGTTGCTTCAATGTCTTGCCTATTGTAAATAATGCTGCAATAAACATGGGGGTGCATATATCTTTTCAAGTTAGTGTTTCATTTCCTTTGGATAAATACCCAGAAGTGGAATTGTTGGATCATACGGTAGTTCTATTTTTAATTTCTTGAGGAATCTGCATACTGTTTTCCATAGTGGCTGTACCAATTTACATTCCCATCAACAGTGCATAAGGGTTCCCTTTTCTCCACATCTTTGCCAACACTCATTTTCTTTTCTTTTGTAATGACCATTCTAACAGATGTGAGGTACTATCTCATTGTGGCTTTGATTTGTAGGTCCCTGATGATTAGTGATGTTGAGCATCTTTACCTGTTGGCCGGCCATCTCTTTGTCTTTGGAAAAGTGTCTGTTCAGATCATCTCCCATCTCTTAATTGGATTGACTGCTTTTTTGCTAGAGTTGTATGACTTCTTTATATATTTTGGATATTAGTCCCCAATCAGATCTATGATTTGCAAAAATTTCTCCCATTCTCTAGGCTGTGTTTTCATTTTTTGATGGTTTCCTTTGCTAAGCAGAAGCTTTTTGGTTTGATGTAGTTCTACTTGTGTCTATTTTTGCTTTTGTTTCCTTGCTTTTGATGTAAACCCCTTCCCCCAAAAAAAATCATTGCCAAGATAGATGTTAAGGAGCTTACTGCCTGTTTTCTTCTAGGAGTTTCATGGTTTCAGGTCTTACATTGAAGTTGCTAATCCACTTTGAGTTAATTTTTGTGTATGTGTAAGATAGTGGTCCAGTTTCATTCCTTTGCATGTCGATATTCAGTTTTCCCAAAACCATTTACTAAAGAGATGGTCATTTCCCATTGTATATTCTTGGTTCCTTTGTCATAAATTAATTGGCCATATATGCATGGGCTTATTTCTGTGCTCTCTATTCTGTTCCATCTATCTATTATCTGTTTTTTATGCCAGTGCTATACTGTTTTGATTACTATAGCTTTGTAATATAGTTTGAAATCAGGAAGTGTGATGCCTCCAGCTTTATTCTTCTTTCACAAGATTGCTTTGGCTACTTGGGGTCTTTTGTGGTTCCATACAAATTTTAGGATTGTTTGTTGTATTTCTGTGAAAAATGCCATTGGAATTTTGATAGGAATTGCACTGAATCTGTTGACTGCTTTGGGTTGTATGGACATTTTAACAATATTAATTCTTCCAATCCATGAGCATGGAATATCTTGCCATTTATTTGTGTCGTCTTCAATTTCTTTCATCACTGTCTTATTGTTTTCAGTGTACAGGTCTTTTACTTTCTTGGTTAAATTTATTCCTAGGTATTCTGTTTGATATAATTATAAATGGGATTATTTTCCTAATTTTTCTTTCTGATAGTTCATTATAGTGTATAGAAACACAACAAATTTTATATCTTGCAACTTTACTGAATTAATTTATTAGATCTAACAGTTCTTTGGAGGAGTCTTTAGGGTCTTCTTTGTATAATATGTCATCTGCAAATAGTGACAGTTGTACTTCTTCCTTTCTGATTTGGATACCTTTTATTCTTTTTCTTAATAGCTCTGGCTAAGACAATTAGAATTTTATTCCAATACTGTGTTCAATAAAAATGGCAAGAGGGGTATTCTTGTCTTGCTCCTGATCTCAGAGGAGAAGAATTCAGCTTTTCACTATTGCATATGGTGTTAGGTGTGGGCTTGCAATAAATGGCCTTTATTATTTTAAGGTATGTTCCCTCTATACTCACTTTGTTGAGAGTTTTTGTCATAAATGGATGTTGAATTTTATCAAATGCTTTTTCTGCATCTATTGAGATAATCATATGATTTTTATCGTTCATTTTGTTAGTGTGGTGTATCACACTGATTTGAGGATGTTAAATCATCCTTGTATCCATGGAGTAAATCTCACTTGATCATGGTGTATAATTCTTTAAATTTATTGTTGAATTCAGTTTGCTAATATTTTGTTGAGCATATCTACATCTATATTCATCAGGGATTTTGGCCTATAATTTTCTTTTCTTGTGGTGTCCTTATCTGGCTTTGCTATCAGGAAAATGCTGGCCTTGTAAAATAAGTTTGGAAGTGTTCCTTGCTCTTCTATTTTTTGGAAGAGTTTGAGAAAGACTGGTATTAATTCTTCTTTAAATGTCTGGTAGAATTTACCAGTGAAGCCATCTGGTCCTAGATGTTTGTTTGTTGGGAGGATTTTGATTACTGATTCATTCTCCTTACCAGTAATTGATCCATTCAGATTTTCTATTTTTTCATGATTCAGTTTGGATAGGTTGTATATTTCTAGGAATTTCTTTCTTTTCAATTGTCCAATTTGTGCGTATATAATTGTTCATAATAGTCTCTTAATGATTCTTTGTATTTCTGTTAATATTTGCTTTATATATTTAGGTGTTTCTATATCTAATGTTATATCCTCATGTTGGATTGACATTGTATCATTATGTAATACCCTTCTTTGTCTCTTATTATAGTCTTTGTTTTGAAGTCTGTTCTGTGTGATACAAATATAGCTACCCCAACTTTCTTTTGGTTCCATTCGCATGGAATATCTTTTTTCAACCCCTTTCTTTCATTCTCTGTGTGTCCTTCATTGAGGTGAATCTCTTGTAGTCAGCATATATGAGGTGTGATCAAACAATATAGTGAATGTTTAAATAAAAAAAAATTATTACAGTAAAAGACACATTGCCATTACTTCCCCTTGTTCGGACACACTTATCCCATCGTTTTTGCCACTTTCTGAAGCAGTTCTGGAAGTCCTCTTTCATGAGTGTCTTCACTTCATTCTCCATCATGACAATGCTCTGTGTCACACATTGCTTCTGGTATGGTAATTTCTGCCCAAAACATTACAATGTGTCCACTTATTTACCAGATATGGCACCATGTGACTGCTGACTTCAAAGTCAAAATGACCATGAAAGGAAAACGTTTTGAATCGATTCAGAACATTGAGGCAACTATGACAGCGCAATGAAGACATGAAAGAGGACTTCCAGAACTGCTTCAGAAAGTGGCAAGAATGATGAGATGAGTGTGTTCAAAGTGAGGGGGAGTATTTTGAGGGGGATTACTGGCAACGTGTCTTTTAGTGTAATAAAGTTTTTTAAAATTTAAACATTTGTCATATTTTTTGATAACACCTTGTAGATGGGTCTTGTATTTTTATCCATTCAGCCACTCTCTGTCTTTTGATTGGTGAATTTAGTCCATTTACATTTAAAGTAATTATTGATAAGTATGTACTTATTGCCATTTGTTAACTGTTTTCTGGCCATTTTGTACTTTCTCTGTTCCTTTCTTCTCTTGTTCTCCTCCTTTGTGATTTGATGATTTTTTTTTTAGTAGTATGCTTAGATCCTTTTCACTTTATTTTCTGTGTATCTACTATAGGTTTTTGTTTTGTTTTCTTGAAGCTTACATATAACTTATAGCAGTGTATTTTAAGTTATTAACAACTTAAGTTTTTTCCGGTCAGCTGCCCACAGCAACTCACAGCAACTCACGGCAGCTCATGGCAACCGGGCAGCCCACGGCACCCCACAGTAGCTTACACCGACCTCTGTCTGCTCACAGCAGCCCAGCTCCAGGGAGAGCTGTTATTCACAATCTTAGCTGTAGAGGGTATAGCTCACTGGCCCATGTGAGATTCGAACTGGTGACATTGGCGTTAGGAGCATGGCGCTCCAACCACTTGAGCCGCTGGGCTCTGGCCCAACTTAAGTTTGATTACATTATAAAGCTCTACAGTTTTACTCTCCCCTGCTATGTTTTATGTTTTTGATGTCACAATTTACGTCTTTTTCTCTTGTGGCTCTATTAACAAATTATTGTAGTTAGTTATTTTCACTACTTTCAACTTTCATACTAACTTTATAAGTGATTAATCCACCATCTTTACAATATGAGATTATTCTTAATTTTGCTACATATATCTTTAACAGTGAAATTTATGCATTCACATATTTTCCTATTACTAATTACCACCCTTTCTTTTCATCTTAAAGAATTCCCTTTAACATTTCTTGTAAGGCTGGTCTAGTGATGATGAACTCCTTTAGCATTTGTTTATCTGGAAAACTTTTTAATCTCTTTTTCAGTTCTGGACAACTTTGTGGGGTAGAGTACTCTTGGTTGGAAGTTCTTTTTCTTTCATCACTTTGAATATATCATGCTATTCTCTTTTGACCTGCCAACTTTCTGCTGAAAAAAATCTGTTTATAGTTTCATGGGGTTCCCTTGTACGTAACAAGTTGTTTTTTTCTTGCTGCTTTTAATATTCTCTCCTTGTCTTTAACTTTTGACATTGTAATTATAATGTGTGTTGGTATGGGTCTCTTTGGGTTCCTCTTCTTTGGAACTCTCTGGGTTTCCTCAATTTGGGTATCTGTTTCCTTCCCCAGGTTATGGAAGTTTTCAGACATTATTTCTTCAAATAAGTTCCTTTTTTTTTCTCTCTCACTTTCCCTTCTGGGACCCTTATAATGCAAATGTTGGTACACTTGATTTCTCATAAGTCCTTTAAGCTATTTCACTTTTTTAAAATTCTTTTTTTCTTTTTGCTGATTGATTAGGTGAGTTCCACTGCCCTTTCATTGAATTCACTGATCCTTTCCTCTGCAACATCTACTATACTGTTGAACCTCACTCGTATATTTTTCAGTGCAGTTACTGTATTCTACAGCTCTGTGACTTCTGTTTGGTACTTCCTTATATTTTCTATTTCTTTGTTGAAGTTCTCACTGTGTCCATTCTTTCTTCTCCCAAGTTCGGTGAGCATCTTTAGGACTGTTATTTTGAACTCTTTATCAGGTAACTTATCTCCATTTCATTAAGGACTTTTTGAGGTATTTATCTTGTTCTTTTGTTTAAAACACATTTCTCTTACTTCATTTTCCTTGATTCTCTGCATTGGTTTCTATGCATTAGATAAAAGAGCCACCTCTCCCAGTCGTGAGGGAGTAGGCTCGTGTAGGAGATGAACGTTATCATTCAACCCTGCCCTAACTCTTAGTTTTGTCTCTCAAATCTTTGTCATTATCCAAGCAGCCTAATTTATATTTAGTGGCTCCTAGTTGAGGGTGTTCCAAGACTTGTCAGTGTCCCAAAGGGGAGGATCTCAGTCAGCACCTTAGATTCAGGCTGATTGGAAGTCAGATCCTCAGTCAGCAGCTTTTAAAATATGCAAATATGTACAGTCCTGTGGGACTGCAAGTGTATGTCTCAGTGGCCATTAGAGCTGGGTGATCTAGAAGTGTTTCCCAAGCAGTTGTCGCAAAGATTAGGGCACCAGATGAGTGTACAAGCTCCTTTCTGGGAAATACCAGTGACCTGTAGTGAGGCAGAGGGAGAAGGCAAAGATGGCTTCCACTGGCCTCAGTAATTCCCTAGATGTGTGCCCCTCTTGTTGAAGCTCCAGGACAATCGAACAGGCCTCTTTCACAGTAAGACTGGGGGTATGTTTCAGTGTACTGTGTGCACGGTGTCCTGGGGGTGGCAGCTGGCCAAGAACTGTCTCTCCATTTATTACAGTCCCATGGGACTCAGGAATGCAAGCCCTGCTGGCCACCAGAGCCAGGTGATCATGGGGTGTCCCCTGGGAAGTAGATGCAAACACCCGGGGCACCAGATATGTGTAAAAGGTCCCCTCCAAAAGATACTGGTGCTGTGGGGTGTGGCAGAGGGAGAGTGCCCAGACAGTGCCCGCCCTCTGAGTTCTCCTGCCAACTTGTTAAATAAAGGCTTTATTCACATATCACATAATTTCACCCATTTAAAGTATACAATTCATTGTTTTTTATAATATTCAGAAAGTTGTACAATTTAGAACTATTTAATATTTTAGCATACTTTTATCAGCCCAAAGAGAAACACCATACCTATTAGCATTCACTCCCCATTTCTTCCTTTTCCCATCACAAACTTTTAAATCTAGTTCTGATTAAGAAAACTAAGAGGCTACATTTCAAAAACGGCCGTGTATTAAATGAAGCTTTAGATAAGTATATTTTGAAATGAAAAAAATCTCCAAAGCCTCTTTGGCTTATTAACTTATACACTACATCCCTCCGTTATCTAGCACAGCATCTGGCCCATAGTAAGTGCTCAGTAAATACACGTGAAATTAAATGCTTGGCTACCTGAATTGTCTGTGTATGGAATGCTATGAAAAAGATATAACATTGGTACCATATGTTAAAGAACAATTGACTGACAATATTATAAGGTAATGACCTAGGCCAGTTAGTTTAATATTTATTGAGTACTTCCTATACATTAGGCACATTTATTATTATGTCCTCACAATAACCCCATTATGAGGGGTTCCCTTGAGGTTAATAATCTGCCCAGCTAGTAAGTGGCAGAGCCAGGACTGAAGCCCAATTACAGAGCCTGCATTCAGAACCCTCTTACCCTTTAACAGCATATAAGCTCTGCAGCTCCCTCTTAAATCCCCTCTATTGCTTACCTGTTTCCCTGTCTTTTTCGCATATGAAGTTATTGATCTCTTCACACTGGAAATCGTTCCACTGCCCAGCGTAAATCAGCCCAGCACAGTCTTCTCCTGGCCCATGGCCATAGCCCCAATTATCTGGCTGTCCAGCTTTCCAATTTCTTATAACAAAACAGATATTGAGTGTTACTTTCAAAGTCATGCAGAAATTATCTTTATCCAAAGCAGCAGAGAAATATAGAAAACAAAACTGAAGCATGTCATTTGTCCTGGAATGAGAATGCACTGTTTAAAAATCCATGCATACTCTGATTCAGAATGAGAATCCGCTGTTTTGCAGAGTACACCACCATACCTTGTTTTATTGCACTCCACTTTATATGCTTCACAGATGTATTTTTTACACATTGAAGGCAAGACTCTCCCAGCAAAAAGATGATGACTCGCTTTATTGCAATACTTTATTGCAGTGGTCTGGCACCAAGGTCTGCCTGCTGTGTGTATCGCAGCATCTCCCTACAGGCTTGTTATCTTTGTCACAATGAAATCAACTCATTGAGCTGCCTCATCACAGTGCTTAGGGGGTAAATCTTTCTTTAACACAGTCAGATGAATGAGAATTTTCTAGTGTGTACTGTAAGGATGGCTTCTGGGCATGTGTGTAAATATTTGTGTGTGAATATGTATACACTTTGAGGACATGATACACACACAGCACACATACACGCACACACTCTGGTGAGAACCCAGAGGGATCCTTGTACAGTTTGATACCTTGCTTCTCTAACAAGTCAAAGAGTCAGGCAGAGAAAGGAAGAGACCCTTGATGTACAGTTACAAGAACCTACAATTACAAACACTTGGTTATGGTTGTCTGGCTAAATTGTAAATGGTTGATTGCTTTAGAAAGAAATAGTAATTTAATCTTACTGAAAATGACTCATACACTTCACTGCCTTTTTGGGAAGAGAGATTCTTAAAAACAAGTTTTCTTTAGGATGAGTTTCACTTGGGGCTGGTTAACTTGGATGCTACTGCTCAAATCACCACTTTGCCAGGGTTCGTTGTTCTGGATTCTATTTCTATGCAGTAAATTACATGTGTTTCCAAGACTTGAAACTGGAAAGCTAAATTTTCTCTAAGCAGCAGGTCTTACACAGAAGCCTGTGGTTACTGCTGAGAGGACAGGCTTGCCTCACTCACATGAAGGGTCTGAAAGAGCACATTTCATCAGGCCGTGCTTCCCATAAACTATGACTCAGGACTCCATCAGCCGTGGGGTGTCCCAGGGCCACCTGGGGACAGAGCCCATATTGCCCTACATGTTTTGACAATAAAACCAGCAAAATCAGAGGGCAGTGGAAAAGGACAGTTGAAATTTACAGTCAAAGGGCGGGGCAACAAGATAGAATGGATACCCCCACACCAAATGCATATTTTGGGATTTTTGAAAAATGAAAAGTGACCTCACATAAATAAATCCAGTGGTGAAAAGGTAATTCAGTTGAAATTGCCAACTAATGAGAGCAAAAATGGGATGATACTTAGAAGGGAGAGTTAGAAAGTCTTTCACTCAACAGATAGCCACAGAGCACATAATCTGGGTCAGGGATAATTCTAGGTGATGGCAACACAGCAGGGTGGAGAACAGACAGAGTCCCAGCCCTCTGTCTACAGAATTTAGTACGTAACAGGCAAGAAACAAATGGATTAAAAATCTCTGACTGCCACAGTGATGCCCGAGAGAAATGAAGTTGGAAGGAAAAATGGTTTCCTTTCACATGGATGCTTTTCTGTGTATTTCTGTCCACTGTGAAGAACCTCTCTGGAAATGGCAATGATGCCTGAGCAGTTTGCTCTTGTTGATGTACACTTTATTTCTGCCAGTAATGTGAGGGGGTTCGATTCCAATTTTGTTTACTGAATTTGAGATCTGTGATTCCTGAATGTATAATGATGGGACATTTGATAGTCGTTATCTTTCAGTTAATTGGAGAATTGTATAAATATGATTTCTGATATAAGACTTGCTTAATATTTTCCCCTCGACATTTCCTTGTTATTTTAAGTAGGTAAAAGGGATTTACAGAGTAGACATAAAGATAACTGACTGACAAGAAAGCAGATAATCTTTTCACCATTCCCCATTTGTTTTTCCAGGTCATTGGAATTCTTCATATACAGAGTTCAAGGTTTTCCTTTAGGACTAGAAGCAGAATGCAGTTCTGTGAAGTGACTGCAGAGTGACTGAGGTGGGATGAGTGTGGATACATGTTGAAGCCAGGCTGCAGGGACAAGTTTGTCTTGTAGAGTGAGCACTCAGAGTCTCAAAGCATCTCTTTGGAAAAGCTAAAATCTTATGAAATGATTTGTGGCAAGCCCTTTCAGTCTGCATGTCTGTAATAGAACAGAACATGTCAGATAAACAGAATATACATATTTTGGAGAAAAAATTCAGCTTAAATGGCACAACCTCATTCATGGATAGATTCCGGGAAAAGAATGGTAGAGGCCTGGGCTGAAAATCCCTGAATCCCACATAATACACACATCACAGAAGTGGTTGAGTATATTATAAGTACACTACGGACCTTGAAAGCACTTGGATTCACTGCTCTAGGGAGCTGGAAACACACAAGCACATCAGCTACTGGGTATAACCCCCCCACCCCTGCCCCTCTACCCCACATCCCCTGGATTCAGGGTTGACCCTAATGGAGGCAGAACGCAAACTCTCAATCTTGGGAATCACCCCTTACAACCTCATAACTTAGTACTTTCTCATCGACCACAAGATTGACTGCATGGTCAAGAAAATTCTGCTGGTAAAAGCCTGGCCTCAAAACAGGAAAATCTTGCTAGTGATAAGTTTCTTTGCTGTAGAATTTTCTCCCACTGTAGGGGTCTGTGCCGTAGAAGACTTCTCTCTAGTGGCCTAAGCCAGTGCCACTCTGATAGAAACATGAAGCAGGGGCCAGAGTGAGTTGTTACTGAATTAGATGATACCGAGGGTTCCCTTGTGGTCCCCACCATTCATTCCCTGGCTCGCTATTCTAAAACCACATGTAACATTATCTGGAGCAGTCTGCGTGGACAGAAAGGCAACCCCTGTTGTTTACCTTTGTGATGTAGAGATTGAAAGCTGTGACTCCTAACGTAACAGCATACGCCCACCAAGTGCGGGACCAAGGAATGGGCAGGAAGAATAAAGGATATGCAGGTGTATTTTGGGAAACCCTCAGGAAGAATATCACATCTCTGGTGATCTCAGGTGGGCAACTACAAGCGGAGTGGGCAGGAAAGGCCTTAAGAGGCTGCATTACAGTTCTGCTCCAAGCCAGTGGGCAGAGTCTGCACGTCCCATTGGTGTCCCCAGGCTACCAGCCTCCGGGAACAGTGACAGCCTCTGCCAAACGCTGTCCCTGCATGTATTCCCTCAAGCAGAGACAGATCAGCTGTGACTTGCTCCTGGTTTCCCTGATCCTCTCTGGTTTGTTTTCTGTTCCATTGCTTTCTAGTCCTTTTTGTTTCCTTCCTTCTTTGGGACTAATTTGCTCTTCTTCTACCTTCAGAAAGTAGCTTAGAGCATTGATTTTCATCTTAAAAACTTTGATTAATATAATCGTTTTAAAGCTATAAATGCCCTTCTAAACACCGTTTTAGCTGCCTCCCCCAAAGCTTGATATGTAGTGTTTTCCTTTTCTTTGAAACATTTGAAAATTTCTTTGGTGATGTCTTCTTATTTAGAAATGTGTCCTTTAATTTCCAAATATTTTTGGAGATTTTACAGCTATTTTTTTGTTATTGGTTTCTAATTTAATTTTGTTTTTGTGAGAGAACATACTCTGTATACTTCCATTGCTTTTATATTTATTGAGACTTGTTTGATGGCCTAGCATATATTAATAGTTTATCTTGGTGAACGTACCAGAAGCACTTGAAAAGCATGTGTCTTTGTAGTTGTTGGGTGAAATGTTCCATAATATGCATGAAGTCAGGTCAGTTGATAGTGTCTACTACACCCCTCCTGGTTATTCTATTTACTTGTTCTACCAGTTACTGAGAGGAGAATGTTGAAATCTCCTTTGAAGCTCTGCTCTTTGCGGTGTCCACATTTAGGGTTGGTATGTATGTCTTCTTGATGTGACATGGTCTTGGAAATCAGATTGTTTGCATGACGAGAACAACAATACCTCTCACTCGTATTGCTGCCCACACACTCTGGGAAAGATCCTCCAGACCAGCACGGAAGCCGGCTCACAGTGAGTGATCCAGGATAATTCACTGGATTTTATCACAAGTTTAGGGGCCAGTGGATCCCAATCTCCAGTCAGGGGGCTGGTGCTGGCCAGGGATGCCATTTTCACAGGGCTGTGGTGAAATGAGGAAAATAAGGACAGTGTGTGTGTGTGTGTGTGTGTGTGTGTGTGTGTGTGAGTGATGGCCAGCTGTCTTCTCTTGAAAAGGATTATAGGTTTTATTTTGTATTCCTAGTACTGAGATTTGCTGATAGGTGATTTTTAAAACCCATGTATTTAGTTGGCAAATGACATCTTGGCAATGCATGTCGGCCTGTAGTCCTTCTGTTGGAATTGTATTTGTATGTGGACCCAAAGCATCTAGGACCCTGTTCTGAGACATCGCAGATTGTTTCTCACGCCGACCTTTTCCTCAGTAGCTGATCCTAAGATTCAGTGAATCAGGTCATATGTTTTAAGGGAATAAGTCTTAATTCAAGTCTGTGTGTGCCCTAAGCCTTTCGTATCCATCCCATAGTACAGTTGCTTTCTGTCTGTTTATTCCAGAGCTGTCTTTCTCAGCCAGATCTTAGCATAAATAATGGGGAGGTTGCAAGAGGAAGAGAGAGCCTTTTATCCTTTGTCTGTTTCCTCTTTAACAGTAACCACAAAACCCTGAACAATTTCAAAAGGGCTTGTGAGTGAGTGTATATGTGTATGTGTGTGTGTGTGTGTGTGTGTGTGTGTGTGTGTGTGTGTAAAAAGGGTCAGAGGAAATCTGTGGCAGTGGAAAGGGAAGCAAATGAGCCAGTGTTTGGAGGCCACAGAAGCAAAGAGGAAGGAGGGTAAAGGTGAGCCTGAAGAGATGGGGAAGTATTTGGAGAGAGGTCCACTGATGGGAAAACCCTGACAGCCTGACATCCAGTCCCCATCCTAGCCCAGGGCAGAGAATGTACTTCTTGTCTTCTTCACAAACCTGTTGTGAGATCTGAGACATGCTGGGTGTGGCATCTCAGTCAGGATACTGTGTAATATATAAATGCTAAGTAATTTATTCTACAATTACTGACTGATATGAAAATAATTAGGATTAGTAGGAATTAGGAATAGTATTCCTAATAGTATTTCTATTAATTAGGAATAGTATTAATAATATCTATTCTAGCAGGTGACATTTCTTGCACACTTCCCATGGACCAAGCACTGTACTAGATGCCATATATATATGAGGCATCATACACACACACACACACACACACACACACACACACACAAACACACACAGTGCCAAAAAAGTATACACATTTTAAGAAAGGAAAAAACTATTAAAATTGTAATACTCAGTATATACCGATAACAAAAGATGAATACAAGTCACATATGACTTCTGCAATTACAAGAGGTGCTCAAAGTGGTTACCATCAGCATCCAGACACTTCTGATTACGGCGAACTACTGCTTGAGCAACAGTGACCATCTCTTAAAATGTGTGTACATTTATTTGGCACCCCTGGTGTGTGTGTGTGTGTGTGTGTGTGTGTGTGTATTAACACATAATCTCATTTAACATTCACAATACCGATGTAGGTCCTTTTGTACTATTTGTTTCTCGATGAGGATGTGGAGCTTTTACATGGTTGAGTAACTCGCACAATGTCATGCAGCTGTTGAATGCTGGGTCAAGTCCTAGAACCCAGACCATCAACTCCTAGGCATGTGCTCTCTCCACTCGTTGCACTGGCTCTCTTTCTAGTTTGTGCAATGTTTATTATTCTGTGTCAAGTTATATTAGCCTACAGTTATTGAGACCTCAAATATGTCTGCCTAATTTATTCTTGCTTTTAAAATTGGATCCTGGGGTTTTTTACATGTATATGTATTACTTTGGGTGGAAAATGAGAAGCACAGTCTATGGTGTGGCTGGAGTGCTGAAGCCAAACTCGCAGAAGCTCCAGGGTGGCTATGGCAGGGGACAGAGTCCCCAGGAAAGTGTCTGGTGACGTAATTCTTTTCAGGTCAGGTACCAATGCTGGCACTCGCCTTCCAAATCATGTCCTTCTTGCTTTATCCCGGGGAAGAGGAGAAAATATCCACCTGGGAGAGCTGGCATAGACAGTAATATTTTTCCTCAATCCGTTCCATGTGGGCCAATCCATTTTTTTTCTTGGAGGAAGGCTTATGATTGAATTTCTTAGTGAGCCTAACTAACCCAGACCAGTTTTTTGCATTTATGGCTGTGAGAAAAGTAGAGGAGACTGATTTTTTTTTTTCAGCTCCCCACCAGCTCTTGACTGTCAAAGTCACAGATTTATCTTTTCCTTGAATCATCTCTGCCTCCCATCCCTACGTCCAGCCCTCCACTACTCCGACTGTAGATGCCAACTCTCACAATTGTCTTGAGTCTCCTGAAGTACACCTCTGTGGTGCTGGGTCTCTCCTCCGCCTGACAAACTGCCAAGGGTCAGGGTGTTGTGTCGCTTCCTCTCCCCAAGGACAGGTGCAGCGGGAGCAGACAGGACATCTGTCAGGCCCTGGGGCTAGTCTGAAGCTCACCTTCAGCAGATGTAAAATCTTCAAATGTTGCACCTTGACTTTTGGTCACTCTTTTAAAGAAATGACCTTGTTCTGGTCCATCTATATCCTCTAATCATGCTTTTCACATGGAGAATTTAAAAGTACAGAGAAGCCTGTTTGTCAACCCATGTGCCTATATTCTCGCACACAGAAACATTTAAAAAATTCTATCTGGCCCCTCCATCACCTCTGACTTCCTCCTGCTCCTTGACTGCTCCAGGTCCGGCCCCAATGCTGTGACCCCATCTGACACTTGCTTTCCCCTCTCCGGGTGCTGTGGTCTCCTCCAAGCTCCGGACATGCTCAGACATGCTCCTAAAGCTGAAACGCCCACATACCTACTGTTTCCCCAAAAATAAGACCTAGCCGGACAATCAGCTCAAATGCATCTTCTGAAACAAAAATTAATGTAAGACCCCGTATTTATTATATATTGTATTATATTATATTACATTATATTATAAAGACCCAGTCTTATATTATAGTAAAGTAAGACTCGGTCTTATATTAATTTTTGCTCCAAAAGACGCATTAGAGCTGATTGTCCGGCTAGGTCTTATTTTGGGGGAAAAACTTGCACCTCCATAGGGCCTGCCTTCTCTGTCTCCAGCAAAAGAAAGGATTCAGAGGTGGGTTTTTATAAATTCTGCTTCATTTGTTACAGTTGGCTGCATATTTTCATATCCGTTAGAGGCAAAGTAGGAGTAAGAAAAAGTGAAATTTCAATTGGCACAGGTTAGTCATCTTTAGACCCTTATGTAGGATTAGGGATGGTGGACGCCTGGGATCTGGATTAGAAGGAGGCTCATGGAGACCTCTGTGCCCCTAGGCACTCTGAGAAGGGACTGTGACGTGCTTCTCTTCTATTCTTTGTTGCTGCCGTTAGAGAACTCAGGTCACATTGGACCACACAAGGGAATCTTCAAACCTTTAGGAGATGGTTATCTCATAAATGCCTCTGTTGGTGGTGCACCTGAACTTCCTGTGTGTACGAGATCCTGTAGTTTATAATCCTGCTCTGGCCAGAAGCCCAGCTGAGTCAGGGGCACGGATGGTGTTATCCTGCAGGGAGCTCCCTGGCCCTTGTGGGAAACACGGCTGGGGTGAAATCTGAACGTGCCTAAGGTCGTCTGGGCTTCCTTCTCCTTCAGAGTAGCATTTAAAGAGAATGTTGCAGCCACAAGTACCATATTGTGTGGTTTTATGAGTCTGATTTTTTTTTCCACAGAAATGAATAAAAATCCATGGAAATAAAAACCCTACTTTACAGCATATAGAGTCTCAACTACAATTTCCCTGCATAGAAATACACACCTGGTACCAGGAACCTCAGTGTGAGAAGTGTCTAGGACATAAGGTCATTAAGGAAGAAATTGTAGGGAATCAGGCAAGGGGTAAAAACAGAACAGCGAGAGTATGGCCACCCGTCTGGAAGTTTCTGAGTACTCACTTATACTCTGGAGGCGTCCCATCCAGCCACTTCCATTCACTTTCATGCTCCAAGTCCGTGAGGCCGATCCAGTGGCTATCTCTCCCTACCATCTGCTTTTTTATCCATTGCTGAAACATACACCAGAAACGGTGCATTAGTATTTCTTGGAACAGATGCCTGGGGGCCTTCCCCTCCAACATTTAGAAAAACAGGACAATTTAAAAGTGGACGTCTCAAATCATGCGCACTGCTTTTGCTGTCCTTTTTTATTATTACTTGTTTTGTTTTGCACTGATTTGAGGACTTTGGCGTTTGTTCCTCTTAAAACTTTCAAGTGATATTTCAGTGATGCTTTTCCTGCTCTAAATGACCCAGACCACTCAATGAATTCCACCAGGCTCCACCCCTCCTACCCCCATCCTTCCCATGTTCAAATGATTGTAACAGCCGTGGCATTGTTGAGCTCTTCCTCGGGGCCAGGTGCCGTGTCCAGTGTGTTGCATGCAATGTCATTAAGCCTTACAACATTTGTTACAACGATAGGAAGTGGCGGAGCTGGGACTGGGCACAGCTCTGTATATTCTAAAGCCCAGGCACCTGACTGTGTATGCTCATTCCCAGTCAGTCTCTGTGGGAAGCATTTGTTTTCAGGATTGTGTTTGCTGGAGATACTTGGGGGAAAAGGAAGGAGGCCACTGGGAACAGTGCAGCACCAAAGAAAGCACTGGCATTGTTGCTTAGCTGGACCTCACTTTCAGTCTCAGCTCAGCATTTACTTGCCATCCTGTAAATCCATCATTTAAACCATGTGGGGCCTCACTTTTCTTATTTGTAAAATGGGGATAATAATACCCATAGGTTGTAGGGTTGTTGTGAGGCTTAACGGAGAAAATGCCTCGTACGGTGCTTGCACATAGTAAGGGCCTAGAGAGTTATCACGTGGGCTGTGTCCCCATGGTCTTCTCTGCTCTTCCTGACCCTGCTGAGGCAACATACCTGGTCCCTTACACCCTACTCTAACCCTGTGGTACTCATGCCGTCTCTCTCCGCAGGTGCCTAGTGCTAGCCTACAGGCTTTGCTTCTGCGTTACTGCTCTCTCATCAGCCACCAGGAGGAGCCACACATCCCTAGGCCCGATAGAGCAGTATCTTCCAGGTGGAAGCAAGAGGACATAATTCCTGTGACAGGAATGCTTCTTGTCACTGGATGAAGCCCAAATCTCCATAATGCAGCCTTCTGTGTTTATGTGACCATGAATTCTTGGTATCTTTGACTCCCCAGTAAGCATGCAATTTCCAGATGTAAACTATCCCTAAATTATAGTTTTCCCCAACTCTAAGTATGCTGCACACATACCTGTTCTTCTTTCGTGTTTATGAAAACGAGATGTGAAGACTTGTCTTCACAGAAAAGTTTTGCGTCCTCAAAAATTTCTTTCTCAACCGAAAAATAGTAGCATTTGTCTGTGAAGTTCTTCCAGTGAGGCGGGCAGCCTAGGAAGGCAAAGGTTCACAACACTGATTAAAAACAAACCAAAACACGGAAGGCATGATGCCGTGTTTAAGAGGCCACAGCTCCCAGGCCAGGAGCAGTCCCAGCGCCCATGCACGGAGCCCATGACTGACATTCACGGACATGCTGGGAGCCGAGGGAAGCACAGGGAAGTGGACTGCAGAGCACACAGTAGTTAAAAATACATAATCTGGAAAATATCTGCACTGGGTCCTTGTTCCTCTGCATCTGGAGTAGTCTTTACAATGACAGAAATAACAGAAACAACAGCAAAAGGCACAGATGTTCAGTGTCAGTCTGGAATCATATGGAACCTACAGACAACTAGATGGGAGAACCCAGAACCAAGTCAGGCCCACAGAACAGCAAAGACCCGAGTTGCACTGAAGGAAATCAAGTGGAATTAGGAGAGAAAAAATAGGCATGGTTGCATTGGGTTTTACCCAAGGCTTAATTATGAAAGGACTAGAAGTCACCACGATACCTCCCCCAAAAGAAAGAAACTCTGAGCTTCTATAACAGAAAGTTCTACCTGCATGTTAATTAAGGATAGACCTCCCAGGTGAAGGGCGTAAAGTGAGGACAGGACAGGTTGGGGGTGGCCAGCCGTGGACTTTCATGAAGATTGAAATGTCTGGGGACACATTTGTCCCGCAGGGCCTGACTCAGTTCAATAAACAAGTGCTAGGGAACCTGATCATATTTAGAGAGAAACAGGTAGCAGGGGCCCTCTACCTGCCCCACATGATGCCTTCGTTGCCAAATAGGAAGGGTGTGGGGGAACTTGGGGCTGTCCCCTGGTGCAAGGGAGGGAGGGCTCACACTTACCATTGGCCTCAGGTGCGGTGGTTGGCTCGTTCTGTAGGGCCAGGGGCACTGCTGCCCCAGATGGGCCTGGGGGGCCAGGGGGACCCTTAGGGCCCGGCATGCCTGGTACCCCGGGCAAACCCGGCAGCCCACGCGGTCCAGGCACCCCAGGCTCCCCCACAGTGCCCTGCAGTCCCTGGAAGCCGGGAGGGCCCTGGGGGCCGGGGAGTCCATCCTTGCCTGGTGGGCCTGGGGGGCCTGGGTCCCCACTAGGTCCCTGAGGACCAGGCTTCCCAGGGGACCCGCGGGAGCCTTTGGGGCCCTGTGAGCCTTTGGAGCCTTTGCTGCCACGTTCTCCAGGGGGGCCGATTGGCCCAATTGGGCCCCTCTCACCGGTGGGGCCAGGTGGACCAGGCTCCCCCTTCTCTCCTTTCTGTCCCTTGTTGCCAGTGGGACCAGGGGGTCCCTGCTGTCCTCTGTCACCTTTTGGACCCCTAGGGCCAGGAGGACCTAAAACATAAAAAATATACATATATACATATATATATATATATGGCATAAACATGAAATCCATTGTGAATGATAGTGAAGAATTTACCTTCTTATAAAATCTCCAATTTTAAAAAAATCGAGACATACAAAGTATACATATACATTAAGGAGTACTTATTGTTTTACCACACTATTGTTGATGGTATTTTTCTTTTCTTTTCTTTTTTTTTTTTTTTTTTAACAAAAAAGGTTTCTTTATGAAGGTCACCCTTCCCACTCTAAACATTTAGACTAGAGATCTTGGCACACAACTTTCTATTATCCACTGATGGTTTAGGGGAAGGGACAACTTCATGTTGACACTGGTGACTCACACCATTAACTTGGGTTCTCTTAGTCACCTGGGACCATTTGTCACTAGCAGAAAACTGTGCAGGTTAGGGTCAGGGTTCCCTCCTGCTTACTCCTCTTTTTGTTTTTTTCACTGATTTGACAAAATATTAATTAACAACCTGTTATATGACAAGCACTGTGTAAGGTATTGTGGGATAAAGAGTTGAATTAGACAAAACAATAAAAAAAATAAAAATGCTATCATGAAGTGTTGAGAGGCACTGTCCTGTTAATTCCCTCGTCACACCTGAGAGCCACTTCCTCTGTCGCATCCCACCTGGTGCACCTGTGGGGACACTGTTGTCCTTCAGGCCAGCCCTTGCTCCTAGTGGACCAGCTCAGAGGGACAGGAGGTCTTCATGGGAAAGCGCTTGCCGGGCCAGGGCTGGGGAGGGTCAGTTTCATTTTTTCCAGTTTGTTGGTCTAATAATGCAAATAGGGAAGGTTGGCTAGAGGGCAAAATACATGGACCAGGGAACTGGCAAGGGAGAAAAAAAGACACCATTTTCCTCCAAAGGAAGAAAAAGCAGTTCTCCCTAAAAATGGCAGGGGGCGGGGGTGGGGAGGCAAATACCTACTCCTCCCTTCTCATCCCATAAAACAGCTCATGCAACACAGGACTGTTTGTTTTCTTGACGTCCTCAGGGCTGACAGGGAACTTCACACAAACACACCACAACCAGGATCTGTATAGTGAATGACAGTTTTCGAGGTACTTGCATATCCATTATGTTACCTGACATTTGTCTGTGATGTATTATTCCCACAGCACATTTGGGGACATGCAGGGCCATTCCCCCCAGTTCTGGGGACAGAACTGTGAAGCAGCCCTTCTCACCTCCGTAGGGAGATTTCTCTGCCGCCCCCCACCAGACCCTAATGGACATCACTGTACCCTCATGCTATCCACGGCCCCAAGTCCAACCTCCATCTCTGCTCTCCCTTAGCAGGACCTAGGCCTTGGACTCAGCTTTCCTCATTTAAGGCCACCTGTGATCCCACTCACAGACTTACTGGCAGGATCCTCTGCTGAGCTGTCAGAGAGTTTATGCTAATGGCTACGACTAGTTTCAATGCGTTCCTTCTAGGGTTTTCTGCTCCATAAGTGGAAGACTTTAGAAGATTTCAGGATGAAGCACCCTCTCCTTGAACCCAGCTCATTGGCTTTTCTGGGCTCTGGGCCCTTATTTCCATCTCATAGTCAGATGGTCCATTTTCTTTGGGATGTGCTGCCAGCACCTCCAACTCGGCATGTCTAAAACTGACCTTATGGTCTCTGCTGGTAAAGTCGTCCTTCCATCATTCTTTATTCCACCGTATCATCACAACGGTCTCTTCCTTTCCACTACTTATCATGACCCTACTGTGGGTGTTCTCTCTCTTGCCCCTTTCTGTCTTTTTGGTAGATTTTTATGGTAACCTCTTAACTGCTCTTCCTACCTCTGATTCTTGTTTATTCATTCCACTCTGTATTTTCCTACATTTGTCTTTCTTACACACAACTCTGCCCTCACTTGCTCCAGAATATTCAGCCCCTACTTGATAATCTGCTATCAAGGTTTTCATGACCTAGTCTCATTGTTTATTCCATCCTCCTCTGGACTTTTGCAAATCTCTTAGAATTTCCCCTGCCCGTATCCATCTGGAAAATTCCTGTTCGCCCACCAAGTCGTTCCCTCCGGTCACTACAGATGGAAGTCTTCCTCCTTCTCTAATCGTTTAGCCCTTGTTTGTTCTCCGAGGATGCTCCCCACCTCGCAGCTCGCAGTGAGTGTGGAGTCCTTATTCAGTGAGTGTCTATCAAGTCGGTGTGCATCACAGGTCAAAAGGCCTCGTGCCAACATTTTGGGCCCCAGGAGAGACCAGAAGGTAGAGATTTGGGGGGAACGGCGACCTGCCTGGTGTCCCTCACCTTCTTCTAAGTACAGCTTCACTCAGTCTATACGTCAGGTTGATCCTGGCCGCCACTACGGAATGATCATGGGACCGTCTTTCTTTTCTGACTTCCCTCACACTTATAACTTGATCCAGGGTTTCCTCAGCAGCAATCTAAGTTGTTTTTATTCTGTTTAACCTGAGAAGCTTTATAAAATAGCCTAGGCCATTTAGTAAAGATTGGGAAGGTGCGTTTTTACTCCTAGAATTTTTCCTTGTAAAAAAGTAACTTGGTTCCTTTGTTTAGCTGAGAAATAGTGTTCTAGAAATTAACAGTGGGGAAGGCATGTGTTTCCCAATGATGGATGTAGTATTATGGAAGGGTCTAGTGAAACAACACTCACAATAGGCCAAAACAAAACAAAACAAAATTCTAATTTATTTGGAATTATAGCAAAACTAAGCTTTTCTTCTCAACTAGCATTTCTGTTTTGTTTATGTTCTATGTTTAGCCTTAAGAAATTCAAATAATGAAGAAGGCCTGTTGGTGAACTCAAGTGCTTGAGAAACTTTTTATCTTTAATCTATGAATTTGGCCAATAATTAGTGTTTCTCAATCATTCACAGCTGAGGTTGGTGCTATACTTGCAAGTTATGGGAAATGAGTTTACCTGTGCCTATAAAATAGTGACTGTTCAGGGGCTTGTCTCCTTGATCTGACAAACTGATGTGGCAGAGAACTGTATTTCTTCCAGAACACCTTCCTCTGGCTTCTGCCAGAATTCCAAAGACACACACAACTCTCTCTTCCTCTCCCGACTTGAAGCCAAGACCTCCCTTACCTGGGGTGACAGCTTTTCATTAATCTTTGTATCTGGGGAAGGGTAGTTTATGGTTTTCAGATATTTCCCTCTGAACTGGAAGTGCTTCTTAAATGCGCCCCCCACACAGACACACTGCACATATAAGTTATGGCTTATTTTAATAACAGCTTAAAACATGGATCCCACTGTCAGCACAAAAAAACCAGCAGATACTAATTTCTAGATCTTCTGAAGGAAGTGAGTAGATATTGGGAGAAGATGCAAGATTTTGCCTTTGAAAAAAGTCTAAAATCGTTCCTCTGATAGATTTCCCAGCTGGCTAAGCAACAAATAGTTTTTCGCCTGAAGCACTATTTCCATCACAAATACGTTCTCTGTCTCTCTAAGGGTTAATATTTATGGCTGTGGATAAAATGCTGGCATTTACAAGGCTACCAATGTCTTCATCCACAGCTGCCCAGCCTTGGGGAAAAGCATCATGGAGCTAGAGCAGGAAGCCAGCCTTCACAAGCTGGGCTATGTGACAATGTACTCTAGGGGATTTAGTCATTCATATACTTTACTCATTAAGACAACACTTTGCTCATTAAAATTTAAAAATTGGATATTTATTTCTTTTAAAAAAATTAGCAAGAAAAAGAGCTAAAACCATGTTAAAATTCAGCACTGGATCCCCATAAAAAGTAGATTATTAAAGCCAGGCATGTATCTTCTAGGAACTGGGAGGCTAGCATCGTTTTATTAGCATCTAGATGAGCCCAGGCTTTTAGGTCTTTCACAAATCTTTTATTGGGTAGCTGTTGAAATGAAAATAAAATGAAATGAAATATAAGCCACCCTTAAAAACCCTTAAAACCGAAAACATTGAGATAAATGATGTGTGAGTATTTATGAGCTTGTGCAGTAACAACTTGAATTCAGAGTTGAGAGAATGACTATGCTTCATGTGGAGACACATGTGATGTCGCATACAGAAGCAAACTTGAGATTTGTTTTCAAGGCCAAGTGGGTGGCTCCCTGTCTTGGGATGTGAAATGCCAGGATACCTGTGTGCTGGTAAAGCCATCACAAGCTCCAGAAATGCCAGAATGTGAACTCTGAGCAGCCCGTGTGTGCACTGCCAGCAAAACCTCCTCCTCGTGTTCCCCAGAGTCCAAAGCTAGGAGCCTTGAACACCCGATTCCTCTCAACAAGCAGTTCAAAGAGGACAGAAGACTAAATGACTGTGCTGTGTCTGCTTCGTCAAACAAACTGCAGGCCGTGAGAGGGGCCCCGGCCTGTGTCCTACCCGTGAGGGAAGTTTCCAAGTTGTTTTCCAACAACTGCTGGTGCTTAACAGAAAGTAGAGAAAGCAGTTTAATTCCTACTGCCATCCATAATTTTGGAGACTCAATTTTGGAACCATGAGTGGTAAGGTTGGAAGAACAAATACCCTGATGCATTTTTCTTCTCATTGAAAAATCTACTTTGAATGTAATTCATCGAACATTTATTAAACCCCTACAATATGAAAAAGTCATTCTACTTCACTGATGTGAAAAGGGATGTACACATTAAAAGGAAATTTAATAGATATTAGTTGGCAATCATTTTGAAGAAGAATTTGATTCTCGTCCTCATGTTTAAGACAGGCTTCTGGAAAGCCAGGGAAGCTCCTCATCATAAGAGGAAAGTATATTTAAATCACTGTTTCTCACCAACTGGCCACAGTCCACTTCTATGCCTTCAAAATGCCTGCTCTCCAGGATCCCCAGACAAGCAGTCTTGTTTGAGGACGGGCATCAAGAATGGATGGGGTCAGCAGTGAGGGGAACTCAGGCCTCCTGCCTGATGCCCTTTGCTTTGTCCTCTGTCCTTTCATCCTTCCTCTTCATCTTTCAAGATCCAGCTCAAAGGTCAATCCCTTATTGAAGCCTTAAACAATTACTCTTCTGAAAATAGACTCTCCCACATCTCGACTTCCCTGAACATGTCATCTGTTCTCCTGCATCATCACAGGGCAGTGGGGTGCCAATGGAGGCAGGGGTTTGGGATCTACACAGACCCGAGTTTAGCGCTTTTGTCTGCCCTTTACTAGATGCCTCATCTTGGCTAAATTACTCAGGCTCTCTGTGCCTCTGTTCCCTCCCCTGCAATGGGGAGTACTGATAATTCCTACCTTAAAGAGATGTAACAATAAAAGCAGATAATGCATCCAAGTGCTTAGCAGTATGTCTGGCATATCGCAGATACTTGAGACATGTGGATTACAAAATGATTGAAAGCTGTTGGTGGCCCCTGAGCCTGGTTCCTCTCCAGGGCTGGGCACCAGGAAGGCAGCAGTAGGTACTTTTGGACCCAAATCAATCTTAACGCTGTCTGTACAATTTTATTTCTTGTACACATGAAGCTGTTGTTTTCCACTATAATGTGCTGGCTGGTGCTACAGCAGAAGGGAAATCTTGGATAGGAACTGAACTTGGGTATGAATGTTAGCTAGCGCCCTGCCAGACACTACACTAAGTGCTTTATGTACATTATCTCATTAAGTCCTCATAACTCTCAAAGGTAGGTGCAGATGGGGAGAGAGGCACAAAGAGGGTGAGGAACGATCTGATTCCAGAGCTCTTGTTCTCACTAAATCTCGTGCCTCTCTCAGAAGAGCAGATGAAGGGAACCCTCTGACTGTACTTGGAGGATACAATTTACACCCATAGCTTGCAGAGGAATAGCTCGAATATGAGGTGAACTTCCCATCCAAGAGTGTGCATTATGGGGGATGCAGTCCTCTGTATACATAATTAGGATAAAAGTCTTTACATTACTTATAACAAAAAAAAGTCAGACTTTCTTAACGAGGTTTTTGGTTTATGGATGTAGAGATAATTGCTGTTGGGATACAACAAGTGATTTAATATCTATTTTCACATTATCATCTAGCTTCAGTGTAATCGGTCAGCTTCAGCTTTTACTTCTTAATGAGGCAACTGTCTCGCGTCGCTGAACTGTATCATAAAGCATTAGGGTTCTGTAAGTTCAGGTAACTAAGAATTTCCCAGAAAGTATCAGAGTATTTTGAATCTTGCAGAGCCAAGCCCAACATAAGCCAATGTTAATCCAATCCTGCTCCATCCTGCTCTATCCCCTCCTTCCCTCATCCTCAGGGACAAGATCTGCTTAGAAAGAGGAAAGGCACTAGAGACAAGTGTGGAAGGAAACGCTTGCATTCAGAAATGGAGATCTTTTACCAGTCTCTTGTTCTCTTGGAATACCTGGCAGGCATTTCTGTTCCAAGGGAAGTTGAACAGATTGAGTAGAAAAGGGGTAGCTTGGTTGGCTTGAGAAGTACTCAGGTCACCTCACAGAAAATACAAGTAATGATACAACCAAGAATAAATGTAATACAGGAAAGCCTATGTGAAAAAGAAAATATTCAGGAACCAGGCTCTGAGGCATTTCAGAACCATTGCAGCGAAAACCTCATTCTAATAGACATCTCCTACTTAATATGTCTAAATGGGCCTCTTCTGTCTCTCCCTGGTCTGTACCACCATCCACCTCGTTGTCCAACGTAAAAACTTAGGAGACAGCCTGTTCTCTTTCTCTCTCTCCCCACAGTCAATCTAGCCTTGGCCAGCTGTACACACCAGACTCTGACCCTTGTCCAACCACTGCACCCCCACTCCTACAACACACAAGTGCCCCTTGGCTATGCTTTGGGTTTGGGCCACTTTGAGTAGGGAATTTCAGGGTTCTGGGCAGCAAACAGTCAAGAACGGGTTGACATGGGCTCTGAGTACTCACAGAGCCACAGAGCCTCTGCTCAGCAGGGCATGGCTGGAGGAGACCAGTCAGGGCCTTTTACAGCAGGGCCCTGTCGTCTTGTGTGGGGGAGGGCAGGGATGCCCTTGAGTCTGCCTCCAAGACTCCTCCTGAATGAGGAGACATACATCCTTCCTCTCCACTTCTACAATCCCTCCCAAGTCCCCCATAACTGGCCCGTAGCCTCTCACTAGACCCCTGCCTCCATACTTGCTCCCCATAATCTATTCTCTCCTCAGCCCCACAACAACCTTTTAAAAATATAAATCAGGGCATGTCACCACCTTGCTTAACCCCTCCCCCCCTTCCGCCCCCTCCCCACATACTTGAAATCCCAACTCCCTGCCTCACAGACTCCTACAGGGGCAGCTGGGGAGAGGGAGAAAGGGCATGCACTTTCAGCAAATATCGAATATTGATGGGGTTAGCAGCATGGGCTTTGGCACCAGACAGTCCGGGCTCATTTCCTGTTTAGCTACTTAATCATGTTTTAAATTTGAGCAAGTTCCTTGAACCTCTCTAAGCCTTCGTTTCCTCATCTATAAACTGGCGGTGATTTTATAAGTACCTGCCTTACAGAGTTGCTGTCAGGACTCATTGGGATGGTTTGTGAAAAGCACTCAGTACTCACAATATTAGTTGATAAAAGCTAGTTGATATTATTAGTTGATAAAAATAATCAGAATAATGGGAACATTAACTAATTTAAAGCCAGGGTCAGAATCTTCAACCATGAGCTTTTTCATACACTTCCTTAACTGACAAGCCACAATATGTATAAACGAAATATGACAGAAGTTTCCCTGTAGAAGATAAGCTAACAATTAAACTAGTAGAATAATAAAACCATGAAATTTATAGTGAGAAAATATCCAGAATGTCATGATAGGATTATCTAAAGTATTACAATCCCAAGAGACATCTAGGAAGCTTTTATTATATGAGGGTGCACATCTATTGAGATCTGCCCCCATTCTGAATTTAGGTTCAGAAAGAATAGGAAAATAGATTAAGCACTGAACAACTTTCTTATCATTTAAAAGCCCACCCTTTATTCAAACTATGACTTGCACCTACGCAACTGTCCAGCCTTTCCAGAGTTTGGGCACCGCTGTTGCTCAGGGAAGACATTGTATTTTCAGTCGACACCAATTTTTTATGAGGAACATCATATAAAAACAAAATTTTCTTCATTTAATGAATACCCACTAGTCTTTGTTTCACCCTTTGGAGCTCCTCAGATGTCATTTAAAATCTATTCCATATGATAGACTTTTAAATAGTTGTAGACAGCTGTCTTGTTCCCCACTAAGCAGTCTCTCCTATAGGTTCAAGTTCCCAGCTCCTTCAATCCTTCCTCACAACACATGGTTTCTAGACTCCATCATCCTGGTCATATTTTCCTAAGCATGCTGGGGTGTCAATGTCCCTCTTGAAAAGGGATCCCCAAAGAATACACTGTCCTCCATGGGTGATTGTGCCATACTGAATGGAGTTTCACCTCCCTCATTTTGGATATCATAATTGTATTAATATAGTCAAATATCATATTAGCTTCTCTAGTAGACATATTTAGTTGCTTACTGTCAACTAAAACTCCCATGCTTTTCATGCATACTTCCTCTAAGCCATGCCCGCCCATTAATATTTGTGTTTGGTCTTTTCTATCTACAAGCAGGACTTTATACATATTCTCTGTTTCATTTTTTTGACATTGTTTTACTATTTCAGCTTCTCCAGATCATTTTGAATTCTGATTATATCACCTATTAGTTAGTATATACAGTTTCATGTGGGGTTTCCAGGCGGGAATTCCCTCCCATTCTCAGGACTGTTTTTTTGCTTTCCCATTCCCGAAGCCCAAGATATAAACTGTTTTCTGTTCTCCACGATGAATCGTTTCCACAAAGTGACCGCCGATACTACCAACCACCTGGGTTCAAGGAGCTGATTTTCCCAATTTCCCGACCAACTTTTCTCTGGACTCAGGAACAGGAAAGCGAAAAAATTCCTGAGAATGGGCGGGAATTCTTGCCTGGAAACCCTAGTTTCATGTCACACAAGTATTAAATTACCAGTTCATCCTTATCCTCACACTAGTCACTGATAAAGCTGTTGAACTGCCATCTGCCATCCAGACCTGCCTCCAGGCTCACAGGGGCTCATTAACTACCACTCTTTATACTCAGTCATTCAACCAGTGTGGCAGACACACCCTAGGGTGACTCCCAATGACTCATGTCCTTGTGCAACCCCTCCCACTTGAGTATGGAACTTGTGACTTGCTCTAACCAATGGAATAACAGTTACGGTGATGGGATGTCACCCCTTTGACTAGGTTATATTATATAAGACTCCGTCTTAGCAGACTGGAGGAGAAAGACTCTTGTTACTGGCTTTGAGGATGGTGCAATATTTTGAGATGATCACATGGCAAGGCACTGTGGTGGCCTCTAAGAGCTTAAAGTGGTCTCTGGCTGACAGCTAAAAAGAAAACAGGAACCTCAGTCTTACGGTCCCAAGGAGATAAATTCTGCCAAGAACCTGAGGGAGTGTGGAAATGGATCTTTCCCCATTCAAGCCTCTCATGAAACCATACCCTCTCAATGAGACTGCAGCCTGGGGAGACACGAAGCAAAGGACCCATCCAAGCCATGCCCAGACTCTTAACCCACAGAAACTGTGAGATAAGAAATGGGTCTTATAAGCTGCTGAGTTTGTAGTAATTTGCTATGCATGACAGAAAATTAATACAACCAATAAATCCATCTAACTGTGTTATAATCCAGCACCTATATCTCCATCTTTTTCTTAACAGTATCACTGTCAAATGCCTTGGTGAAATCCGGATATGCTATTTTTATTCTACTAATTTAAACAATCTAATAATTATTAATGTGAAGAAATGGTAGGTTCACCTGCCTTCTTCTTAGTGAACTCATTCTGGTAATTGCTGCTTCCCTAAGAGCTCACAAATTATCCTTTTAATAATCTCTTCTCAAATCTTTCTTGGGATGGCCAACCATCCATGCTCATGATGCTTGGAAATAGGAATCTCTTAATGGTAACTGCATGACCTAAAAGAATGAATCTTGCTTTCAAAGGAGCAACCAATTGATAATGGCCTTGAAATAGCTAGGCACTGAGAAAAATCCAAGTTAACACATCTTGCATTCACGAAATATTTAATGGAGTGCCTGCGAGCAGTGTCCACACATTCTTAGTTACACATTTTTTCAACACTTGGAGCTTAATTGCAGTCCCCCTTGAGTGTGGGCTGGACTTAGTCACTTATTTCTAAAGAACAGAATATGGTAGAAATGATGCTATGTGATTTCTGAGGCTAGATCATAAAAGGCACTGTGGTTTTTTTTCTTAGTCTTTCTCTTGGATCACTGGCTCTGGAGGCAGCCGCTGCCATGCTGTGAGGACACGCAACCAATTTCACATAGTGAAGAACCGAGGCCTCCTGCCCAGAGTCATCTCTGGAAGCTGGTCCTGCAGTTCAAGTTAAAGTTTCAGACAACTGCAGCCTTGGCCAACACGTTGACGACAACCTCATGAGAGATAGATACTGAGCCAGAACCACCCAGCTAAGCTGCTCCTGAAGTCCTAATTCTCAGAAACTATGAGATAAGAACTGTTTGTTTTAAATCGCCAAGTTTTAGAGTAATTTGTCATACAGCAAAACGATAATGCATATAAACATAAATTTAGAATTTTCACTCACCTTGTAATATTGTGAAATTCTTGATAAGCTGACCATGCTTGGAGTCCACCAGCTTCATTTCCTCCATAATCACTGATAAGTTGGCTACTTCGGTGTCTAACCTTGACCTCATCATATCTTGTTGCATCCTGAGAGAAACAGAATCCAAACGGATGTTGGCCAACGTGTTATTCAAGGAGGTCAGATCATCCGTGTGTTTGGTCAGGGTGTCCGTGCACGTGGTCCTGACTTCATTCAGATTGCTGGTCAGCGTCCGCAGGTGGTGGGCTGTGTAACTGATGTTGCTGATGATGTTCACAATATCCGTCTCAAAGAGCTGGAAGCGTTCCTCCAACTGGCTGAACTTGACGGCTGTTCTGTTCTCTGCGTCCTTGTGTATGTCCTGCAGGTCTTTCAGGTTCTGCTCGTTGGCTTGTGAGGCCGTGGTGATGTTGTCCATCTGACCTGTGAATGAGCTGAGCTGGCTGTTCATATCCTCTAGGGTGTCGTTGTTGGCTTTGGCCAAGGCAGAGTTATTGGCAGCCAGCGTCTGCAAACTCTGGACTTTCTCCTTCAGCCAATCAGTGTCCTTCTTGGCTTGAAGGAAAACCTGCTGCAGATTTTGGAAGTCATTCTTGATTCGCTGGATAGCCTGGCTCGTGTCATCCACAGAGCGCTGCAGGTTCGTGATGAGGTTCCTCTGCTGCACCTGGGTCAGGTTGAGGTTGTTGAGGTTCATAATGACCACGTTGTGAGAATACATTTGGCTCTGCAGATTGCCCTGCAGCATGCTGGTATCTTGTTGCAGATTTGTGACATAGCCATTATACGCCTGGAGGGTTTTGTTTACAGTAGTGATGAGGAAAGAATTATTCTCCAAAGTTTCTTTCAGTTGACTCTGCCTGTCCACCAGTGCATCCCCACTCGCCTGTAATTTCTCCAGCGTATCTTTGTTCTTGCTGGTCTTTTCTGTAATTTCACGAAGTTGTTGTCGAAGATCCAGAATGTCTGATCTGAAGGTGGAGAGTTCTGAGTTGGTGCTGATAGCTTTCTTCCCAGTTTGGTCGCCTGGAATAAGACACGTTTGTTACTTAGGTTGGTATGGAGAAGTGTTTGGGTGTGGTTAAAGATCCTAAAGAAACTTAACTGGTATGCATTGTATTTTAGATATAAAATTTGTGGTATATGCAAGACTGCTCTGCATTAGTGAAATCCACATATCTCTTAAAACTGGCTCCTGTGGAACTGGAAAGGGTGCTGAGTACTAGGACTGATTAACTTGAATGAACTCTCTTCTCAGAGAGAAGGGGTATTTACATGATTCTAGAGCACTGGGTAGGGTGGAAAGAAGGGTATAAACTGTTTGTTAAATTCACCAATATTCTTTTAAAAAAATGAAAATAAAAATCAAAGAATAGAATAGGCTGGAATCTTTTCTTTTTAAAAATTAATCTCTACAATTTTTCTATGCAGTTTAAAATAATCCAAATAAGACTTTATAAAAGAGCTTTCAGTAAAGGGTCTTCATGGTTCTTTTTGATCAGAATTGGTTTTCTGATTTTATTTGGCACATCATAGTAGTTTTTTGGGGGAGAGGGGGATTCAACTCCAAAATTAGTCGTTAACTTTAAAATGGAAAAGTCTTTGAGTTAAATCATGAGAAAAGATCAATGCACAACACAAAAATTTAGTGTCCTTTTGGGTGAAAGTGAGTTTACAGTAACATCATTTTAAAAAGCTATGGTCATTTATGCAAAGTAGAGTCAGGCGATTCAACTTTGTGATTCACTCTCATTCAGATTACCTAATTTTTTCAGGTCGCTTTCCACTGCTGTGAGCTTGTCATCATAGGTTTGGCGAGATGTCTCCATGCCACCTGTAACATTGTCCATTTTCTCTACAACTAAGATTTGGAAATCAATGCATTAATACACATACCTGCTCAAGTTTTATTTTTCAGTTTCAACAGGAGATCATTTCATTACAAAATAAAGGAAACAGACTGAAACAAAAGTATAAATGAAATCAAATAATGTATGGGGGAAAAAGCCATTCTTAAAAAAAAAAAAGAGTTATGTGTCTCAAAACCCAGTGACGATTTACTTGTAAACTAGAGAACTATGTTTTTAGTTCTTCTCATGACTCAGTATTGCCTTGGATGTTTTAGAATTTATTTGGAACAAATTTGTAAATTTTTATGTATTACAGAAGTCCTCAATCTGTATTATTTCCTATACAGATGGTCCCTGACTTACAATTTTTTGGAGTACGATCGTGCAAAAGCAATACGGATTCAGAACAAACTGTACTTTGAATTCTGAATTTTGATCTTTCCTAGGCTAGTGATATGTGCTATGATACTCTCATGATGCTGGGCAGCAACAGTGAGCCACAGCTCCCACTCAGCCATGTGATCATAAAGGTAAGCAAACAATACTTTACAGTGTATTCACTGGGTTAGATGGTTTTGACCAACTGTAGGCTAATGTAAGTGCTCTGGGCATGTTTCAGGTAGGCTAGGCGAAGCTATGATGTTCAGTATGTTAGGTGCATTAAACGCATTTTCAGATTATGATGTGTTTATCAGGACGTAACCCCATCATAAGTCGAGGAGCATCTGTATTAATTTCCAAAGATGGAGGCATCACACTGTGATCATTTACAAAATTGCATCCCTCTTCACACTCCCTACCATTCCGAGCAGGTAGGACTCACTTATCTAGTGGGCGATTCCATGGCAAAGAGCACCTCGCTCAAATCTATACACAGTCTTCATAGAAGGGATGCGCAGACAAGAGTACTGTGTTTCCCTGAAAATACGACTTAACCGGAAAACAAGCCCTAGCATGATTTTTTAGGATGCCATCCACTGAACATAAGCCCAAGTGCGTCTTTTGGAGCAAAAATTAACGTGAAGACCCGGTCTTATTTTCGAGAAAACACTGTATTTGCCATTCTCTGTCATGAATTCCACCAGAGGCCTGAAAATCTGTGACAAGTGAGTCTATAGTTTTCAGTTCCCAAGAAGATGCCTAAGTGGGTTTCCAAACAGTTACTACAAGAAAGACTTTTAAAAAAAAAATTTTTCCAAGAAAGACTTTTCTAAAAGCATTTTCTTGATTATATCAAGTTAGTAATGCAGTGTTAAATAAAAGCTTCTGTTATAACTCATTCTCAGGAGGCAATAATTCTCTATGGTTACGAATATAAGTGTATCTTTCTAAAATGTCTAATAAGAGCATATTTTTCCAAAAGTGACTCGTGAGATCCAATGTCTGGCAACTTGGAATGAAGTCTGACTGTCCTTGCTATCAACAGCTTTTTAAAATAATGACTACATTTTTAAAGTCTGCATATGCTTTGTATATTAATTGTGAGCCAATGGGTCCAGTTTATTTTATTTAAGTGTTCCACCCAAGTATGATTGTGTGAGAAGATTCTCTTGGTTTCTGTCAGGAAGGAGAAATACAGTCCCATGTATCTGAATGACCTAAAGTGAACTAGCTTGTGGCTTCTGGCACCTTCCGTGGAGAGGCCTTAAGCTTCTATAGTCTGGCCATAATGAAATGTGTGTATTGCACCAAATCCTCTTTCTCATTCAAACCTTACCATGTATTCTTTTTTTTCCACCTAGAATGCTCTTCCCTGGCCTCTTCACCAAGCTAAGACCTATTTGCTCTTCGAGACTCAGCTCATCACATCCTGTGGGAAATCTTTCCTGAAATACATCTTGCAGAGTTCTCTTGGCAAGTCATCCCTTCTTTATTACAGGACCTAACTTCACTGTGTTGTCATGGCTTGTTTACTATAAGATCCCCTAAGGCAGGAAATTTTGTATTCAGTTTTATCTCCCGCTCTTAGCTCAATGTGAAGCTCTTACAGGTGTTCAACATATACTTACTTATTATGCCATTTATTTAAATAAATGAGAATCTGCCTGCTGACTGCTGAGGCCTATGAAAAATCAGCTGAGCTAGAGGTCAGACAAACTTACAAACCAACCAATTCAGGGAAGCCTTAGCATTGGAATGACTAAGGCATCTAGTTGAATAACTTTTTGGAAAAATGACTCCATAGAAAGAGAGGTATAACTATGATAATCTGTGCCTTAGGGTTGTTTAATGGGCATGTATACTCCTAATCCCTGGAAACTGAAGAACAAAATGTTTCATCTGTGTTTTAGCAAAGCTAAACTTTTCAAAAATAAAATAGGGGATGTTTATAAGTTTAGGTTCAGTTCTAATCCTCAAATCAAAATATATGCCTCTGTCTGTCCTCAAACCACACGCAAGATCCTAAGTCTTGCCTTTTCTTCCTGGAAACCAAAGAAACCTCTAAATATGCTGACAGGCAGTCATTTTCTACCCTCTCTAATTTTTCTTCCATTTTAGTTTTAAAAAAAACACAGAATTGTCATGGACAGATAATTCAGATTTGTGTAGAATGAAAGTAATAAATACATTCATTAAAAAACAAAACAAAAAAGCCTGTTAAATTTCTCTTCGGTGTAGCAAGGAAACTATTTGTCTTGCCCACAAGTGCCAATGAACTAGCTCCATACACTGGGGCATGTGTCTGTGTTTAAAAACAGTATCTGGGTAGGAAGCTGTAAACTGTAGGATTGCAAAGCTGGTAACTTGCTTCTTCTTCATAAAAATACTATGCTGGTAGAGATCCAGAACCAACGCCTGCTGTAACAGCACACAGAATTTTTGTTGGTTTTTACTGTTAACTTATTAGCACAAATTCTAAGGATGGCAGAACCATCCTCTCTTACTCTAGAGACTCCCAGTCTACAGATGTAGAGCTCAGTTTGTAGATTGTTCTCATATGAAGAAAACAAACATGAAACACAGGATTACTAGAAGTCTGGTTTTTCATGGGCTCCCCGTTATTAGAAATTATTTCTTCACAGAGAATTTTTCTTCAGAATATCAGTGCTTTAGGTATAATACCTGAAGAATTATCCCTTTTCATGTACTCCAAGCCTAATTCCCTAGGATACTCTGACAATAATACCTTTTCTATACAAGGACTTTGGTATCATCCCTTGGCCTGGGCTATTAACCTCTTCCCTTCCTTGTCTTGATTCCACCCATCTTTTAAGGTCCACTCCAAAACTCATCACCCCATTGTGCTAGGTCTTCCCTGGCGACTTGATTCCATACCATACCAACTGAATCGTTATCTGAATGGCAAGAATAACAGCCTCTATTTAATGAGTGCTCTTTGAAAGATGCACTGCACCATCTCTGCAGTTGATCCTTACAACTCCTACTTTACAGTTGAAGAAACTGAGGCTCATAGATGTTCAGTAACTTGCCCAGACTCACACAGCTTGTAAGTGACTAAGTGGGATACCAGGCCAGGAGATCTAACTCCACAATCCATGTTTTGTCTATAAGTCTACATTGCCTCTCATTTAGTATTTCTTTTTCCTAAATGTGGTTTTCTCCAATAAAAATCCCTTGAAGGACAGGATTATGTTTTCTTTATCTTCTCTTTACAGTCATCATCCTCAGATGTTTACTAAGCACCCGCCATGTATGTGACATAGTACTAGACACTGAGGACACAAGAGACATAGCTCATGGCCCTGTCTTTGAGGAAAGAGAACAAGAGCAGAGCACAAAGATCCTGCCTGGTGCTCATAAGTGTCTATACCAGACAGATGGTGGTACTGAAGGGGAAACATACCCCTTCAGTGGTACCGGAGACTTCCCAGTAATATCAACGACACTTCTCTGGAATGCAATAAAGACATTTCTACTTTGGACACTATTTCAGGTTTCACTACAAAAACACAGAAGATCTGGTTGTAGGGTATTATCCTAGATTCCAACAAAAATTATACAGTGTGATATGATGCACATTTTGAAACCACTTTGTCAGGGCTTAACAGTGAGGTAGACATCCTACGGCTAGGAATGCTGAGTTGAAGGAGATGCTCACTGAGAAAGATTCAGATTTCTGTCTTCCTTCTTTATCCTAATTACCTTAAGATAGATGCCTGCTGGGCAGGACAACAGAGTAGGATTTTCCTATTCAGGGAATGTTCTGGAGGAAACATAACCCATTGAACTTAAGAGATGGCTTCTGCCATGTAAACTCCATTGACTGATGATAAAAGGTCAGGGCAGAGGATGCACCAAGAGATAACTGTCCGAGTACATCTTTCTGTAAAGAAGCTGGTGAGCCTCATGGCCACAGCCACTATATAGACCTGTCCGGGTGACTCAGTAGTCCTCTGACTTGTTCAGCAGACTCTGGAAGGAACTTAAGTCATATCCTAACTTGTAGCTGCGGAAGTGACATAAAAGGAGAAGTAAAGAACAATTTGAGGAAAACAGTATGGAGTTGCCTTTGGTAAGGCTAATAAATAAGTTTCTATTTTATTTCTGTTCAACTTCTCTTTCAGAAAAATATTTTCTTTCACTGAGTATGTTTTTCTTTTTTTTTTTTTTTAATGGAGAGAGTTTCTCTAGACTTCAAAGGGAGACATGTGAAGGGAGAACTGGGTCTTATCTTTCTACTTCATACAATGTGGAGTTACCAGCATCTTATCAGCAAGAAAGAGGACTCACTGTACAAGTAAAGAGAAAACACATCTAGAAAATATCAACATTTTAGTTCATTAAGGCTGTGTTTGCAAACCCAAATTGCATGTTTTATTATCAGATTTTCGTCAGTAGAGGCCTGAGGGATGGGCGCCTTGAAGGAAGCAAAAGACATGCAAGATGGCCATTTTGCCTCCACTTATCCTATTCCCTCAATCTCTTTTTCCCTTCATCCTGGTCAGATCACATCCCCAGAGTAGGCCAAGTTGATCTCCAGGATTTGGGGTTTCTAGGTAGGACTCTGAGTTGCAGCAATCCCGTAAATGCAGATTAGCTTAGAGGTCCCTGGGCATCACTGACTGCCTTTACAGAAGTTAGCCTGAATCCTCTCAATAATTCATTCAGTATAGTTTACTGGGTACCTGTTGAGTACCATGAGTCTAGGTGCTAGTGAGAGACATAAAAGATAGTGTCTTGCCTTCATGGAACGTATAGTTTGGGTGGTGAGACAGATAAGCCCACTGGCCATAACGATACAGTGTGACAGGGCTACAAGTAAATAAAAGGTGCTATGGGAACAAACAGGAGGGCACCTAACTCAGCCTTCAGGGGTTTCTTGCAGAACAGGTGTCTAAGTGAGACATGAAGGGAAAGGAGAGATTTAGATGGAGAGCAGAGAAAAGGTATTCCAGGCAACTGGACAAGCCAGGGCCGAGAAGGGCTTTCCAATGTTGTAACGATGGAGGAAATGTCTATGCTTTAAAAACAAACCAAAAAAGAAAAAGAAAAAAAAAAAAAAAGAACCCTCTCTTTTGGATCTTTCTGTATAATTCTGAAGGCATAAATATCCTAGACCTTATTTCCTTACAGAAGTAAAAATGACAAAATACCATACAGTGGTATGTTTGTCAAACCTTTCTCTTCTTTTTCCGTAGAAAATGTTTTACTTTAATGATATCACACAGTACTGAGCGCTAAATATACTTATTAAATGGCTGTTTGATTCCAAATTTCTCCTTTTTCTGGGTTTGCTAGGAAAAGTCATGGAGTAGTGAATAATGACATAAATAACTTAGTAAAGGAGGAGAGTGTGAATTACCTAGGACATTAAAAAACCCTCCCTTTCCCCACGAGGTTCCCTCCCCACCTCTGTACAGACCTCACCATAATTTAATAGCCTTTCTTAATCACTTACCCTGTTAATCCTGGGTTAGATTAACTCATCGCACATGGATACAATGACCTAGTAATCTTCCAAATTTCCATTGTTCAAATCCATCAGTCAACACACTACAGGATGCACATAATTTTCCATGTGTGTCCCTAGAGGTGGGACTTAACAAGCCTGGACTATACCGAGTATTTTTAACACAGTTTTCCATTCTAATGGCTAGTGCTGTATAAATACAGTTATGAAGAAGGAAGGAACAGAGAGGTATAGTCACTTATCTACTGGGACCAACTATAGGACAGGTGGTTCAATGACATCATCTTTGCTCATTCCAACCACCTTGAAAAGTGGCATTATCATTGCCATTTTACAGATAAATTGGAAACTCTAAAGGTTACGGTTCACACCCAGGTTACATAGCCACGCAAAGGACTTAGCATGATGCCTGGCATGCCAGCAAGCACTGAGTAAGCTTTCACAATTGTATCACAATTGGCAGAATTCATAACTGATCTTGGACCGCCTGCCTGGCCCCAAGCCCATTCTCATTCCAATATGTTTCCTTGGGAAATCACTAAACACTTGGAGCGAGGTGGGAGGACTTACAAATTGGAGGGAATTCACACTGAATCTTTCTCCAGGCTAAGCCTACAGGCCAAAGAACTGAGAAGGGAACTTGTGGGAGTCTCCACTGTTAATCTGTCCCTTCTGAGGGAAGGCAGCCAAGATGGTTGCTGAGTGAAAGTTTTGAAGATCAGCAGACCCTACATCTGTCTCTTGCTAAAACTAGACAACATACCTGTCTCACGTGTCTTTGATGGCAAGGCTTCCACAGCTATTTTCCATAAAAGGGTTTATATAGTTCGTGATTCTGCATCATGACACTTTCTACCTGTGGTGTCTGGAACAGGTAAGGGGCTTAGGGGTGGTGTACTTTATCTACAAGTCTGGAGGATTCAGGCAAAAAGCCTCCACTGACCTTAAACCAGACATATAGAAAGAATGCCTAACGCCCCACAAAGTATTGTTGAGGTGGTGGAGCTGTCCCTGTGTTTAATTTCTACAGGGCAATATTTTCATGGAGCTGTATGTAAAACAGTGACTACAGTAAATGTACTGAAGAGAAAAAAGGGAATTAGTTGGCCAGTCCCTGGGTGAGATAAGTCATATCTCTGGAGATCTCGAGTTTGGCTTTCCCTCTGTCAATATAGCTTTCCTGTGTACTGACTCCAGGGTTTCCACAGAGCCTCTCAGAGATAAGACAAAAAAAAGATAGAGGAAGAGGGAGTAGCTGGAAATAGATACGAAAAAACAACAAAGAGGAAAAAATCTCATAGAGGGCCATTATTACTGTTGAAATGACTCAAAAAGAATTGCTCCTCTCCCCCTTTTAGATCCCACAGCAACAAGAAGCTTAAGACACAAACAGGGAGCTTATGATGTTTCTCAGTTTTGCATCTGAGTTGTATTCATGAAACACTTCATACTTGCAAACATGGGTATTTTTCACGTTTTCACGTTATGTTAATGAATGGAAACTTGCCAATCGAAAGGAAAAAGCAAAAGTACTTACCTTTGTATCCCAAAATGGCTACTGTGATTGTTAGCAAGGCACACAAAATGTATAATAATATGATAGAAAACTTCAGTGCCCAGTTATTTTTACATTTGGTACATTGTGTTCCTTCCTGAATACCTGTAAGAGAAGTCAAATTTTAATAACAGTGACAAAAACATTACTTCAAAAAGTATCTTTTTGCATTTTGGTTCAAACATTATGACTAAGAATAATGTTTTACATATTCCTTACTACAGGATGAGTGGGGTTTTAAAGCTAAACATAGTCACCACTTTAGCAACCAAGCACTTTAAATATTACCAATATGTTGTTATAATTGTATTTAATATGACTTGAAAATAGCACATAACTGTCTCAAAGACTAGTTTTGAACCCAATTCCATTCTGATCATTACAATTATAATTTCAATAAAAATCTCCATATGACAAAATATTTAAAATACCCATATCCACTTGTTTTAGCCATTATTGGACTTATAGTAATTTATACACAACCAACCAAAAAAATTGTCACTGGTCTCATGATGTTTATTTCAGTAGTGTGCTAGAAGTAGCTCCTACTGATTTGCAAAAGTCAATTGTTAAAGTTGTAGGAATTTTGGGAGCTGACTGTTAAACTGATGGAAGCTTGAAATCAGTCCTAGAGGGAGTATATACACCATGGAAATAGATAAACACTACAAATTATGATCCCCCCACTCTGCACTGGTTTGCCAGCATGCCACTGGCTATAAGTGTACTATAACTTGTAGCAGAAAATGTAGGTAATTTTGTGATTAAAATGCTCAATATATAACCATTTTATACATGACATATATACAGAAAACAGACACTGACCATTATTTATCACAGCGATTAAATAACAATTGTGGAACCACTAGAAAAAACAGATATTTTTTATGAGAGGAGGCAAATTTTGACTGTTCACAGTTCAACTTTTTGAAAACTATTCTAGTCTAAGTGGTAAACCATCATCACTTCTGCAAGTGACTCCAGAAGCAAACCCTTAAAAAGGAAACTTTCCATTGGACTGATTAGAAACACAGAAGACAAAGACTGTGCACATTTTAATGTGAAAATCACATTGTAAGGAGTGCCGGGAGGTCCTTCTTTCCGGGACCCGTTTCCCTACATGTCTGACTAGTAGTGTCCCCCTGGGGCAACAGCACATAAACGGCTCATCTCCCATAACTGTGTTCAATAACTTTTGATGGGTAAGTCGAGAGGATTAAGCCACAGCCGAAGTTTCTTTGCTTGGGTTTGTGATTTTACACATAGTGCCCTATGTGAAAAGAGCTCTTTAGCTGTGTTTAATGCAAAATGATGAGAGAAACAGCAAAGAAAAACGACTCAAATTTAACTTTTTTAGTTTTTTTTAGGTTTTAAACAATCCCTCAGTGTTTTGGGCTAGAGAGCCAAGGGGAGGGGACTCTGTCTGTTCCACGACGCACAGCATTGATTCTCAAACTCTGGGGCACATCAGGCTCCCTTGAAGGGCTCATTAAAACCCAACATTTCTAATTCAGGAGGTCTGAGAAGGTGCATGAGAACCTGGATTCCTAACACGTTCCCTGGAGATGCCGATACTGCGAGTCTGGGGACCATGCTTTAGAACGGTGCTTCTCAAACCATACGGTGCTTACAAATCCCACCGTTCCAATGCAGAGTCTGATTCAGCAGGTCTGAGAGAGGCACTAAGATTCTGCATAAAATCCAGGTGATGCCTGGTCAGAGAAACACATTTTGAGGAGAAAAAGTTTGGTTTAGAAGATGGTTATACTGGATCAACCTTCGGTTAGCCATTTCCTTGAAGATGAAGCTGTAAAATCAGACTCACTTGATCCAACGGAAGTAAATCCGCTTCTTCACATCAGTGTTCCCACTTCTTTTACTCCTTTTCCTTTCCATCCTCCTTTAACTGCCAGCTGGATGTCTCAGTACCACGTCTCATGTCCATAACTGACCTTGGTACTAGCCCTGCCAAACCAGATCTCAAACTCCCACCCAACGTCCTATTTCTATCCAACCTAAAAATTACTACTACCCCACCTCCCGAGGTGGTTAAACTCAAAGACATCCTGAAGTCTCCTCTTGCACTTATTCTCTAATTCACTCAGTCACTAGGCCCTGCTAAGCTTCCTGTGGGATATTTTTATCACGATCATTTCAACTATAGTTTATTGATGTTCATTTACTGCCTAAATTTACCAGAATCTGAGCCAGGTACTTTACACACAGCATTTTAAACCCATATAATAACCCCTGAATGAGGCAGGTAGTAAGAGCTGAAAGGACAAGCCATAGACATCAAAGCCAGGATTCAAACCTGGGTCTGTCTGACTGCAAAAGCCCTGATCTCTCCAGTACGATCATTGCTTCCTCTCCATTTCCACTGCCACCATCCTAGTGTGAGATCCTTTAATCTCAGTGGAAGCTTCCTTTGCCATTCCCACTGGAATCCAGCCTCACCCTGTACTAAAATAGTGCTATCCTCATGACAATGCCAAAAAGAAAAAAATAAAACCAAAAATCCTTCAACAGATCACCCTGAACTGAAGGATCAAAACACACACACACACACACACACACACACACACACACCTATCAGCTCTTAGGCTCTTCATAACCTGGCAGTTTATTTTTGGGATTGGGAAAGGGAGAAGTATAGGTAGACCCACAAACATACCACATTTCATGTTCAGAAACAATAATCTTGCTTTGGTAGCAACTGTAAAACATGGAAGGATGACAGACCGACCTCCTGTGGAAAGGCTAGATGGCACTTTTATGGTTGATAGCAAGGGCAGGAGGCAAGGTTCATTCTTTTTGGATTTTAGGATGGTGGTGGGTAAGCTCCTTATGCGTCTCCAGGACTATTTCTCATTCTGTCAGAAGAGCTTCAAAAGATTTGGTAGAAAATATTAGGTTGGTGCAAAAGTAATTGAGATTTAAAAGGTTAAAAATAATTGCAAAAACCGCAATTACTTTTGCCCAACCTGACAGAATTTGGGGCTAGAAGGTTGCTTAGAGGTCATCTGGCCAAGCATCATTGTGTTATTGATGGGGAAAGTGAGGCCAACGAGGTAAAGCAGAATCAGAAGCCGCACTTCCTGACTCCCAATGCAAGGGTCTTTCCCTCCCATCCTGGCAATGTGTGCTAGCTCTGTGTTTGCTACTGGACATCTCGTACGTGTGGTATTTGTGCAGATCTGCTCCCAGACAGTTGTCACTGGCTCACATTCTGAAGAGCAGACACTTGCTCACAATGTGCATTTCTCATTGCTAACCGTATCAGCATTTAATCAGTATCAGATGGCACCACCTGACCTCCCTTTCCACTTGACACACTTTCTCTGGTTTGTTTTTTCTCTACCACCTCCCCCTCCCCCTCCCCCCTCCCCTGACTTATTTTTAATAAGAATTCTGTTTTATCTTTCCCTCTCTGCCCTCCGCTGGGAGGACATCTGACCAAACATAGGAATGCCTACTACAAAGAGATCCTGCTGGCTCATGTAGCTGGGGGACCCCTCCTCCTTGAACCTAGATGGTCACAAAAAACATTCAAGAGAGATACCCCCTGTTACCAGCCTTTGTAGTGTTTGTTTTCTTAGCATTACTTTCCAGAGACTGGGGACTCTGTTCCCATTGGAGGGGGCGGGATAGGAAGGGCAAGGAAATGGATCTGCAGTGTTGCGGAGAGGAGAGTCCAGTGCAGGAAGTGAAGCAGTTTTGCCCCTTACCACCAAGACATCCAGCTTATCAAAAAACCTGGCCCAAATAGCACATGTGTAATTCAGCAGGACATAGACGGAACATGCCTGAGGGTTCCATGCCTTTCCATTGGTTATCCCTCTTTAACTGTCTCCCATTGAACGTGATTCTTGGCTCATGTTCTGAATGTATTTTCCTGTGTCCAAGTCTTTATTATACAGAAAACCTTTGGGGACCAAATGAAGCCAGAATCACTCTAGTTAACTCCTTGAGTATTCTACGGAAGTTCAGAATAGGCTGACAATTTGGTCTCCAGTGCCCAAACTCAAAGTTCTCCGTGTTGCCCTGTTTCCAATAACACATGTTTGAAGTAAGAAGAGTGGGGGTTCGGTGGGGCCACCGATCGGGGGCGGTTAGCTAGTTGGAGAGAGTAATTGAAACACTGCAGAAATGATAGTGCAGATGGCCAGAAGATTTCACCAGCAAGGAGATTTCCTGTCTGTTGTGGTTCTCCATACAGAGCCCTCCCAAGTGCTGTGGTCCAGGCCCCAATCCAGTCTTTTTTCCCAGTCTTTTTGGAAAACAAAAGAGTTTCCTCACTATCATATTCTTCTGCCATGTACATCCCCCGAGGGCTTTTCTGTTAAAATGGACACATGCTGATCAACGCCCTTCCTTGTTAGGTGAAGGCTGGCACTCTGGGTGAGTGTGGGGCACTTCTGGGTTGTCTTAATTACCACAAGTGTCTAGAGCTCAGTGGTATTGCCGAAAAGATCATGTTACCAAAGAGAAGCTTCAAAAAGCTGGTAGACTGCAAAATCCAGAAAACCATAGGTTTTGACCTGAGATTTGCAGTGACCTTTTCATGTGGTTTTTTTATAGTTATTAATCTACTGCCTGGTGGTATATATTCCCATAAGCCCATGAAAATGATTTGGCTCTAACAGGAAAACTGATGATTCAAATAAATTCCTATAATTAAAATGCCCTCAAAAGCAACAAAACAGTAAAGCTAACATCATGGTTATTTGGATGTTATGCTGTATCACTAGAACAAAACTTAAATACATAAAACATTTTATCCCACAAATTAAAATTTTCCTTATTATAAAGGCCACTTACTAAAGGATAGGATATGGATTTAGGTATTAAAAAAATTGTTTTATTAATAATTTAGTTCCCCAAATACAAATCCCAACCCTGGACACCTTCTTATGCCAAGTTTCCTAAACAATGTGGAGAATCATGAAAATGGAAGCAGGACAAGAATTGGTAATGAAATAACTTTCTGTGTAAAATAAATGAAACCTTATAGCATGTGTATTTAAAAAGATGCATTCAAATCAGGAACTATATTTAGAAGAGAGTTACATGGGTTTGAAATCTTTAGCATTCATTCTGAGCTAATATTAATATTGTGCATATTTATCAAGGGTATAGTTTTTTCATTAAAAATTTCATATAATATATATATGTGTGTGTGTGTGTGTGTGTGTGTGTGTGCAGTCAGTTCTGGTTTGGTTTTCAATGTTTTAAAAAAGGGTATGTATTATTTGTTTAAAATTTATAATTTATATTCTGCCTACTAAAAAAGAATTGTAGGCAAAAGCCAGATGTAATGATGCCACTCAGAATATATAGTGTCAGCCAGAATATATACTATCTCAAAAGAACACCATCATTTTCTCTTTGTGGCTTTTATAATAAGAAATCCTTTATTATATGAACTGTACACAAATGCTTTCAATTCTGAGGAAAGGAATCCTCGCTCACTGGGGAGCTCAACCATCACATCTCTCACATTTGTCTCTCCTCGCTGGCATCCTTTCTCTTGGCTCTCTTCCTATTCATTGTATTCTATGGGCACAGAGGGAACTGTCAACAAGCCTGATGATACACTTCAGCAATCCTGACCACTTCATTATCTGGCATTGCCAGACAATGTCCTTCTGTGATTAGGCACTGAATCTTTTAATTAAAAGGACTCATGAACATTCAGCTCTAGCTTGAGTCAACAGAGTCTGTTGTATAATTGAGCAGGACACTTGTACTGCACAGGTATTTGGAGGAAGGCCACTAGACATTTGTTTAATGGGTGAGAGTTTGCTATTGCCAAGAATACAAAAGAAATTGTTGAAGAAGGCTGCCATTACTGAAGACCTACCTGATATGTGTCAGGCACCCCCCACCTGGTTACTTACAATCCCTGTAATCCTGGAAAGTAGGAACTGACCCTAAATTTATAGGTTTTAGGAAAGTGGAGGTCAAAGAAATTGAGTACCCAGGCCAGTGAGTGGCTGAGCTGGGAGTTGGACCAAGATTTATCACACGTTACTTCTCCAAGATTACTGACTCCCAGAAGTGGAAAGCAAAACAAAGCGAGATTAAGGATGCCTAACAAGATAAATTGTAGAAAGCTGACAGGTTAGACTTATAAAAGTGTTATGTCAAAATAAAGGGGTGCAGAAACATCCTTTCAAATGTTGACAGAAAAGAACAGTAAAATTTAGTTCCCAGTAAGTGAACTATTACAGACCCGAGGATTCCACAGGCTGTAATTTCTCCTTTACTATTCTGTGGTGACATACTTGAGTAGCAAGTGAATTCCACCCTAAATAAATGCTCATTATCTCTGCGAGAGGTCAGGCCTAGGTTGGAGGTTTGCTGGTAGGGTCTGTGGAGCCCCTCAGGGAAATCATCCCCCAATGGTGATGGAATTTTTGGAATGGGGTGGGCCGGGAAGAGAGGGTAGCTTTATAATTTCAAGGCAACCATGGGACATGGAAGGACCTTGCTCAGCGTAAGCTTGAAACCAAAACCAGTTGGTGGCCCCAATTGAGTTTTCTTCCGAACTTCTAGTATACTGAAATAGGAGTCTCAAAAGCCAGTCTCTAATGGATTCATGAATGGATTCAAACAATTGCTCGTGGTTCAAGCCTGCAGAACTTAGGTGAGATAAATTAGTGGAAAGGAAGGAGATGAAAGCAGACTTTATTAAATAGTGATAAAAAAATTAATTCACATCTAGTCTCTTAACCCCCCTTAAAAAAATTACCTGGAGTACACTGGAAAAAATATTGTTAACAAATACTAGTTTTGACCTCAGGTTCAGAGATCCACAGTAATTCTCCACTGCCACAGTAACCGCTCCTAGTGGCTCAAAGCACATTCCAAGATGCTCACCAGCTAGCATCCTCTGACCATACAGGCTCTCAGAAGCTCAGGGTCAAGAGGAGCGTCAACTGTCATCTTGGCCAACATCCACCTAAGCAGGGAGGAAACTGCAGTCCAATGAACTCTACTGCCCGCTCCACTCACACGTGGGCCGATCCTGGCTTGAAGACCCAGTTTTCTGGATTCTCTACCAGAGTTGTTCAGACCCCAGAACACTGCCTACTTTACCACGCTTCTTTCTTACTACATCCCATTTATTCAAGAAGCAAGTACTAAGGAGTACTATGTACCAGGCACTGGGTAAAATGGTGAACAAAATACACAACAATCTCTGCCCTTAGGGAACTTATACCCCAGTGGGAGGATATTTCAATATGTTAGAAGGTGATAAATGCTATGGAGAAAAATGAAGCAAGAAATGGGTAAAAGACATACAGGAGAAGTGATAGATGGCCATTTTAAATAGGTTAGAGAAGGCTTCTCAGAGTAACATTTTGGGCAAAAGCTTGCAAGAGTGTGGGAAGAGCACTGGGGTCCCTGAGCAGAACACTCACTGCACTTTGCTGACTCCATCTCCAGATCTTGAGATGTGCCCTCCTTCTCCCCGCCACACGCTTCCTCTCTACCAAACGACTTCTTGTAAAACCTTACTCACACTTAGGTTGTTTCCATATTTTGGCTATTGTAAATTGTTGCAGTGAACATAGGGCTATACATCTTTTCAAATAAGTGTCTTCATATTCGGGATAAATACCCAGAAGAGGAATTGCTGAGTCATACGGCAGTTCTATTCTTAATTTTTTGAGGGAGTTTCATACTGTTTTCCACAGTGGCTGCACCAATTTACAATCCTACCAATAGTGCACAAGGGTTCCCTTGTCTTTATATCTCGCCAACACTTGTTATCTCTGACCTTTTTGATAAGTGTCCATTAATGGATGAATGGATAAAGAAGATACCATACACACATCACACACACACGCACACACGTCTATACACACAACAGAATACTCCTCTGTATAAAAAAGATGAAATACTGACATTTGCAACAACATGGATGGATTTTGAGGGTATTAAGTGAAATAAGTCAAACAGAAAAGGACAAAAACCATGTGATTTCACTTGCATGTGAAATATAAAATAAAAAGGCAACAAATGAACAAACAAAACAAACCAAAACTAAACTCATAGACACTCACAACAGAATGGTGATTACCAGAGGGGAAGAAGGCAGGGGGAGGGCATAGTGGGTAGAGAGGGGTCAAACATATGATAATGGATGGAAACTAGACTTGGGGTGGTGAGCATGCAATAGAGTATACAGATATAGAATTATAACGTTGTACAACTGAAATCTATATAATATTAACCGAGGTTACCTCAATAAAAACAACAAAATACCAAAAAACCTTACAACTTCCCTCCTTAACGATTCTTTTCCTAATTAGCCTCATCCCCAGCCCAGCCAGGCCTGCGTCCCTTCAGCACCTATATGGTTCACACTGCATAAATCTATGCTCATTTGTGTGTCTTTCACATAATTTAAATGCCATCTTCATAGCCACTTCCTATAGGTATGGGAATTTAATTTTTCTGCACTATTGCTTTTGCATTTCTCTAAACAAACCAGTACTCTCTAGTACTCTGCAACGTCATGCTATTTAACAAATATCTGGAGTGTAGATCCTGGCAGTGGAAAAGCGGGCTCCATCACTCCTGCAGCGAATCTCCCTCACACAAACTGGAAGCAGTGAGCTTCCTTCAGCTCTCAGTTGCGAGCATTTCACAACCTTCTTCACACCTTTGTGTCCAGACTTCTAGGTGACCAGGGAATGTAAACGTCTTGGGAGAAGCATTCAGCCCTGGGGCCTGACGGTCAAAACTCAGACTCTCAGAACACTTTCTTCTCAAACAATCAGGGATACAGGGCCTGAAAGGAAGAGTTTTTTTCACTGCAGGAGGTGGGGAGCACAGTGGGATTCACTAATCAAAGGAATGCAAAGCAGTCCTTTAGACCCCGCCCCAGAGTGAAACGAACCCCAAGATCTAAAGCAGCACAGCAGCATTTCTACATTTGGTGTCCCTCAGCACTCACAGAGCTAAATCGGACAAGGCAAAGATGAGAAAAGTAAACCCACAACCCAACATTTGCCTAGAGTGTTGTTGCTTTAAAATGCGTCCTTTGGGGGCAGCTGAGGAGCTAACAGAAGGATGACAGGAGCCCTACTGAGCTGAGCTGGGTGGGCAAGTCTAAGTTAATGACAGTGTACTTGTTGTTATCACCAAAACAGTGTTGGGGCATGTGGAAATTATTCTGTGGAGCAGGTGCTGGCAAAAGAAAGACGAACTCCACTATCTCTTACATACCTACTTGATTTTTTAAAAACCAACAGAGGTAGTGTTTTGATGAAAGAAAGAGGGGCCTCAATGTAAATGAAAATATCAATCAACCCAACAGACATTCCTCATTCCTCTATAAATATGTGTTTTTCACTTTCTTCAAGTGAAGATTACATTTGAGGACACTTAAATTAAGGGAAAGTGAGCCAAGACAGAGCGACAGATTTGACTGTCGGTGTAATTATCTATTCTGCATTGAATATAGCCTTGAGTTCGGAACCTTGATGAAAAATGAGTTAATTGACTTGAAATGACCCACATGAGGAAAAAGTTGGCAAATAAATAGTAAGGGAAATGAAAGGGATCTATTTTATACTGGCCCAGTAGTGAGAGTGTGGCCCCCACATTCAGGGAAGAGTAACCTGTTCACCAGCTTATTATTCACACTTGCTATTAAAACCGGACAAAGGACAGAAAGAAGAAGAAAGTTTTTCATGGGGTAGACAACTATGGTTATAGAGGTCAAAGGAATGAAACTGGAAAATAAAAGTGGAAAACCACTACACAAAAAGTCAGAAGGCATGCGATGAACTATAAGTGAATGTAAAGTAAATGGGAAAATGTATGCAAATGAAATTTTCCATGCCTTTGTAAACACTTCATAAACAACAGAGTTAAATTTAGAAAATCGTTTAAACTGAGAGAACTAGACAAAAACATGGATAAGGACATATATTTGTACATATACACACACAAAGTGACTTTCTTCAGGCAATAGAGATGTTTAAAAAAAAGAATTTCTAAGTCAAAATTCAAATTCCCAATTTCCCTTCGATTTCTCAGGGGTGTGCTGGAGCCAGCTTACACTGACTGGGGAGAACCAATTGTTTATATCTTTTCACAACTCCATGTTCAGACTTGACCAACCTGCTGCAACTGAACCATCACATTCAACCAAATCAAACAACTGCTCTGTCCATAGGGAGTAATCACTTGAGAAGTTCCGGGTCACTGGACATGGTGATTATACTGCACCTCTGTTCCTTCTTTCCCATCGAGATTATAAACGTTTTATATGCGTTATTATTAGTCATGTTTGTGCACATTCGATATTTTGGATTCAAAACTTTCACGGAAGCTTCATAAATTTCAAGTTCATAATCTCTGAGAGGGTGAGATAATCTTAGATTCCCAGTGAAGCTGACAATGTTTAGGGTTCAATTCCCACCTGTCTGTTAACTTCATACTTGGGATACAGGTTTGACTTAACTCCGACCAACTACCGAGAAAGCGAATTTCCTTCTGGAGTGAAGACAACAACGAACAGAAGGACTGGCCTGACCTATCACCCAGCTGAAGTTCACGGGCAAAGTTAAGAAGTGGGACACAGGTGAACTGGCCTAAGGACAGGCAGTTGTGAAGGACACATTTGGCTTCAGTTGGAGGAATCAATATAGAGGAAGGGATTTTGAATGGCAAGCCTTGGTCTGGAAGATACTCTCTTTGCTCCCTAAAATCAGACAAGAATTAAACCCCCACCAGTTAGGCAGAAAAAAATCCAAGAGTCCAAAGGAGCATGAAACCTCTGTTTGTTCATGAGATGCACAAATGTCTGTGACAGCTACAGTTAGACCCAGAGATGCAGAAAAATATATACACAATTTCACATGATATGAAATTCTTAGGGTAAAATCCCTCAATTCTATTTCATGCTCAGAAAAATGAATTTTATTTTCCAAGTGGCCAAATCACTCCTAATGACGGTTGTAAACTGGTTAAACAAGCGGAAAGAAGAGCCTTAGGACAAGTTCTTAACAACACTGTCCAATCCACAGCTCGCTCAGCGTCGTCTGCATCAACCTAGTGAACGTGGAATGTGGAATCAGTATCAGAATCATCCTAATGGGAGTCACTCATATACTTTATTTCTAATTTGTAACATGTATTTCTTTACATTAATCCTTAGTATACAACATATAGTTTAGAATATACTGTGAGTTCATTGCTTACTATTCTCTAAAATGTCCTTTGGTCCCTCCCAGTTAAGGAGTACTTGTCTTGAGTGACCACTACACAATGGGACGTCAAAGATAAACTCAGCCCAGCAGACCAAGGACACACACCTCTTCCAGAATGGGGCCTGAGCAGGGCTCTTCCTTCCTGGGGCAGCGAAACTCCCAACCCTACAGCTGGAAAAGCCACTGGAGGTTCAGGTCCTACTAATGACAGGCCAGCAGGGTCATCTTGCAAACACAAAGAGAATGCTATTTCATACCCTCACATTATGCATGGCGCCAAAGAGGAACTGAAAAGGAAGGATTCAGTGAGTCACAAACGTCCGTTCCTAAATGAGGAATAAAATGAAGACTGGACTTTATAGCTCCAGTTACTACGCAGTGTTCCTTCCTGTCGGAAAGCAGTGGTGTTACAGCAGCAAAGCTAGTAAAGACAACCAACCACCTGTAAATACAACCTACTGGTTGCCCTGAAACAATCTGTCACTTTATACAGCACTTAGGGGAAACAACACCTAATAAACAACACCTAGTAAAGCAAAGGAACATTCACTACAGTTAAAGGAAAAATCCCACTTACAACCGTGGTTATGACAGTGCTTATAAAATTAGAAGCACTAATTTATTAGGATATACAGGGCCCCAAATGACTATGTGATTGTATATTTACTAAATTTTATCTATAAGACTACTACATAGAAGTAAATCTTGGCTTTGAGCTTGGTGGGAAGAGTCTTCTGTTTCCTCTTCTGCTTACTTCCCAGACACACACCACAACTGGGCACAAATCATCTAAGAGAAATGTTTATTTAAGTAGAGCTGGAAAAGGCAGGGGTCTGGGGCTCAGGGAGGACTCCTTTCTTTCAAAGGTTTCTGTTGTACAGGCCCAGGGTGGAATGGAAAGGATCACAGGGTAAGGGGTAGAAACAAAAAAAATTTCTTTTTTTTTTGAGGAAGAGAGAAAACATTTGTGATTATCTATAAAGAATAGGAGAAAAGGAAGAGCTGTGGCAACAGTGAAATGTAAACAAACAACAATGTGGTCACAGGATGTAGAGTACAGCATAGGGAATATAGTCAATGATATTGTAATAACTATGTGTAGTGCCAGGTGGGTACCAGACTAATCGGGGGATCACTTCATAAATTATATAAATGTCTAACCACTGTGCTGTACACCTAAACTAACATGAAATAATACTGCATGTCAACTTTAATTGAAAAGAAAAGAAAAGAAGGAAGGGAGGGAGGGAGTAGAAGGGAGAGAGAGAGAGAGTGTGGGGGAGGGGGGAGAGGGAGGAAGGAAGGAAGGAAGGAAGGAAGGAAGGAAGGAAGGAAGGAAGGAAGGAAGGAAGGAAAGCAGGGAGGAAAGGAGGGAGGAAGGAAGGGGGGAGGGAAGATAAACAACAATAGGCCTCATGATATAAACTGTAAGGAAGATTCCTACCATTGAGTCGCCTGTGTCCTAACAAGCTGGGAGACCCTGAGGAGGAGTGTCTGTGCTTCGCTCACTGGACATATAGGTGATATAGATTATTTCTGTTGGCAATGAAGAGCAGGCTCTAGAGAGTGAAGAGAAAACAAACTAGAGCATGAAATGAGTATCTGCACAACAGTCACATAAAATTACTTGGACATCTAGGGCAAATCAAGCAAGTATGTCAGGTAAACAAATGAGTACCAGTCTAGCCTCCACTGTTAAAACACAATGGTTATTATTTCCCAGATGGCCAATATTAAGGTTTTATATCTGCACACTTGCTCCTCAGAGCCGGGCAGGACTTCAGTCCCCATTCCTCTCTCCTCTCCCTCTTAGCCAGGTACCTTTGAGTGGCACCAAAACTGGGAACCAAACACTGCATCTCTACCCATCTGTTACATGCCCCCCACTCAGGCGCTATGTCTAAACAGTGAAAGCATTCTTTGGTAGATGCATTTCAGAGTTCTTCCCCAATCTCATCTCAATTCCCTTCTCTCCACCTGGCCTCATTAGACAAAAATAGGTAATAAATTTAAGACACCAGACTGACTGTTTATTTTTACTACACTGTCTCAGGTCTATTAAGTCAAGTGCTACCGTTCTGAAGTCACTAAACCACAGCTGGGAGCAGACTATTCAAACCCTTAAGGTGGTGCACAAATAGGTGTAAATGAATTTCCTGCCTATATCATTTTGTAGAGTATACCTGAAACTGTTATTTACTGAAACTGTTATTTAAATACAATGTTGAGCAGCAAAGATTCAAGAGTATACTTCAAACTGCTTTCTGCCAAGGGGACATTTAATGTTGTGACACAGGAAGTGATCTGATGCCTCACCAGTAGGGGATCCACCTTCCAGCAGAAAAAGGCTCTGGCCAAAGAGGTTAAACCTGCTCCCACCTTTAAAGGAAGCAGAGATTACAGCTCTGTAGCAAAAGATAATGAATCCCTCTGAGAGACTGGTATTGTTGAATTAATTAAACAAGGAGCCCATCAGACTGAGGTGGCTGTAATGCTGTGCAGCCTACATAAGCAAACCAAAGCTAAGCAGGTAAATGCCTCAAGGTTACAAAACTGAAACCTAAGAACGAGCAATCACAAACAGCCAGCTAGACCTTAAGCTCTAGCCAATCAATAATATCCTCTCTTTGCTTCCTAAGTCTTTCTCTAAGTCTTTTCCCTGGCTCCTGCCGGCGGAGCGCTCCTACCCACTCTGGGTTTGCTGCTGCCCAATTAGAATAGATTTTTGCTCAAAATAAACTCTTAAAATTCTTAATGTGCCTCAGTTTATCTTTTAACAGTTTATTCGAGTTAGAGAGGAGCACAGACTATGGCTCACTTGTGACCAGGACAAAACTAAAATGTTGGCAGTGGTGGTAGACAGAACATAGACTGAACCTGTAGTGAGGGCGTTTTTCATAGTTTTCCTTTTTTTAAATTTCCATCTTGACAACAAACGCAGGCTTTCTATGCAATTGAAGAATAAACAGACTTCTGTTTCATAATTACATTACTGATTTTATCTACTTCTCAAATATCAGCTTACCATATTTGATTGTGTTTCTGACGATGACACTTTTTCCCTTCCACAGTGATAAGGGGGCATGTTGATGCTTCTGACCCTGTCACAGAAGCAGACATCTCCAGCGAGATGAAATGTTGGGGAAAGGGCAGTGTGGACAGAGGACAACAGATTCAGACAGGACCAGAACTGTCTCTTTAGCCGCACTGATGAGGGGTTTTCACCAGTTCCTTCGTGAGGAGGAACTGGAACCTGATATCAAAAGCCACTGTATGTCCTTTATAGTTTATTGTATATAATTATGTACCATAAACTGTGCAGGGTTTGCATTCCAGGGCGTGGGATCAGTCATTCTCGACAAATCCTTTTGTTGCCTTCTCTAAGTCCCAGCTAAGAACCCCTGAGGGCTTCTCTGCACAGGGTCGAACTGACTACTGTGGGGCAGCTCTAGAGCCCAGGAAAGCAGCACCCCCACTGAATTCTGCCCGGTGTGCTTCATGGTACATCTGCAGGCAAGTGAGCATCAACCAACAGATACTCAGATACACTGGCTGTACATCCTGCCCCCAGGGTCAGAAGATGCCAGTGCGTGTCAGCATAACTTTAGAAAGATATACGGTTCCTTCTTTTTTGGGGGAGGAATGGTGGGGAACAGTGTGTTTTTCCAGGGCCCATCAGCTCCAAGTCAAGTCGTTGTCCTTCAATCTAGTTGTGGAGAGCGCAGCACAGCTCCAAGTCCAGTTGCCGTTTTAATCTTTAGTTGCAGGGGGCGCAGCCCACCATCCCATGTGAAAATTGAACCAGCAACCTTGTTGATTGCTCTCGCTCTAGCCAACTGAGCCATCTGGCTGCCCCGGAACATGTATGTTTCTATCATTGTACTGCTGCAGAGTCACCACACTTCCATGTTAAGCTCTTCTTTGTTCCTCTTCCGAGCTTGGACCTCAAATGGTGTGTGGGCCCTCTTCCATGAAGGACCAAAGGAGATGAGGGGCTTCAAATTCCTAGGGAACTAAAAGGTCCCTTTCATTCCTTTTTGAAATGTATACATTTTCACGTGTTTGCACATACCCTGTTTCCCTGAAAATAAGACCTAGCCAGACAATCAGCTCTAACGTGTCTTTTGGGCATTAATTAATATAAGACCCTGTATTTATTATATCATATTATATTATTGTATTATACTATATATATTATATTATATATTATATTATATTATATTACATTACATTACATTAAAGACCCAGTCTTATATTATAGTAAAATAAGATCAGGTCTTATATTAATTTTTGCTCCCAAAGACACATTAGAGCTGATTGTCCGGCTAGGTGTTATTTTCAGGGAAACACAGTAGGTTACCCAATGTTGCAAATATGGCCTGCAATGGTGATGAAGCCATTAAAGGAATAAGCAACATGGAAGTTATGAGCTCTCTCCAGAAAATCGTACACAGACATATACTCGGACATAATTTCAGGAGAGCCATGGGCTCCGAAAGCCACTCATTGACCTGAGGCTCAGAATTCGCGATGCCAGGCCTCTCAATGGAAGTATGACGATATCATAATCCTTTCCCAAAGGAATTTATAGGTGCTAGTAAGTTCTCTGGGTGTCTGTCACACTGAGGGGGCAATTCCATTGACAAACATCTCCTCCCTTACTCTTCCTCTCCACTGATTCTCTTGGTTGCCTGGCCCAAGCAAGATTTATACATGAGACCCTGGTACCAATAATTAATACCGCACAATAACACATTATGAATCATGAGCGTAGACCACTGTCGTCTATGCAGCCAGTTAAGCAGTGTCATCAAGACAATCCAATGCAGAGAAGCAGCAAAGGACAGAATCATCCAGAAGAAGGGAGGAGGCTAGACGCAGATTACAGGGGAAGTTGGGGAAAGTTCATCTGTTGTTAAAATCAACAAGTACAATGTTGACAGTGGAGGCCCAGATGTCCCGTTAAGATATGTCCTACTTAAACAGTCTCAAAAAGTTGGCAACCGTCCTTGTGGGAACCAACAGCAGGAACAGCAGCTGCAGTTAACGGATCAGAAGTGTCCTTTCTACACATCTGGCTTCATCTTGATCATGTCCCTCCTCTGCTCACGTTCTTCTGGTAGCTTCTCATCTCACTGAGACAAAAAGCTGAGGCCTACAGGGCCCTACACAGTCTGCCCCCCAATCCTGAACTCTCTGACCTCCTCTGCTCTCCTGTTTGTTCCTTCTGCTCTAGCCACACTAGCCACCTTGCTGCACTGTGAACACACCAGATACACGGCCACAGGACCTTTGCATTTGCTGTTTCCTTTGCCTAGGACTCTCTCCTCTAGATACCCTCATGGTTCCCTCCCTCTCTTATTTTCAAATCTTTAGTCAAATGTCGCCTTGTCAGAGAGGTTTTCCCTGATCATTCTTTAAAATTGCCACACCCCTCACCCATGATGCATCCCCGTTTGTTTTATTTTTCTCCATAGCACCATTTCATATATTTTATTTATCATTTGGCGTCCTCAACAAGAATGTACGTTTCATGCAGGGAGAGATTTTTGCCAGTTGCCCTCACTACTGTCTCCCCGGGGGTTAGATACGGCTAGCACAGTACTTACGCCACAGGGTTGTTGAGATTAAATGAGTTAATACATGTAAAACACCTAATAGCACATGGCATACAATAAAAATTATGTAAGTGTTTGCTGTTATTTTGATTTTCATTTTAAACTTCATGACAAACGTAATGAGTAGTTTTTATACCAATTTTACAGATTAGGAGACTGAGGATCAGAGTAACTTACTTAAGGTCACACATTAGTGGTCAGCAGAACCAGGATTCAAACCCAGATCTGACTCTATGTTCTGTGCACTCATTTCCCTCACTCTTCTTTGGGAGTCCTGGGATAGAAGAGAGGCAGAAATTCATTCATTCTGGAATAAGCTCAAAGCCTGAGAAGGCTCAGGCCCAAGGGGGTGGGGGTGAGGAAATAAAGTCTCCAGAATCCAGAGGCCTTTATACTGCATGAATCTGAAATGGCGTGTGGCATTCTGTTTACTTCCTAACTTCACCAAAAAATGTAATAGAGCCTGCCAATTAAAAAATGTTTTCATGACCCCAGAAAATCCGTGTATTGGCGACATTTATTTTAAATAGTCATTCCACCATAACAGGAAAAAGAGGTAGAGCAGAGGAGTTTATTATAACAGCTGCTTTCATACCCAAAACAAGGTTTGGCTGTTTTTGGCAGGTTGTACTTTAGTAGAGTTGGCAAGAAGCTGACAGACTGCGTGAGTTTCCTTTCAAAAGATCATTTTGCTTCCTTAGAAAAATCCATGACTGGACTATCTAGTGTGAACTGCAGATGTTTGTTCCTCCTTTGCTCCTCTGTCCTCCTGGGGCTTCCATCCTACCTAGGCCTAAATGGGGGCATGAGTTTGTAGAGCAGAAAGAGTGTGGGCTTTGGAACTGGGAAGACCTCGGTTAGAATCCAGTGCTTCCTTTATCAGCTGCTGAACAATCCCAGACACAGTGTCCTCATCTGCAGGCCTGTTATAAGGATTGGAACAAGGCAAACGGCACTCCTAGCACAGTACCGGGTACCACTGGCAGTTACTGTTACGATGTGGTTATTATGACGTTAGATGGCTAGAATCTCGCATTCCAATTTGCTCTGAGCGCTCTCCTGAGAGATTCCATCTCACAAAATGGACACAGTAGAGAATGGAAAATGCAACTCTGTTCCTGGGGACTTTAAAAAAAAGTGACTTATCTGCAACCGCTTCCCTTCAAACCTGCAAAATGGGCAAGAAACGGGACAAGGATAGACACCAGGATCCCCTGCAAGTGTCACTGCTCTTGGGGTCCAAAAGGGGGGGAAGGGAAGGGAGAGAAGGGGATCTGGTGGTGGCCTGGAAGGTAGGGCTTCACTGGGTTTTAAACTGGAAATCCGATAGGAAGCGAAAGGCTCCTGGCTCCTAGGCCCAGGGTTGTGCTGGGCTGGCCTCCTGCAACACTGACTACACAGCAAGTGCTTGAAACCATTTCAATGTTAATGGCTTCCAGATGGCAGGAGAGCAACCAGCACTTGGCACATGTGAGCCCAAGTGGTCTGATGCCCATCAGTCGGGCTGGTGGCCCAAGCTAAAAAAAAAGCCCATATGAATCAGAACAGGACCCCCAGCAAGCTTAGATCCCTAGCTGGACAGACAATGTGTGCTGCAGTATTCCAGTAATGGGTGTACCCCTGTTCCGCAGTGTCTCCCTCCGCATGGAAGCCACCTCCCTCCCCCCCTCCAGCAATGCTAGCTCCTCAGCATCCAAGTCTGAGACCCACAGACAGCACAGGCCTTGTCGCACAACGGAAATGAGCTTCCCAGAGCATCTGGGAGATGTGTGCTGGGCTGGGTTTTTCGACCCATGCTGTAGTGGAGGGAATCCTTGGCCATTGCTGGCAGCTTTGAAGACTATTTTTGATTTCAAAAGCCTTTAATCCTTCTATTCAGAGTCTGAACTTGGAGCACTTGCCTTCCAAAGAAAGACAGGGAAGTCAGTGAGCAGCAAGCACCAGGGTGTGGAGTCCAGGGGGCACCCCCAGCTGTGCATGTTTAAACCCTCACTCCTGTGCTGGAGCCTGGAGAGGAGTGGGGTTGGGGGGAAGCAGGTGAGTGGGTGGGTGGTCCCTGTACTCCTTCCTTGCTGCGAGGGCTGTGGTTTGATGCAGATGTTAGAACATCCCATATCCCAAATACCACTTCAACCGAAAGGCGAATATATGATTGTACAACTGTAGCCTGAGCCCCATATTTAGGGATGATATTCCAAATATTTAATAAATGCTCTGGCACAGGCACTAATCAATCGGAAGGGATATACCCTGGTGCTCCCCAGCTGAGCATCAGCCCCGCCTATATCCCGACAGAGACATTTAAAAATACCACAGCAATTACTTGTGGGTGGAATACCCAACACACTTTCCACTGTTGACACTGAGCTTTCACTGCCTGGCGCCTTTCCTAGAGGGCGCCCTGTTCCATGGGAGCCCGACCACACAGAGCTGATGGCACATCAGAAGATGGACTATGTGCCCCAGTTCTGAATTAAAAACAAAACCGTTATAAAGGTAGACAGACGAGTGACTATTTTAAGTTGCTCCACTGTTTAGGGAAAGTAGCTGCAGGGACAAGTGCCAGCCAGGGCTTGGAGAATATTCTTCCATTCCTGTGAAGCTGTGTAAAAACCCCAAGTGTATTGCTCTGTGAACCAAACACTCAGAGGCAATTGCCACTGGTCCTTCAGCCAGATGACTAACATCGAGCCCCGAAGTGTGTGGCTAGTGAGGCAGAAAGAACGAGGCCAACAGCACCTAGTTCCTGCCCTCCAGGAACTTACAATTAAAGTCTTTGCAATTATTGTAAAATTGTAGATAACTAGCTCCTTCCATATAGCAGTCTGCAGTGCTCTCCATGGAAAATTCTGCGTACCAAAAAATATACTAAGAGAACAGTATTTTGTCTTGTTCTTTCAAGACTCTTCCAACACCATACAGAGGGTGCCAAAAAGAATGTATACACATTTTAAGAAAGGAAAAAAACTGTATTAAAATTGTATTAAATTGCTCAATATAAACCGATAACAAAAGATGAATACAAGTCATGTCAGGCATATACATTTTTTTGGCACCCCCGGTATTTCTTCCTAATCTAGTTTCCCTTTCCTTTTCACTCCTTGATTGCTACCCTCTCAATTCTCACCTTTTTTTCCTTCTTTCCCCATATGCCTGCTCTCCTCTGCTGCCCCTTTCACTCTTCGTAGTTCTACTTCGTCCTCTACTTCTTCCTTTCCGCCAGTGCCCTCAAGAACCTTACCTCAAAATCACCAGAAAGAATCCTGCATGCCCTTGGGTAACAACTCACTGGGACATGGTGGAAACGTATAGGATGGTTTCCAACAACATGCCCTCCCCAACCAAGGGGTCGCTCTGTTTGGGAGACCAGATGGATGGATTGTTCAACCCTTTTATGACAACACTAGATCTTCATTAGGAGAAAAAGTTGTAACAAACAGAAATGTTCACTTATTCCTGACCAGGTCCATGCAACCTAAAAATTTTGGAAAAGTGAAGGAAACAGAGGAAAACCGGAGGGGAAAAGGAAGAAATAAAAGGAACAAAGGGCAGAATAGAAAGACTCAACTTCAGTGATCACAAGTTATTCAGGTCAAAGTTCAAAATACTAATAGTCTTTCTAATGTTCCATTAAGTAGTGGCCTCTCAGTGCCTCTGACAAGTGATTTAAGAGAAGTTGTCTGCTTCCAACGGGGCTCATGAATCTCCACTCATGATGGTTGGATGGACAGAGTCAAGAGTTATACAGTTGGGAAGGTGGTGCTGCAAAGGTCAGATGTACAAGGGAGGAGTTCATTCATCAACCCCGACAGGCGGGCATGGCTATGACAGCACACAGACCGGGAGCCATCTGGTAGCTTTGCTCGCAAGAGCAGATTAAGAAAGCACCAGCACAGAAACCACAAAGGAGAAGATGGTACTGTATTTCCGGAGGAAAAAGCAAAGATTTCTACCCAGAGCTGAGGTAAGAGCTTTGCTTATTTTTTTTTTCCGACGACGAAGAAAGACTCTTACTTCCCTCTGATTTGAATTATTTTTAGCATACACGATTCAGCTTTGATGCCCAACATGTCTGGCCATGTCTTTTCCCCCCGCCTGAAATTATGCAGTAGCTTCCCACTGCCTAAAGTCTAAAACAAAAACTCCATCGTGTGACTTCAGGATGGGACCCCCACCTAACTCTTCTCCTCGTCTTCTTCCTGCATCCCTCAGCTCAGCCTCCAGAGTGCTTGTATCTTCCAGAGCACATTGTACTGTCTCACACTTCCCTTGTATGTGCTTTTCCCTCTGCATGGAACACCTTCCCCTGTTTGCTTGCCTGTCCACCCAAATTTTACTCTTCTATAAACCATCTCAAAACTCTAGCTCCTCTGTGAAGCTTGACCTCTAATGGGTTCTCTCTCCTAGATGCTCATTGCACTTGAATGCCATCTCATTATAGGAATTATCTTTCATTGCAATAGAGACTAGAACTCTATCTTTTCATTTTTTTTGGTCACCAGTGCCTAGCACACAAGAAGTACCCCCAAACATATGCAGACTATTCAGATAGCATTCATTTGAATTCTGCATGTATACAATTACACACACACACACACACACACACACACACACATACTGTCATCACCTTCTGCATCTCTAGGGTTGCGGGTTCTAGTTAGGACCCTGTCGCAAAGTTTCTGACTGGGGCCATAAGGCTGGGATGATGTGATGGAATGGAGTGAGTGGTATATCTGAAATCAAGTGTGAAAACTGGAAATGAATGGCTTCAAGTCCTGAGAGACCTCATATGCACAGTTCTCAGTTTTCAACTCAGGCAGAGCATATAGCATGAGAGGGGAGAGTAGATCCAAGTGAGTGAGAGCAGAGAGAAAAAGGTACCAGGTCTTGTGCAGTCTCCCACCTGGTCTACTTCCAGCCTCCTAGGAAAATGGCCCCTGCCTAGTAGTTCTATACAAAGAGTCATATATTATTTTGATCAATTTAAGTTCCATTTTAAATTAGCCCTTTCCCAAACAGCCACAGAATGTCAAAGGTGCTGGGATAAGGAGTTGAGACTTTTGTAAATGTCAAGGCCAGCAGAACCAGACTCAGAGAAAGGTGAGTGCAGGAAAGGGCCCCTTGCATTTCAAAATGTGTGCAGAAAAGTGCAGAAGTGGGTATTTATGTATGAAAGAATTTTTTTTAAAAAAAATAGTCCATTGTATTGAGACATCTCTGCTCCCAAACATCAATTTTCAATAGGTCTGGCACAACACTGACAGGAGAAGAAATGGATGTCTAAATCTCAAATGTTGTGCAGTTCTAAAATTTGGTGTAGTTTGTGTTCCATTAAAACAGTTCACCTCTCATCAGGAAAATAATTGCTGGATTTATGAATGTCAAGAACTCATTATTTGGGCATGTTAAGCAAGCATACCCGGTCTGTGATCTTCTAGAGATGTAAAAAAAGCTACTACTACCATGGTGGGGGTGGGGGTGGGGACGGGGTGGGGGCAAGGGAGCCTTACTAGAAATTAGGACTGTGTTATAATAATCTTTAATATACTCATGGTGGAATTGGAATAGTACTTTCATTGCCACATACCAGGTACACTGTGGGTTAAAAAGGCATTACAGAGGGCCAGAAAATAAAATACTATTCCTAGGGCAAAAATCTATCTTTAAATTATCCAATATCTGCCTTAAAAATCACCTTTCCTCTTCCAAGTTAGGGACTACCTGCATAAATCATTCAGACACACTAATGAAAAAGAAAATCCCTTTTTCTTTCTACTTTTCATGCATAGAGTCAAGAATATAGGATCAATTAGTGTCACAAATATATGGTCTGACTTACTACTTTATATAGCAAATTGCTCAAAGGCAGGAGGCATGTCTTCTAAGTGTTCTGTATCTCACCAAAACGGAGTAGGTTTTCCTAACCCAGCCAATGCATAGCATGCAGAAACAGGATTCAAAAAGATTTTGAAAAGCCTGGAACTTGGGAGTGAACCCAATACAATGAAATTCAATAGGGATGAAGGGCCTTCCTTGCTTTAGCAGTATGGAGTGGTGGAAAAGGACGACCCAGATTTCCAACCTGACATCCCACTTATTAGTGCTTAGCTCCTCTGAACCTGTTTCCTCATCTGTAATATGGCATAATTACATGCACATCACAGGATCACTGTACAAGTTAAATGAGATCACACATTGACAATGAAAATGGTGAATATGGCATACATTGGGCCAATGTATTGTAGTTCCCTCTTCTTCTCTCCTAAAATGCAATTCCTTTTTTAGGGGTGTCTGCCTGCAGACAGAAAGCACAGTTTCTGGTCTTTGCCTCCATGCTGTGTTTTTACAAGACAGTCTCCACATGGGAACTGTGGTTTTCCAGTACTGCCTATGACCTTGTGGGAAAATCCAGCTAATTCTGGAGTCCAAGATTGGGAAACTCATTGCTATGGCACATCTAATCCACATCCTCCCACCCAGCTTTTATCAGTCCGAAAGGCGAATTTTTTTAATTAAAAAAAGCAATTGTAAAATATAAAATGGGAGTAATGGCTTAGTAATAGCATGAGAGAAAAAGACCTACGAGTTTAAGTGAGTAGCAATTTCAATTTGAGTTAGTGATCTGGTGCAGCTAATGTGTACTATGTCAAGTGATGGGGGTCAGGAGGGGAATCATATCTCAGAAGGGAGATGTATATCCCCCCAAATCCCAACTCCCTAAATGCCTCATCATAACATCCTAGAGAGCAAAATAAAATATCTGCCAGAAACATGATAAAACATGAAACGTAACATGAACTCAGCTCAGTTGTGAAACTTAAATTATGATTCCATTGGTTTTATATCACTATAAAAAAATTTAGGATCAAAACCTAGAAACTAAGCAACAAGCATGAGTTCTGGCTTATGGACTGCCTATCAGTTCAACAGCAGGTTGGGCCCTCTCCTTCTCCCACTCTCATTCTTTCTCCACACTCAGACCATTCAGCCAGCAATGCCTCTGACTGGCACAGACTCTAGAATAGTGGTTCTCAACCTTGGCTACATTTGATATACTCCAGAATTTTTTAGAATCTTGATGCTCAGACCACATCCCAGGTCAAAGACATCAGAATCTCTGAATGCGGGGTCCAGGCATTGTCTCGGAGTTTCTAACATGCAGCCAAGGCCAAGAACGACTATTTCAAAAGGCCAGTCTCATGCCACCCTGGAGGCTGGGACCAGTTCTGGGCCACAAACTCGAGGAAGGTTGGAGAGAGGTCGGAGCCTGTTCAAAGAAGAGTGACCAGAATAGTGAAGAGTCTGGCCTCTGACATAAGTACAACTAGCAAAGGACATGGAGATGAGAGGATCCAGGAGAGAATAACTAGTACTTAAAATACTTGAAGCCCTGTCACGTGTAAGAAAAAATTGTTTTGTTTCGTTTTCCATGCATTGCTATCAGAGGGTGGGAACTAGAGAGAAATAGACTTCAGCTCAATCTCAGGAAGAATACTCTTATAAGGAGAACTCTTCAAAGACTAGGAGGCCTTGAAGAAACTTAAAACCTATAGCTGAACGCATGGAAACACAGACTAATGTGAGGCCCATTGGGAATAAATTCTGTAGAGGAAAATCAGGCATCAGACAGGGGATTAGGCTGGATGACATTTCAGGTCCAGTTTAACGCTGTGATTCCAGGTGTCTTTGATTCCAGGGGCTAACGGACCAAATTACCAACTTTGCACAATGAAGAAAAAATTGTGTTTAACTCAGGAGAACAAATCCATTATAAGCCTTACCAAATGGATAAACATGAGTGGGCTGGGACATAGGAATAAACCCAAGAAGACTGAAATGTCCAAAGTTCTTTCATAATACCATATAGTTCATCAGAACAATTCAAAATATAGCAATAAAGGGCAGCTCCACTGAATGGCCTTGCTATGGCAGCTCTCTAGGAGGCTATCTGCTGATTCAAGTAGGCAGACACTCTGGAGGAGACCCCTGCTGTTTATATGGTTGTCCAAGTTAATTATCCCTGTATTTTCAGATGAAGTGAATGGTAATCTGTTTATCTAGGTCAAGTATTTGTAGCTGCCTTTGTCCCTCGACAGTCATATAAAAATACATAGTGTTGTCCTTTTGGGCATTATAGGAAAAGATCTGGTTGAAAAAATAGCATCCATTTCTTTATAGGTTTAACACAGTAAGCCCCTATTTTTGAAGTACTCTAATTGGATCCAACTCTAAACAAGTGGTTTAAAATGGGATTTTTAAAAGAAAGAAATTTTGAATTCATGCCATATTTTTGTCTTGAGTTTATAAATATGTTTCCCCATAGAGATAATGAAAATCTGGCCTATGGCCTCTGCAACCATTCCTAAAGGTAGTAATTTCCACTGCACAAGGAAAAATGCATGGAGCTACCATAGGCAGCTAATAAAGTGCTAGTATCGGTTACTAGAACAAAGAGGCATGTCAGAGTGGAGGAAGAAACTTTATATGTCATAATGTACATGGGGAGAATGTGATTTAATCTGCAAAATAAAATCTTTGGAAGAGTAAGGTGCTTCCTAATGATATTTACCAGATGTCCTTTAAGGTTGATCTCCTTCTGGATCATCAGTCAGAGTGAGGCGGGGATAGAGTGAGAGTGGATAAACCCACCAGTGGAGAAAGTGAGGATTACCAGGGAATCTGCTGTGGGTGGGGTTGGGGGAGAAGGCCAGGCTCTGGCTTTGCCTGTTGAGGAATGGAGCCTTCAGGGAACCACAGAATCACTGAGCTAGAATTAGAAACTTCCCTTCTACCATGTCCCTTTGAGCCACTTTTTCTGTACTAACTAGATCCAGTGTACCTAACATTATTGAGTATGCACTACGCAAGGCACCTTCCATTCAGCAATGACTGGAACACTAAGATGTGGTTGCTGCCATCTTGGAATCCCAGAATGCTAATGCTGTAAGACCTCCACACTCAAAGCACTGACTGTGTGCCAGCAGCAGCAACCTCGCCTGGAAGCTTGTCCTCAGGCCTCTCCCCAGACCTGCTGAATCAGAACCTGCATTTCATCAAGATCCTTAGGTGATTCCTACACTCATTAAAGTTAGAGAAGCACTCGATAAGAGACCTTAGAGTTTCTATCCTCTAATTTAAAGAAAATTTAAATTAAGACAACTTTTTAGAGAACCTTTAGGGTACAGAAAAATTGAGGGGGAAGGTACAGAGATTTCGTATGTATGTACTGCTCTCACACATGCATGGCCTCCTCCTTTATTAACATCCCCACCAGAGTGGTCCATTTGTTACAACTGATGAACCTACACTGACACATCATAGTCACCCAAAGTCCCTAGTTCACATTAGAGGTCATTGTTGGTGTTGTACATTCTATGGGTTTGGACGTATGTACAATGATGTATAGCTACCATTATAGTATCACAGAGTAGTTTCACTGCCCTGAAAATCCTGTGCTCCTCCTATTCATCCCTCCCTCCCCCATAACCCCTGATAACAACAGATCTTTTTACTGTCTCTATACGTTTGTCCTTTCCAGAATGTCATATAGCCGGAATCACACAGTAGGTAGCCTTTTCAGATTGGCTTCTTTTACTTAGTAACAATATGTATTTAAGGTTCCTCCATGTCTTTTCATGACTTGATAGTTCTTTTGTTTGTTTGTTTGTTTGTTTGTTTTTAGTGCTGAAAAATATTCCATTGTGTGGATGTACTACAGTTTATCCATTCACCTACTGAAGGAGATCTTGGTTACTTCCAAATTTTGGCAATTATGAATAACGCTGCTATAAACATCCCTGTGAAGGTTTTTGTGTGGACATAAATTTTTAGCTCCTTTGGGTCAATACTAAGGAGCATAATTGCTGGAGCTTAGGGTAAGAATATGTTTAGTTTTGTAAAAATAACCTCTCATTTTAAAGACACAAAGCTGAGGTCCAGAGAAGTTAAGTGACTTGCCCAAAGTCACACCACAAATTTATAATAGCCACGTCTTGAACAAACATTTCCTGATGCTTCATGCGGAAATACATGTTGTTATGGGAAAAGAATAGATATGGGAAGCAGGGAGCACTGAATTTGGAAGCTCTGTGCCTAAGTTTCCTCACCTGCAGAAACTAAGATGCTTCTATTGCCCTACTGGTATACTTATGAAGATTCAGTGAAATAACATCCCTGAAAGTGCCCACAGTGCTAAAAAAATTTAACATCCAAACATTTTTCCTGTTCCTACTGGCATCTCCAGTAGCGACTCAGAGCCTCTGGAAGAGGCCAGGGATATGCCTGAGCCAGGCCTGAAGGGTTCTCCACATCGTGAGGAGTTTTGTTAGGTAAAGAATGCAGAAGTCTACTTCACTAAAGGTGGTGCCACGTTGCTGCCCGTGTTCTTTAAGACTGTTGTTTATGCTTTATATAGATCCCTGGATGTTTTCAGTCCTGTTTTCTAACACAGTGACATGCTTGCTTTTGGCAGATTAATTGGTAGAATTGTCAGCACAGCTGCCTTTTATTGCCAATAAACTTGGGTCACTGTGAGCTGTGGCCTTAATTATTTGTTATTTCTTTTTCCAAGGGGGATAAGGTATGTCCTGCTTTAAGCTGTTCTCTTGCCTCAGAACAAGAAAGTGAAGAATGTACTGAGGAATTTATAATATGGCAGTGACTAGGAGTGCCTTAGAAAAAGGAAAATATTAGCAGAGGCTATAGCACCCTTATACTAGCCAAGAGTTGCTTTTCTTTATCCTCTCATCTGCTCTTTCTTATCTTTCCCTGCCATCCATGCTTAATGGCAAGAGGCACAGAAACATCTGCCTCTAGTCTAAGCCTCATGATAAAATTTCCACCAGTAAAATACTGTGATTTCCTTCTCCCCACTTAGGGAATGTTTGAAGGCTCCTATGCCATAGTACAATCCTTCAGTGATGTTTTCCTTTGTAATATTTGAGAATTGGTCAATCTCTCAGAGTACATTCATCAATTCAGAAACAACCATTTACATCTGACTGTGTTTTCATAGTTCTTAAAAATAATATGCTCTAGGAAAATTCAGAATCTTTGACATTTGCAGAGTTAAAAAATTGTTTTGATGAGTATAATCACTGTATAAAATGTGTAGTTTTTAAAAGCTTCACTAACTTTTTGGGTTTATCAGTGTTTTTCCTTACATGTGACAAATTTAATGTCTTATAAAGCTGGATCCTGCTGACTTTACGTTTTTATACTACCAAAAAATATTCAGTTCAACCAATTATTAGCTCTCTCCAGTATTGGGGATCTAGGGAAATCAAAGGAAAATTTAATCCATGGGGAACACAAAGGTCTGTTTTAGCCAATAGTTTCAGTATCTTCCCCACAAAATAGTTTACCAGATCTGCTGCTAGGCACACAGATGTGAGTTTCACCTTCTCCCATTTCTACCTTCTAGTCAAGGGGCTAATGAACTGTAAAACAGTCTCTACTGAACAGCAGGAGGGATAAGGAACAAAAAGAACTTGGTAATAAGCCATTTACATAATTGGTCCTTGAAAAAAAATCAAGCTTAAATGGTAATTTTTAAGGCTGTTAGTATCCCTCAGCTTCCACAATGGCAAGACACAGTAAACAACGTACTATAGTATTTTATTATAGTCAAATACCACCTCATTTTAAATAGAGGCCTTGTAAAATTGAACTAGATTGATGTCTTAATCAGAGTTATCTGTATAATCTCTAACTAAATCTGCCTAATTGGATCATCGGCAATGACTCTTTTGGCCATTAGTCTTAATTAGCGTGGCGCCACCGTTTCTGCGCATGCTCACGTGCCTTCCAAGTAGGAGCTGGCATCATCCCCCCGCCTCTGTATGAGGAATTCACTCAAAGTTTTTGTATGTTTGTGGGTCTCCCCAAATGCCAAAGTTTGTAAACCCCAGTTTTAATACACTGAAGCCATTTCATTAACTACCTGTGGCCACCCATGTCCGAGAGTACGTCACAGACATGGACTTAAACAGAGATCAAGTTGGGAAAACAACTGACAGTATTCCTGGCAATGATGGGCTACCAACACATTGTCACGTTAAAGCCAGCTTCTGCCACAAAACCTGACACATCAGCAATTGCAATAACTGAGTGTGCTTATAAAATCCTCACCTACCATGGCTTCCTTACTTTCAGGCGAAGGAACCCTTGGGAGAGCATATACCCACTTTCCCCAAATCAGGGTCAGCTTTATTTACATTTTCAACATAGCAAGAAGTTTATATTCGGAGTCCTCCTGCCTCCATGTCTGCATTGCTCTTCTTTCTCCTCAACACCCTTTCCAGGCCCCGACTATGCTCACGTGCCTGCCAGCTAACTGAAGCTCCTCACTTGGTGCCCCCTTCCCAATTGGTTCCAAATACCTCTTCCTCTAACCAACAATCCATCTCCTGGACAATGTGTAAGCCAGGTGTTAGAAGGAAAGAAACCTGACTGCATTATTCACAATTTAGTGTGAAGATGGAATAACTCACCAGGACTCTCCCAACAGTATTAAGAGCTGAAAAGGTGAGCTTATTGATAACTGAATTTATAATTGATAGACTTCCAGCCAATGTAACTTTGGAAAGGAAGTTATTTCAGGCAGAATTAGGAAAGAATATTTGAAAAGCAAGAGTGTGTGTGTGTGTGTGTGTGTGTGTGTGTGTGCATGTGTGTCTCACACACACAGCCATACTATAGAATATAGTTGTACCTCGATTTTCGAGCATAATCCATTCCAGAAGACCGTTAGAGTTCTGAAACGTTCGAAAACAGCTGACAGCTAGGCCTCAGGATCTTGCACTCAGTGGAAGCCACGTGACATGTTCAACTTCCAAGTCGTGTTCGAAAACTGAAGCATTTACTTCCGGGTTTACAGCGTTCGTAAACTGAAACGTTCGTCAACGGAGACGTTCGAAAACCGAGGTACTAATGTACTAGGAAGCAATTTTTTTAAATGACATAGTGCTATATATACTAAAATGGAACTCTCCAACATACTGTAACAGCAAGCCTTAAATCCAACCATGAGGTTACAAATAAGGTCATCCCTCGTCCTCCACCACTAATTCAAAATAATCATGCCCTCTCTTCACCTTGTTCCCTGGGAGAATCAACCTCACTCAGTGCCGCACACAGATTCAAGCCTGAAGAACAGAGCTGGAAACTTGGCACAGAACTTCTTTAAAACTGCTAATCCCTGAGTCCTACCAATGGATGTGGAAATCTCATTCGTGGTCAAAAACTACACTCACAGATCAGGTCACAAATGCAAATTCATTTTCTGCCATGGTAGCCACAAACCTCATCCACAAGCTTTCTACTGACTGGCTTTTATTCTAAGTGAAAGGCCAAAGATAAGATTCTGATGGCATTTTTCTTTAACCTTAAAAGCACAAATAAAAACAAAGCATTGAGTGAACACACTGCCAGACTCATAATTCACAGGATACCATCTCTCAACCTGAATCCATTCCCAACTACTCGGAAGTGCTTTGTCCAGGAGGGAGCTAAGCAGCAGAGGGTTACACCCCCTAATCACATCTGCACTTCCCAAGAGCAGGCCTCTCAGGTGCTTCCAAAAATCTCGGAAGGAAAGCCAGTCCTGCTGCCCAAATGTTGGTTTGTTTCGGACACAGAGATGGCCTAGGCCTCTCCTCCTATAAGTTATTTTTGAAAAAGAGGCAAAGTGAGAAACTTGAATTAGAATCTTTCAAAGCACAAATTGCTCTCTGGGACTCGATGTTTTTGAAGGTGTTCCATTAAGTATTTCAAGGCACTAACGATCATTCAGCAAATGACTCTTTTCTGTGCTCAAAGATTAAAAAGGTAGTAATAGAGGCAATAACTCCTTTGGTGCACATGTTGTAATCCCCAAGAATTAAGAAAGCTCTGTTTTCCTAATGCCCTTGTCACTGTTTAGCAGCAGGTCACATAAGACACTGGGACACTCCTTGCCTGCTACACTGGTGGGACATCGTCCCTACAGCAGCAAACCAATTTTTGTCAGGAAATAACTGTGCAGGTGGCTAGGGACAGCTGTCTGTTGAAAGGGAACTGTTCGACTTTCTTTTTTTTTTTTTTTAACCTGAATTTCCAGTTTTATTGAAAAGCCATTTCTAAACAATGGGTTTTCCAAACCAGTCTTGGGTTTGGCTGTCAAAGGATCTTGTTCCCATTGACTTAACACGAAGAGATTCAATGTGGGAGGTTGGAGAGAAGAAGGCTCTTTGGTGTGTAGCTACTTTCATCTTGTAGACCCAGTCTCTGTAAACTCTGTGTTTTGAACTGAAAGAGACTTAGGAGATGATGCATTCTCAGTTTAGGAGTGTGTGCAGGTGCCATAGAAAAGGGGTGAATGTTAATGCGTGTGACCAGAGAAAAGAACAGGAAAGAACATTCTGGAACATTTCACCCTGATGGATTTGGGGATGGGTTGCTTTGGGGAACATTTGGCAGGTGATTGCATCAAAAGTATCTCAGTTTTTCAATGAATACATAACATGTATCAAGTTATGGTCTGCCTACTGTACTGAGATCTGTAGTCTCCTCCCTGGCTAGAAATTGGGGATACAGGTGCTATGTTGAGATCACCTCTTCTGAGCCCCTGTTCCCCTGGTTATAAATACTTCTCTTGACCTGGAGGAGAATCCTGTCTTTGAGAACACTAGTTGACAATTTAGTGCATTATGCCAGAGGTGGCATCAATGTCTGAATTTTACCTCCTATTCTTGCATTTTCAGGGGGAACCAAGAGAAAACAGTCTATACTCACAATTCTCTACTTCACACCACAGTAACTAGATATGAGTTAGCACGTTAGATGTTCAATGAAAAAGTAGGCAAGAGGTGGCAATAGTTTTTTTTTTTTTTTTTAAAGATTTTATTAGAGAAGGGGAACAGGACTTTATTGTGGAACAGTGTGTACTCCCAGGACTTTTTTCCAAGTCAAGTTGTTGTCCTTTCAATCTTAGTTGCTGGGGGGCACAGCCCACCATCCCTTGCGGGACTGGAAGAATTGAACCGGCAACCTTGTGGTTGAGAGCCCACTGGCCCATGTGGGAATCCAACCCGCAGCCTGCGGAGTTAAGAGCATGGAGCTCTAACCTCCTGAGCCACCGGGCAGGCCCGGCAATAGTTTATTTTTACTTAAGTAGAATACTTAGAAAAGCAATTATTACAACATACAGAGTTCAAGTTCATCCTTATATTTACTCTAAGTACCTTTGGGAAGATTTGGTCATTGAATATCAATATGTAAGATTATTTGAAATTTCTACAATATTTGTGAAACTAATCTTGTATTACATTGAGAACATCCACATCCACACACTCCTATGTGGCAACACACTTGGAATGTTTGGTAAATAGAAGGTTGAAAGAACAAATCCTTGGATTGTCTCTGGCCAGTGTATACTTGGGGCTGTCCATGGGATCCAGGAACTAGAGTGTGCTTATCTTCCCATGAATAGATCCATCACCTCAGCATTCCTGCCTAATGAATTAATATTTTTTCTGAGTTAACTGGGGACGGGCAGCCTTCCATACCTCTAGTGTTTGGTTTTCCCTACAGCCACTATTGTGGCCTGGTGGCTGATGAGCATGGTTATCAAGACCTACAACTCACTACTCCTTTGGATAAATCAGGTGAGCCTGGAAAGGTAGAAAAATAACTGTACTAAAGTAAAAAAAAAACAACTGGGTTATGATTCTGGTTCTCCTACTCCATGTTCATGCCAACTTGATCAAGCCTTAGTTTTCTCATCTGTATGATGGGATAATACCAGTCCTGCTAAAAGGTTTTTATGCAAATTCAAATTAGGTATTAGATGGGAATGAGAATATATTTTACAAATCATACAATGTTGTATAAATATGTGGAATCTGTTATTTATGTTTGGTGAAATTTACACTCTCTTTTAGCTTAGATGCTATTTGGTGAATGCCACAAGACTTCTGAGACAAAAACCAAACCAAACCAAAACCGAACCAAACCAAACAAGGCACATACATACATTGGTCTGTTGGACCCAGGTTTGTGCTGCACACAATTGCTTCAGCTGCTAAGGAAAAGGGCCAAATTTCAAAAGATGCTCTGCCCACAATTTTACTAGTATAATGTGAGGGCTCTTTATACACCTATCTTCAACCTAGAGTTCACAGCAAGACACGTGCTATCAGGGCAGGAAGCAACCCAGCCCTAATACCAGGTCAATTTGAGCTGAGCCATGAGCTTGCACTATTAGTCCAGGATGACCAATTACTTTCCTTTCATGATTAAACATGATTGGAAAAGAATTTTTTCTTTGTTACATAACCCAAAGTTCAAACTCCTTTGTTCTTGAGGTCCCTGCCAATGAATAGAAGCCCAAGTTCACTGCCTGCTGTCCAATACTTTTTAAGAGTCCCCTTGTAAGAAATAATATTCATGGATGATTGCCTAAAAGATATGAAAAACTTCTATTCCTCTAGATACCCTAAATTGTATCTCTACATCAAGCCAAACAATCAAAAAGCAGCAGGCTTAAGCTGAATTGTTCTGGCCCCGTGTAGAGCTGCTTTTACTGAATTACACTTTGGCTGTATGCCATTGGCTTTCATTGAAGGACGTTACAAGAAACAGTCCTATAAAAATTGCTAGTGTAGGAATATTGTTGATATTTCCACTGTATCCCCACATTGAGCCTTTGATGAGAATCAACAGAGGAATTTCCCTTGGCTCTTAGTTCCAGCAAAAGCCTGTTTCTCCTGAGCAACTGGTTTTTTTTCACATGGGCACAGAAAGGTCACATTTCCCTTTTTGCTTTGGCATCTAGGAAGCTCAGAGTCAAAATTTTGTCCCACCTATAAGAACTCTGTACATAAACTGCACATGAACAACTAACTGTTCATGGTCTTATATTATTTTTCATCCCTTATATTTACGACACTTTAATTTCTTCTTTATGTATTGTGCATTGTTGTAAACTCCCCTCAATATTTTTGAGAACAAATGTGTATTTATCTCATTAGCTCTGCACGAGGCTCTCTTAGATCCCAAATTGCGTTTCCAGCCTTGTCTTTTGCCACTTTCTAGCATGAATCAGTGCTCCAGTCACACTGACCCGCATCGTACCTTGACTCTGCCATGCACGCTCACGTTGTTCTGTTTTGCCTGTGCTGGTTCCTCTGCCTGGAACACCCTTTGCCTGTCTCTTAGCCAAGTGAAATCCTAAGAGTTCCTATTTCTGTTCCTGTGTGGCTTTTCATCCATACCACCAGTGTAGAACTGAAATTCTAGTAGATTATGTACACATCTGTGTCCTTTGCTAGATCAGAAACTCCTTGAAGGCAATGCCATTTGCATTTATCTTTGTATCTCCAGTGCCTAGCAACAGTTCCAGATATGTACACAATAGGTGCTCAACAAATGTTTGTAAAATTAATGAGTAAATGAATATTCCTGTCCCAGCATTAGCACACAGGACCCTTGGGGATGCTTGTTAAAGAGGCTGATAACAAAATTCATTTCAATATTTGCATGGGCTTCCTGGCAGTGGTTGCTGGAGGCACAGGTGCAGACGATGGTGTCTCCCGGTATTTAGGATACTGGGCCACATCGGTCCTTCCTCAGAGCAGACCCCAATCCTCAGACTTCCTTCTGGAGACAGGAATACTGGGATGCTGTTCTCCTTCCCCCCATAACATTTGCTTATGGTGTTTTATACTTGGTCAATTCCAGCTGTTTGCCACTGACAAGGCTAACACCAGAAGAGCAATCAATGAAGCCCAAAACATAAAAAGGTGTACCTGATTCTGTTTTGTGACTCCATAGGACAGAGGAGAAGGGCCCAGAAAGTGAAGGGTGGTAAGAAATCTTGTGTACTGGGGGCATGGAGGGTGTAAACATGCATGAGTGCTGAGGAAAGTTAACACCAGAAACCAATTATTCAATCAATTTTCCAAACACTGGGGTGGAAATAATGCTACCACTGCCTCCTTTATTCTTCCAGTGCCAGAACAATGTGTTTCTCATTTAAGAATCCATCCGATTATGCAATAGAACACGAAAGCAGCATCACAGTGTTTACAGCAGAATGTCTCACCAAAACATATTAAAAAGGCATTGGAGAGTGATGTTCAATACGGTAAGCATTAACTTTCTACCTTGAAAGTTTCCCATTTTTGCTTCTTGCTATTGGTCTTTCCTTGAAACCTTATAGTACAACTAGTGGGATTATTACCGTTTCAACAGGAAGACCATTGAGTCCAACACCTCCATTTTACAAATGCACAAGCTGAGGTCCTGTCAGATACACCGACTGGACCAAGGCTACAGAATCAGTTGGCAGCAGAACCAATACTTGATTCGCTGCCCACAGTTCTTTCCAGGATACCATGCCAGCTGCCTATTGGTAGTCATAAAACACAAACTAAGTATAAATAACCAGAAGCTCCTGGGAGAATAAGCTAGTCAACTTGTTTCCACGTTGATGCCAACTTAGTAAAACAACAACAAAGACACCTTGTATTGAAGGGCTAACAAACTGAGCTAAAGGTTTGAGCAAGTGATGAATGGGTACAGGGACTAAAGTTGCAAAGAGATGTTGTATCTTCAAGCTTGGCATCTGGGACTGGTTCTGAGAACACTCTCAGAGAGCCTAGCATCTGTTGACCCAAATGTTGGAAGAAGGAGGTGAATGAAAGCCAAGTGTGGAAGAATGCAGCAGAAATCTAGGACTCAGACCTCCTGCTCTGCTGACAACATGTTATGTATGTCACTTGGCAACTGGGACATGGCGTGCATCAGCAAAAGACACTCAGGATATCTGCAGTTGAGTTGGGAGGACACAGGGCCCTACAAACTCAGTTGGGAGTGTCATACACAAGCTTGCTGGTGCATTATAGTTTCAATTCTGGCACAATGTCCCATTTCAGGGAGCCAAGAGTGTCTACAGTCCGAGAGCACACACAGCACAAGGGAAAGGCTCATGGGAACATGTACCAACTCAATCACAGAAAGAGCACTAGAGATTTTTCAGTTTCTGATTGCCTTTTTTAAACAATAAAAACATGGATAATAATCCTTCCCAGAAAAATGTGAGGTTAAAAGTTTAATCTGAGTTCACAGCACACACATTCCAAGGGGGCACTGTACTTGGGGAAATTACTCACCTAGAGTTTATATAAGTTCCGAGGCGATTAGAGTCAGCCGACAAATTGGAGCCAGAACACGTTTACATTTAAGGCTTAAAAATGTAGATTCCTCTTACGGAAAGAAAGAAGGGGGTGAAGGGAGGCAATCACCCAGCACCCAATGTTTCTGGTTAAGGGACCAGACCTCATTAAGTGTCAGTCCATCATCTCAAAGAGTGTGGAAGATGCCAGTACACGATCCCCCCCATCTGTCCCTCTTGAAAAGCACACGTCACATCTGCTTGCTATCAGCATTTATCTCGCAGCGTGTGTCTGACTCATTTGGAAAACTCAAAGCACATGTTTATTCCTGCCGAGGAACCAGCCATTGCTGTGCAATTTACAAGCCCTCTGCAGGCCGGAGCACACTACCATGGAGAGCAGTGCCAAGGGGCAGCTCTGGGCTCTAGTGCTGCTTGGTTGGATTGCTTTGCTACCAGCTTTGTAAATGGAAATGACACCCCCTTCCACCTCCAGTGAGCGCTCTTGTCACTTTCCAGCCTGAGTCACAACTAACCTTTCTACTTCTTAGCCAGTCAAGGTGGGTGAGAACTCCAAAGCAATTGCGTTTGGGAAGGATTGGCAGCAGGTAATGAATGAGAAACACACGGCTGGCTTGTTAATTTCTGGAAACAAACGGTATTTGTGCAACAACTCAAAAAGTCTTGGTCACCAAACAAAATCGACGTGCTCTTTCTTTTTCTAAATCCTTGCAGTCTCTGGAATGGAGCTTGGTGATTGCAAAACGTTTTTCACATTGGGCTTCTCTCTGTCACCTAATCTGATTTTGAGCGGCTTGTCTAACATCACTGAAAGTGAATGCACATGAACCTACTTTACCTGCGCCTACACAAAGCCACATTCTGGTTGAAAAGTGAAAATTCATCAGAGTTAGTGTTTTGTCCATTGATTTTGGTTCTACTCTGCCAAAATTCACAGCAAGGCCATGGCCATGGGTTGTCCACATAGGTGCCTTTGTGTGAGTTAGAAAGGGTGCCACCTCCAGGAGGTTCAACCCTTCTGGGAGCCTTTCTACAGAGGAAAAACCTGTACAACTGAATGCTATAGTCTCAGCAAGAACTAATAGGCCTTTCTTTCCACAAATCATAAAAAATGATGGAAACTCCAAAGTCTGTTCACTTTAAATAGAAAAGGCCACATTAGGATGATTAAATGCAAGATGTCAAAGGTTCAAATCAAAACCTCTGTATTCTCTGAACGCTGAACCACACAGAGGGCTGGCATGAGTGGTTTATACCCAATAGGTCTCCATCTGGCCAGATATCCTTATAATACTCAGATTATTCTAGAACCACCTCTCAAATGGAACTTGTTCCTTTGGTGAGTTTGTGTCTACTTTCCTTGGGTGCTTCCTTAGTTCTGTGTATCGCTGGAAAGACAGGGAGATTCTGTCGTGCGGGGGACCCTGCTTGCTGCGCCATTTGTCATGCGGGGCGTCCGGCGGGGTCTCTGGTCCCGCTCCCCCCATAAGAACGCAGGACATGGTGAGGCCAAAAAGGAACACCCACGGAGCCATAGATGGGGGAGTCATACCACTATATTCTCGCTGGCGGCACTATACTCTCACTGGAGGCTGGATCCACACTGTCCGCAAACCGCCATCCACACTTGCCAGCCCAGCCGCCATCTTCTTGCTAGGCCCCCGTTCTTCCTCCTCTTCTCTTTCTGCTAGCGTAGCCACAGCAGTTATATTAGTGGCCAATGGCTCACTGGTTACAGCTGACGGCCAACTAGCCACAGCTGATGGCCATTTACTACCTAAGCCAGGCACCTGTCTATGTGAGGCCAAGAGCCTGGAAACTTCTTTCTGGGGCTCTGCCCCCACAGATTCCCATTCTCCTGGTTTGTACAGTTTGTCCTCTTAAGTTCTTCTCACCACTGGCCTCTGTCATCTCTCAGGCTTTGTTTGCAGGCAGGCCTGTCATCTAAGGCTACCCCTACCTTTGAACATGCCACCAAATTTGACCATCAAGCTTAGTAGAAGCCACTTCCTAGAGCAGTGGGTTCCAAGCTTTCGAACATATATCCCCCATCTTCTTTATTTTATTTATTCTTTGTTTGTTAACATATACATTATGTACATAAAATACTATTATTACTTAGTAGTTCAAGGCCCAAAACATAGTGAGATTTATCACAATTACACGTGTACATTTTGATCCATATTCCCCTGTGACATTTCAATAATTTTGAAGGCTTTTTTGGCCAACTGCTTGGCAAATCAAATTAGATTGTCACTGTTTCTAGCTTGTAACACTGTAACCTTGTAATGTGGTTGGCAAACCTTTTGTGGTAGGAGTAGCAGAACTGCTACCTCTTCCACTTCTGTGTTTGGTTTTCTTGGGGACTCTATTGTTAGAGTGCTATCTTTAACCTATGGTTCCTTTATAGGATTCTTTTAAAGCCACATGTCCATTTCTGTGAAGGTTGAAACTAGATAACACAACTGGTAAATCCACTTAACCAGGTATAAGAAACCAGGCACAGAATACTCTACCTTTGAATCTGAGAACTTGGAGACAAAAGACTGAAGACTGACCCATTCATTCACTTAGGGTTAATACCATGTCACTCAGTCAGGGAAAAAATGCAGAGGCTTTGGGGCTGCAGAAAAATGATAATTTCACAGTTGATTCCACATCTACATCATTTTTGGTTTAGAGCATTTTCTAACAAGGGAAGGGAAGTCGCAGATACTAAAGAAAAAAAGAAAAGAAAAAGGAAGCCTGTCTTCACATATCCTTCCTCCACAGACACTTCAGGAAAGCATAGGAACTAGAGCATGGGAGAGAGATACGCTGTTCCTCCAACATTAGCCCACACTGCCTCCCATTCAGCAATAATAATATCTACAGTCTTAACACCTTCAATAAATTGATACTGTTATTCCATTCTGGGTTTGAGAAAATTAGAGCTGCTATATACGTTTTTCAATTTCTAGTTTTAGAGGAATATTGCTACTTTATCCAAGACAAGCAAATACAGTCAGGATGAAAATTAGCAGCAAATTCCCCTTTCCACCCACTTCTATGGGAAAAACACAAGGTCAGTGGATTTCTCCAATGTTGCCAGTGAAGACTTTTCTCCAATGCTTGAAAACAACCAACGCTCTGACTCAGGTTTCCTCTCTATGCATGAGCCTCTTTCTGAGGGCAGAAGCAGCTCTGAGTTTTCAGTCACCCTGATATAAGGAAGGCGGTCTCAGGAACAGGTTGGGTAGCTGACTGTGGCAAGGCCAGTTGCAGGAAAGCCTTGCAGGTGAAAAAGAAGATTCAAACTGTGGAAGAGCAGAGGAAGTAGTTCATAAATGAAGTTTTAGTTAGCTCATACACTGCGCTATCTGACTTAGTGGTGCCCATAATGAAGTTTAAAGTCAATAATTATGTAAAGAACATGCAGAAAACTGACACTGAAGGCAGCTGAAGGACTGGGATATCCCAAATCTCCAGGCTTTCCTGGACGTGGGGGTGGGGGGATACGTGAGCCAACAGCTTTGACCCCAAGTCCCACATTCTGCCTCTTTTTGAGCCTGTTGGAGGTGTTTATACACTGATTCTAAGTGCCCATGAACTTAAATAATACAAGAAGGAAAGAAGAAATTAAAAGCCAGTCTATATGTAATATCCATAGCGAAATCCTAACCTAAACATATCTAAATTCCTCTGATCTTGTTACCAATTTAAGACAACAGAGTAGGTCCAAATAATGCCAAGCATTTGTTTTTCAGGGACACCAGGCTACTTTATCAGCAGCTTAAGGCACTGTGTATAAAAAGCAAAACCAACCAAACAAAGCAACAAAAAAACACCACCAAAACCCCAAACTTGAAATGACATCCAGAAAAACGCACAATGGAGTCTGAGGTTGAGGACATTTTCTACCCTGCTGGTCTCGGGCCAAGCAGCTATTTGATGGACTGAACTTCAGGTGAAGGGTGTGTGTGTGTGTGTGTGTGTGTGTGTGTGTGTGTGTGTGTTTGGGGAAACCACCATCTTTAGAGACCTGGTGTGTGGAGCAGGAAAGTGGCTGGGAGAGCGACTCACTCAAAAGGGTACCTCTCACTCCCCAGCGGGCAGGTCCTGTTAGCTGGAGTCCTTTCTTGTCAAAGCAGCCCAATGGCAGGCCATGCTCTGACATCCCATGCCTTATCTCACTAATTTACTCATCCATGTAGCAAACATTTATTGAACTCTTCCTACGGGTCTGGCCCTGGGGATATACACATGAATGGAACACTCATGGCCTCTACCTTCATTTGAAGCTTTCTCTAAGTCTTTCTGGCAGGTTGTTTGCTGAGTTTTAATCCTGGTTAAAATGCACATGCTATGGGGGCAGAACTGTACTTTGTGCTGTCGGCAGTTGTGAGTTAAGCAGAGTTTTTAAATTCAGGCTGATGCTGATTTCTTGGATGTAATGGGTCTCTGCTCCAGCCTGGGGCAGATGTGTAGTGAGAATCGTGGTGGAGCACTTGGGAAATTAATTTTCATCTGTTTCACAGTTTGCTTGGGACTAGCCCAACCTATAACAGAGCCTGTTCTTGGCTCAATCCTCAGACAGCCCTTGTTAAACGGTGTGTGTGGGGGGGGAGGGGGGGAAGGAGACTGACTGGAGAGGCTCTAGTTATTCAAACTCTACAGGAATTCCCATGATACAGCTTTAGCTAGGACTTTCAGCTTTCTGTTAGTATAAATAGCTAACCCTTTTCATCTCCATCTGTTTCCCCAGTACAGGTATGTTTGTAGTGCTAGGGAGAGATGAAACTGCAAAAAGACAGTGGCACATGGGTATCCAGAGGTGGAAAAGGCCCAGATAAATTCTAACCTGGACAATCTCTGGGTACTGGATAAAGAAGCACAGGTATGCTCTCACACATGAAGCAACTTTTAGTCTAATTCATACTAATGTGTGTTCAACAGTTTACAGGGTAAATAGATCCTTTTAGTCTGTCATAGGTTCATGCACTTGGAATGACCAATAATGTATACTTAAATATGTAATAAAGCTTAAGGGAAAAGAGGGTCCAGGGCGTGCAGGGGAAATAAGCTATTATTATTCCTCCGGCATGGAAAGGCCATCGTACTTCATATATGATTTGACCATGCTTCAGCAAAGCAATTTTGGCTTTAAATGGCACATTTCCTTTCTTCTTTATTAGGCTTCCTGAAGGGTTATTTCACCCCAGGTACTTTCTTACACTGAGTAGTATTTCAGCTGTATCGTGCAAACCCAGAGATCTCAGTAATACTTGGTATGTCACTGGTGGTCAACAACTGGCAGGCTGTGCTTCTGGAATCCTGAGATGCATACTTGAGTCTGTGATGGATGTTTATAACTGTCGGAATGTGTCTTCAATCACTGCAGAAATGCCTGAGCACATGGCTGTCTGTTGTGCAATGTAAGATGTGACTGACTGTTTCTTAAGATGGGCACTTGTGCCATTATTTATTATTGTTCTGGTAACATTTACTATTTTGGAGGGTTTGTTGTTCTGTTTTAAGAAATAACAATTTAAGTACTTTCTTTCTTTCCTTTAAAAAAAGCAGCCCAGCCCAAACCTTCTTTTCCTGAGTTTTGGAGCAAGGCAGCATCTGGGAACATATGGTTTCAGCTTCCTGAAAAATAAACTTTTCTCCCTTATTTCGTTAAGATGCATTCTTTATCCCTAGTGAAACTTAGACTAGATTAGCCAACGAAATTTTATTTTATTTCCTTGGGACTTATCTAATCTCATTAGAACCACAGAAGGGCTAATGGAATGTAACCGCCTTGCACATGAATGTCTTCTGATCATGACCTAACAATTCTCACCTAGGAACTGCATATGCTCTTTCATTTAAAAAAAAAATTAATTGGGGGATATTGGGGAACAGTGTGGTTTTCCAGGACCCATCAGTCGTTGTCCTTCAATTTAGTCATGGAGGACGCAGCTCAGCTCCAAATCCAGTCGCCCTTTAGTTGCAGGGGACGCAGCTTGCTGGCCCATGTGGGAGTCAAACCGGCAACCCTCTTGTTCAGAGCTCGCGCTCTAACCAACTGAGCCATCTGCCGCCCTACTGCATATGCTCTTTTCAATACTATCTACATTCAGGCTTGCTTCAACCTTCTTAGTATTTAGGTGTCTAAAATTCGTCATTTATGAGTGAAATCAAGTATTTTATTTGCATAATAGTGCTTCAAGTCTGTAACTACTCATACTGGCTGGTCTTTTAAATAACTCCTCTGTAAGATCTCCAGCAACTCTGTCGCTCAAAGCAAAGCAGTTACCTTTGGCTTCCTTACAGGGAGTCAACCCTTATTCCAAGGGAAACAAGACCAAGTTTTCAAAAAGCCAAATAGTCAAACACTTGGCTCCTTAGCTGTTCATGAAAATATCATTATTATCAACAGAAAAGATACTTTCTCATTGTCACCAGTGTTCTGAGATTGTCTTGGGCTAAAAGTCTCTGGGTATAACAGGCAGGGCCAGTGCCAGTGTTGGCTGGAGATTCACAGTGCATCCTCTTGGCACCTCAACATTCTTGTTTAGGAAGTTGGGCTATCTTATCCCTTAGGGATACTCTACGAAGTACAGCAGGTTCTCAAATAAGGCTGTTTCATTCAAGGTCATTTTGTTATCAATTGATGAGAAAAAAATATTGATTCCTGGCTAGGGCCACTGTCTGTGTGGAGTTTGCACGTTCTCCCCATGTCTGTGTGGGGTTTCTCCAGGTGCTCCGGTTTCCTCCCAAAGTGTGCATGTGATATGAACTGGCATGTCTAAACTGTCCCAGTCTGAGTGTGGGTGTATGTGAGTGGCCCTGTGATGGAAGGGCAACCTGTCCAGAGTGGGTGCCCACCTTGTACCCTGAGCTGCCAGGAGAGGCTCCAGCCACCTGCGACACTGACCTGGAATGAACAAGTTGGAAAATAATGATCTTACTTGTTTTTATTCATCCTTCTTGAATGCATGTATAGCTCACGTTTATTTCAATGTTTAATATTAGAAGTGTTTGGGGTCTTTATTTAGAAGTTTGGCGATGTTTTTGTGACAAGAAATGTGCTGTAGGAACTGGAACTCTTACTTCTATCCATTAGCCTATGGTAAAATTGGTTTCCTTATACATCGTTTGGCTTGAAGTCGCAGTTTCCAAGAACCTATCAACAATGTTAAATGAGGACTTACTGTACCTCAAGGGAATATGCTCTAACACTTGCTTCAACATAATTCTTGTGGGCGTAGCAGTGGCCACATCCAGTTCCATGAGGCTTCACAGCAGGCTTCAAGCCCTCCTTCCTCCTAGGGCCCAGGGACAGCAAGGCTGAAAACCAGCTGTGCGACATGATAAGCTGCAACTCAGAGGATCTGAGAGAGTCTGAAGGGGACATGCAGCTTCCAGAGGAGTTAACACATGGCTCTGCCACAGACCTCCATTTTTAGATGTTAGAGAGAGAGCTATATACCAGAAGGCACATTTAAAGCACTCTTAGTCAAACTGTGGCATTACCATAGTTGATGGTTTTCTCACCGGTATAGTGGGTATATTCAACAACCTTCAGAATCCCTTCCCATTCTCATTTGTGGGATTTTGTAATTTTATTCCACTCAGAATTATACCCTAGCAGAACCTGGTAGAGTAAAACTGCAATGTAACAGTATAAAAGAGGGTGCTTATGGCAGGACACCACGGCCAGATGACACGAAAGCTCACCAGAAGTGAGGTGAGACAGTGATTTCCCTTGTCTCCTCTACTGCAGTTAAGAAATCCAGCAGGGATCTAAAAGACCCAGGAGTCTTGCCTTTTGAAACGTTCAACCTTCACATAATAAAGGGTCTTAACAGTAGTTGAATTAGGGCCGTCTGTGTCGCTGGTGTAACGATCCTACACCCACCCTGGGCGGCAGTGAAAGTTTGTTCCTTGCTTTCAGGTGTATGTTTGGGAGCCTCTTGGTGAGTCAGCATGTACACAGAAGGAGGAAGCACATAAATTGGGCACAAACTGATTAAGCAGCCATGGCCCGAGTTACCCATCTGGGAGAGGGTCTAAAGAGGGTCACAGGACATGTCTTACAGTGTCCGTGTTCCTGACACTGAGCCATCCATATTCACTTCTCCTCCAAGGGTTAAATTACTCTGCCCTTCCAAAGGGGTTTCTGACTTCCTATTTTAGCACTCAGAAGAATGTTAATCCTACTGAGAGGACTTTTAAATACTTAATTCATAAGGACTAGACTTTCAGAAACAAGGACTAAGAGTTCTGTGTGGCCAGCTTATGAAAGACCCAGATGATAGGAAGGACTCCAACTGGACCAGGGCGCCACTGGCTGGGGGATCAAGGCCCTCGTGAGACACAACTGGCAACTAATAGCTGCACCCATTTTATCTTCATTACGGTTTATTGGGTATTCACGGGAATAGAAAATTGTATAAGGTCCTGACTTATCACAGGGTGTGTTTTGATCATTCCCCAAATCCCTCTGTGGTCTTTATACAGACCCTGGGTTTAAAAACAAAACAAAACAAAAAACACCCCCCAAAAACCTCTTTGGGTTTTGTTATAAATACATATATGAACTTGGTGAACATGAGGTAATTAGAAAAGACAAGATTGTGACGGCCACAATGAGAAAATCCAGGCTGGCCACCTCTGCCACCCCTTTCAATACACGGAATACAGACAGCACTGGGTGTGCTGACACTCAATACACACTCATATGCACAAAAGAACAGCGTATTAAGCAAAGGGTGTTTCGCTGTTGGCGTTTGTTTTACTTTCAATGACCCTTTACTGTCTGTCCAACCTTCTGAAAAGACAGCTTTGACGGAAAACACATCAAGCTAATTCCTTTTGGAAATTTCAACCCAAAAGATAAGTGGAGATATTACAGTTGTATTGCCTGCCGTTAGCGAGCCAAAAGAGAGAGCTGAGGAAATTATCCAGTTTCCACAGCCATTCTCACCAGGTCATCGGGCAGCCTTCTGATTCACCTAAAGCCAAGTCAACCTGGAACAGGATGGCTTACGTTTTGCTCTCACATAACTTCGGTACTTTAAAAGAGGGGGGTTGGAAGAGGTTTTCTTTTGCTACTCTGAAATTGGAAGAATTCAAAGATCCAACCCAGGGCATCTTCCATTTTCCCAAAATGTATTCCTGGTTGGTTTATTTATTTCTTTATTTTAGGTAAAATGAGAATAGCAAAACCATCTGAAAATTAAGCATGAAATGGAAATTATAATGCCTTTATCTTCACACATGGCAGCACCGATGTACGAGTGTAATACAGTAATAAAAGCACTACGAGGTGAACTTTGGTGACTTCTTTCGATCCCATGAAATCTGTTTATTCTCTTGAACTGGAATAATTCCTGTGGCTTTGTTTATTAACAATTGTTTTTCAAACAATTAGAAAAATGTAGCAAAAAAATGATAAAACAGGAAAATTATTCCTCTGCCTGCTATTTACAAGACACTAAAATGAACTAAAATTTACTCTAATAATACAGAATCCCAAAGTGCCATTTCATATGTTTAAAGATATTATCAGTGTGATAGAAACTTATGGGGAATTAGCTTATGGTGTTGTAAACCAAAGTTTTTTGGAACAAGTCATGAACTTGTGTTACTGAATAAAACAAAATATTCAAAAGACAGGATGGAGCCACATATTAAAGAAGGATGAAGGATGGGACTGTATAAATTGAGTGAAAAATTAGCCACCCCTACACTGGCTTTTCCACCAGGCTAATCCATTCATGGCCACATGGCTGTTGGCCAGTACAAATGATTCACAGATATGCAACGTTGGGGACTTAGGGTTTATTTTCCCTTCTCCCTGTCACCCCACTCTACTCCATTCTCTTCTAGCTACCTCTGCTGGGCTTCTGACCCTTTAGCTTTACCCTCTTCTCTGGCTCCCTGCTTGCCCCTTGACTGCCATGGGACGTTGGCACAGCCCTCAGTGCTCCCTAGGACTAGCTTGCACCCTTCTTTGGTTCACCTTTCTCATATTTCTTTGAGTCATCACCTCCCCACTCAGTGCTGGGCTCTAGACCTCAAGTTCAGCTTTGACCATCTAGCCAACACCCTGAGCAGACTGACTGCAGACCACCATGAGGGATGACTGGACTATGTAACAGTGGGCACATAATATTAAGAGGCCCTTAACTCTCCAGACTGCTCTTCCTGTGACAGCACCACTTCGGTGAAGGCTATGGCTTAGTAGCAAGGCAGTGTGTTCCTTGCTATCACAGCTGCTCCTGCTGGATGGGCACAAGCATAAGGGCCAAGAGTCAGGCCCGGGCTAGCTAAGGGGAGCATAGGAGCAGGGATGTGAGCTTCCTGTGGCTGAGCCACATCTGCCCAGCACCAATATTGCTAGTTTTCCTCATGATGTCTCTAGGAACATAAAAGACGAAAAACCTTAAGACAGAAAAGGTATTTAGAAGTCTTCATTTAAAAGGGTGTATATTAGTTAGGGTTCTCCAGAGAAATAGAACCAATAGGATGTATAAGAATTGGTTCACACAATTTTGGAGGTTGAGAAGTCCCAAGATCTGCAGTAGGCACACTGGAGCCCCAATAGAGCCAAGGGTTTAGTTTTAGCTCCAAAGCCAGCAGGCTTGAAACCCAAGGAGAGCCAATGTTTAGTTGGGTCTAAAGGCAGGAAAAGACCAATGTCCCAGCAAAAACAGTCAGGCACCAGAGGGTTTTACTTGAGGGAGAGTCAGCCTTTTTATCCTATCCAGGTCTTCAACGCATTCTAGGAGGCCCACCCACATCAGGGAGGGCATCTGCTTTATTCAGTCTACTGATTTAAATGTTAATCTTCTCCAGGAACACCCTCACAAACACCCAGAATAATGTTTGACCAAATGACTGGGCACCTCGTGGCCCAGTCAAGCTGACACACAAAATTAACCATCATAGGGAATGATGTTAAAGACCAGAGGAAGTGATGAGACTGCAGTGTATTAAATAAACCTGGCTGCATATCCAAATCAGTGGGGGCTTTAAAAATAGGTGCTTGGGCCCCATCCCAGGCCAATTATCAGAATTATGTGGGGTGGAGCCTGACCTATTTTTTAAAAGCTCCCCAGATGATTCTGATGTGTAGTTAGAATTGTGAAACTCTGGACTAGAAGGAAAGAATACAATAAATGTCCTGACAAATAATAATGAACAGAAGGAATCCAGTTACTGGTGCTCACCGAGGAAATGAATTTTTAATAAGTCTTATTCAGAATGCGAGAGGTTAAGCCAATTTGTTTGGTTTGCAGCTTAAGAGGATTTTTCAATATGGTATGGGTTAAATTTCCTAGAAAGGGCACAGGTTTGAGGATCTAAAAATGTATGTTCAATCCCAGCTCTGTCACACAGTTATTTAACTTTTTGGAACCCCAATTTCCTAATTGGTAAACTAAGGATAGATCACTGAGACAACATTAGTAAAAGGTTAGCACAGTGCCTGGTCCCTGATAGGATACAGCAAATGTCAGTCCATTCCTCTAAACTCTGTAGGGATCAAGCAGTATTGAAAGTTGAGAATGAGAAACATTCTTATCATACACATATCCCATCTATGTTTTCAATAAATAATACATCACATACTGCATTCCCTTTAACATTCTTTCTTTTCAATCACCATCTTGTACGAAAAACTCATGTAGTTCAGAAACAGAAAAAAAGTTGTCAGGTTTTGAACGTGGAAAGGAGTGAATGCAGGATTAAACTTGAATTATTCACAGCTGTCTCAAAGTTGAAACTCCCCAAGGAATTCAAGTATTGCCAAATATTGAGAAAAGGAAAAAAAAAAAAAATGGGGAAAGTAAAACAGAAGATGGGAAGAGATTTAAGCTTATTTCTTCAAGTCAAATTTCAGAGACAGGAAATAGGTCTAAACTCATTCATGTGTATAGAGCTCCTTAAGAAATCATTTTGACACAACTTACTTCACACTAAAATAGGGGTTGAAATGCCTGACTTAAGAAATGATTGTGTTACACAATTATCATCAGCTTGTTAATCTTAAATGAATCAATGATTTTCACAACTGAAAGAATATTATCTGAATATTCTGTTTGCAGATAAATGTTTAGGCTCTAAAAGAAATGTCTCCTTCCCTCCAAATGCAAGTATTCTTATAAAGAGTGCCAATGAATTTCTTTACTTATGATTTTGTAGGTATTTATTCACTTATGTAATCAGTCTATTATATCATGGGCACACTTTACATAGGAATACTGAACATGTTAACATGGTGGAATCGTTGTGGGGACAGAGCCCCAGAGAGCAGTTTCCATTCTCTCGGCCTCACGTGGAAAGGTGCTGGCTTGGGCAGTAGATGGCCGTCAGCTGTGGCTAGTTGGCCGTCAGCTGTAACCATTGAGCCATTGGCCACTAGTATAACTGCCGCAGCTGTGCTGGAGAGTAGAGTCGAGTGGAGTCGAGGAGAGTCGGTCGGTTGGCAGGCAGAAAAGCGGACAGCAGGTTGCACGTCGTGTGAATCCAGCCTCCAGTGAGACTAAAGAGGTATGACTCCCCTACCTATGGCTCCGTGGGTGTTCCTTTTTGGCCTAACCACATCCTGTGTTCTTATGTGGGGAGCAGGAGCAGAGACCCCGCAGGCCACCCTGCATGACAATCGTTCACTAATTTGATCTTATAGGTATTTATTAATTTCCTACTGTACGTATAGGACTCCTCTCTATGCAGTTATAACTATATTTATACACATAACTAGAAAAATATGAATAAGTTTCACCTAACTGAAAACTGATTTAGAGTGGCATGGGATTTACTAGGTCTGAATATGCTAAAGAAGCAGGAACAATCATATTGGTGCTAACAAGCTGACTGAGGCATGTGGTGGGAGAAAAATGTGGGCACAACTGGCTTCAAATCCTGGCTCTGCCAATTACTAGCTGTGTGATCTGGAACAAGTTACTTAATTTCTCTGAACTTCAGTTCTCACCTCTGTAAATCAGGGTTAATAATATCCTCCCTGTAGTGTTATTTTGAGGATTAAGTGAAATTATACATAAAGTGCCAAGAACATGGTAGACACTTTCCCTCTTACATAAATCCTAGAAACAACTGTTTCCTGCAGGTGGTTTGGTGTCCTTCTGGTTTGTTAAGTGGTGCCTCATGTTCATAAAATATTGAGCTTGAAAAACCAAGCAGCCTAAAAATTAAAGCTCCAGGGCTTCCACTTCCAGGAAGATGAAGTGGACACACTTTCCCCCATTTCTGCTGCTAAGTGTAATTAAAACTTTAGATATCAGATATAGAACAGACGTAAGACTCTAAAAGGTGAAAAGTAGAAGGCAGACTATCTAGAATCGCAGGACCCACTGAGCAACACAATGATGAGCTGTTTTTATTTCTTTTTGTCTCATACAAGATCAGACAATTAAGTTCGTGAACTCATCCTAGAAAAAGTGCTACATATTTCATTGCTGAATATCACTACAGTCACCTTAGAGGTACTCCCCTTGGGAAGCTATGCACTGACGCCAACACCTAGTCCACTCTTCAAAGCAATTATGGAACTCTCTTTCTGGAATGGCTATCAGAGCTGTCACTGTATTATCCTTGATGTCCTGAAGGTCATCAAAATGCTTTCCTTTCGCTATTTCCTTTATCTTTGGGTTAAAGAAAGAAGTCACTGGGGGCCAGATCAGGTGAGTAGGGAGGGTGTTCCAATACAGTTATTTGTTTACTGGCTAAAAACTCCCTCACAGACAGTGCCAGTGTGAGCTGGTGCATTGTCACGATGCAAGAGCCATGAATTGTTGGGGAAAAGTTCAGGTCATCTACCTTTTTCACGCAGCCTTTTCAGCATTTCCAAATTGTAAACTTGGTTAACTGTTTGTCCAGTTCATACAAATTCACAATGAATAATCCCTCTGATATAAAAAACGGTTAGCAACATCATTGCAACAAGATCACGAACTTAATTGTCAGACCTCGTATGTCCCATACTTAGATTTGAAGAAACCAGCAACCTGGGTACAGACAAAAAAGTACAGATAAAAAAAAGTCCCCCCAAAAGTATGTTCTTTCAAGGAAAGGGGCATCCTAGCAAGGTAGTAAACTTTTAAATAATAAATGCTGTGCTCCAGACAAATACCACACAAAAAGTTTGTGAACCAACTTCCACCCATGCCAGGAAAGCCCAGGTATGGAGCCTACACGTCCACCCTCATGAAACTGCAATGTGGTGTCAGAGAACACCCAGTAGAGAGTTAGGACTTCTACTATAACCTAGTGATAACAAGGCTACCACCACTGTGGTATCATAGGAGACGAGGTGGAGAGCTGGAACTTGTACCCCTGCCCAGCAATGATGCTTAATAATGAGCAATGATGATATTAAGCAATAATGACACCCTTCAAGTGTTATGGAGGCTGAGTGAGGGAACTGGACCTCTGCCTCCACCTAAGCAATGAGGCAGTGCCCATCCCTCCCCTGCTAAAGTCCTGTCAAAGAAAACCAGCTTAGAACAGAAGGTTTCAATAAGATCCAGCCTCATAAAATAATGTGAAAACATCCCTGTTTTAATCAAAATCACTTGTCGTACCAAGATACAGAAAAATCTCAAACTCAATGAAAAACGACAATCAATAGATGTCGATACCGTGATGACAGAGAATTTAGGATTACATGACAAGAATTTTAAAATGACAAATTGCTTCAATGAGCAATTGTGAATCTGTTTCAAACAAATGGAAAAGAAATAGAAAATCTCGGAAAATAAATAGATGCCCTAAAGAAGGTCATCTATTTTTAGGTCTAAATTTAAACCTAAATTTCAAATAAAAATTTAGAACTAAAAAAAAAAACCCATAACCTAAATAAAAAGCTCATTGGAGAGGCTCAAGAGCAGATTGGAGGACACAGAAAAGAATCCAAAGTGAAATTCAATTTCCGGTCAAGGTGGCAGAGTAGGTAAACACTGCACTTCCTCCTATCACGATCCTAATCAATATTACAACAAAACTGCAGAACAACCATCATTGAGACTTGCCTGATGTCTAGCTGAACAGAAGCCCTACAACTAAGGACATACAGAAGAAGCCACCTTGAGACTAGTATGAGGTGTAGAGACGTGGAACGGGCTGGTCCCACATTTGTGTGTGACCATTAAAAATTGGGAGAAATATCTCAGCTGTGGAGGCCCCCCTGGAGGGGTCCCAGCTTCACATCAGGCTCCCCAGCCCAGGGTTCCAGTGCTAGGGAGAGAATTGCCCATAACTTCTGCCTGTGAAAACCAGCAGAGATTATGACTGGGTGAAATAGAGGGCAGCTAGGGTCCTAGGTGTTCCTCTTAAAGGGCCCAAACACGGACTTACTCAGGACTGACTCACTTGCTCTGAACTTCAGCACTGGGGCAGCAGCTCAAAAGGCACCAGGGACATATGAGGAGGAACTAAGTTGTCTGGCTTCAAGGTGATGGCTGGAGGGGCAGCTTTCTCCCACAAAGGAGTGCTGGCAAAATCCATTGTTTCTTTGTTGAGTCCTCCTCACTCTAGGCATGCAGACATAGCATATGTGAGTCTCCATCAACCTAGCTAACACTGTTCCTCTGCCTTGCCCTGATGACTCCAGAGAACCTGCCCCACCCAACTTTCAGACATACCCAAGCCACTTCCAGTGCCTTTTCTATACAAGCAGCCTTTCTTGCCTCATCCTACAGACGTTCCTAAAATCTCTCAAAGGTTCACAAAACTCAAACAAGCAGCATCTGGCTTCAGTGTGACCCGTACCTCTTGGTAAGCAGTCCCAAGCCTGGCATTAGCAACAGCTGGCCATGGTTCGAGGCTTGGCCTCTCAAGGAACCTACAAGCCCAGTGTGGCTGGTGGTAATCTGCGGGTTGCTTTGTGGCTCAGTCCAGGTGGCTCTGGGCAGGGCAAAGGCTGAGGCTGAATTTGGCCTGTGGCAGGGACCTCAGGGCTGGCATGCCCACTGGCCAGCTTCAGACCTAGCTGGAACATGACCTGGCACCTCCAAGATGACACATCCAAAAGGCAGACTTGGCAGGCACCAGAGCCCTGCTAAAGCCAATCCTGCTTCGTAGGATCAGCCCAGCACAACAGCTCCTGCACTATTGTCATTGTCAGTCCTCAAAACCAATCAGCCTGAGAGTGAATCCCTCCTACTGATGTGCAAACAGCAAGGCTCAACTACAACAAGAGCGCACACACAACCCACACAAGGGACACTCCTGGAGCACCTGGCTCAGGTGACCAGAAAGACTGCACCTGGGCCCTACAGTACATCCACTATATGAGGTCGCTCTACTAAGACCAGGACACACAGCAGCCCTACCTAGTACACAGAAACATACACAGCTGGCATCCAAAATGGGGAGACAAAGAAACATGTCCCAAATAAAAGAAGAAGACAAAACTCCAGAAAAAGAACCAAAGAAGCAATCTACCAGACTCAGAGTTCAAAACACTGGTTGTAAGGATGCTATATGATCTCAGGGAAAACTTCAACAAAGAGATAATAAACATAAAAAAGGACAGAGAAACCATTAAAAACAACAACAACAACAAAACAGCCAGAAGTGAAGAATACAATAACTGAAATGAAGAATGCACTAGAAGGAATCACAATCAGACTGATGAAGCACAGGGTAAAATCAATAATTTAGAAGACAAGGTAGCAGAAAACACCCAAATAGAACAGCAAAAAGAGAAAATAATCCAAAAAAATGAGGATAGTTTAAGAGAACTCTGGGACAACATTAAGCATAACAGTGTTCACATCAGGGCACCAGATGTAGAAGAGAGAGAGCAAGGAACTGAAAAACTATTTGAAGAAATAATGATGGAAAACTTCCCTAACCTGGCAAAGGAAATAGACATACAAGCCCAGGAGGAGCAGAGAGTCCCAAAGATGAAGCCAAACTGGCCCACGCCAAGACACATCATAATGAAAATGCCAAAGGTTAAAGACAAAGAAAGAAACCTAAAAGCAAGAGAAAAGCAGTTAGTTACCTACAAGGGAACTCCCCTAAGACTATCAGCTAATTTCTCAACAGCAGGCCAGAAGGTTTTGGCAGGAAATATTCAATGTGATGAAAAGCAAGGACCTACAACAAAGATTACCCAGCAGAGCTATCATTTAGAATCGAAGGACAGATAAAGAGCTTCCCAGATAAGAGAAAGCTAATGGAGTTCATCACCACCAAACCAGTATTACAAGAAATTTTAGAGGGACTTCTTTAAGATGAATAGGAAAAAAAAAGAAGAATATGAATAATAAAATGGCAATAACTACATGTCTTTCAACAATTACTTTAAATGTGAATGGATTAAATGCTCCAATCAAAGATAGGGTTGCTCAATGGATAGGAAAAAAAGACCCTTATATATGTTGCCTACAAGAGACACACTTCAGATTGAAAGACACACACATGCTGAAAGTAAAAAGATAGAAAAAGATATTTCATGAAAATGAAAACAACAACAACAACAAAAAAAACCTGGGGTAGCAAATACTTATATCAGACAAAAGAGACTTTAAAAGGAAGGCTATAACAAAAGACAAAGAAGGACTCAGTCATCCCATTTGTGGGTACTTACCCGAAGAAACCCAAACGCTGCTATGAGTGGACGTATGCATCCATATGTTCACTGCAGCATTGTTTACAATGGCCAAGATATAGAGGCAGCCTGGGTGTCTGTCAATGGATAAAGAGGAGGTGTACATATATACAATGGACTATTGCTCAGCCATGGAAGGAATGGGTTCTTGCTTTTTGCAGCAGCATAGATGGACCTGGAGTGTATTGTGCTGAGTGGAGTACGTCAGGCAGGGAAATACAGATACAATGTGATTTTGCTTGTATGTAGACTCTAAAGAACAAAATGAACAAACAAAACAGAAACAAAGTCATAGATACAGAGAACATTTTGATGGTTGCCAGATGGGAGGGGGCTAGGGCAGTATGGTGAAAAAGAGGAAGGGATTAAGATGTACAAATTAGTTGTTACAAAGTAGTCATGAGGATGTAGGGTATAGCATAAGGAACACAGTCTATAATATTGTAATAACTATGTATAGTGTCAGATGGGTAGTAGATTTATTGGGGTGATAGATCAGAGGGGCATTGGTGGCAGGGTGAAAAAGGTGAAGGGATTAAGAAGTACAAATTAGTAGTTACAAAATAGTCATGAGGATGTAAAGTAAAGCATAGAGAATATAGTCAATGATATGGTGATATCTATGTGCAGTGCCAGGTGGGTACTAGAGTAGTCAAAGTGATCACTTCTTATATTAGGTTGGTGCAAAAGTAATTTCAGTTTAAAAGGTTAAAAATCATTGCAAAAACTGCAATTACTTTTGCACCAACCTAATATAAATGTTTAACCACTATAATATACACCTAAAATTAATATAAAATAATATTGAATATCAACTGTAACTGAAATTATTAAAAGGGAGACGGTGAAAGGGAAGAAAGAAAAAAATTAAAAGAAAAAAGGAATCAACAAACTGGAAGATAGAATAGTATAAATAACCCAATCTGTACAACAGAGAAAAGATTAAAAAGAAAATAACCCTTAGGGAACTATGCGACAAAACCAAAATATCTAACATTCTCATCCTCAGAATCCTGGAAGGAATGGAGAAAGAGAGAGGGCCTGGAAAAGTACTTGAAGACATAATGGCTGTGAAAGCTTCCCAAATTTGGCAAGAGACATAAACCTACAGATTCAGAAGCTGAATGAACCCCAAGCAGGATAAAGTCAAAGAAATCCATGCCAACATGCAACACAATTAAACTGAAAACTAAAGCCAAAGAAAACATCTTGGAGGCAGCAAGAGAGAAACAATATTTTACTTATAGGGGAGAAACAATTCAAACAATACTGGCTTTCACATCAGAAAATATGGAAATCGGGTGGCCGGTTGGCTCAGTTGGTTAGAGCGCAGTGCACATAACACTCAGATCACAGGTTCGATTCCCACATGGGCCGGGGGGGCCGCGCCCTCCACAAATCAACTGGATTGAAAACAATGACTTGACTTGGAGCTGGTGGGCCCTCGAGAGGCACACTGTTCCCCAATATTCCCTAATAAAAAATTAAAAAAAGAAGAAGAAAATATGGAAATGGAAACAATATTTTTCAAGTGCCAAAAGGAAACAACTGGTAATCTAGAATCCTATACCTAAAAATATCCTGTAGGAATGAAGAGGAAAACGAAGACATCCTCAGAAGAAGGAAAACTAAGAGAAGCTGTAGCTAGCAGACCTATTCTGAAAGAATAGCTACAGGAAGTTCTCTAAACAGAAAAGAAAAGAAAAAATAAGAAACCAAGGAGTGGAAGGAAGGAAGGAAGGAAGGAAGGAAGGAAGGAAGGAAGGAAGGAAGGAAGGAAGGAAGGAAGGGGGGGAGAGGAAGGAACAGTAAACAAAAACATAGGTAAGTGTAATAGAGTTTTTTCTACCCCTGAGTTCTCTAAATTATGTTTAAAGGTAAAGCAAAAATTTTTGACAAAGGTGCAAAAGTATTCAATGGAGCAAAGGCAGCATTTTAAACAAATGGTGCTGGAATGACTGGACATCTATAGGCAATTCTCACACTTATGTAAAACTTAAAATGTATCACAAACTTAAATATAAAACATAAAACTTCTAGAAAAAAGACAGAAAATGTCATTAGGATTTCCAACTAGGCAAGGATTTCTTAAACTTAACACCAAAAACACAATACATAAAGGGAATAGTTGATAGGTTGAACTTCATGAAAATTAAAAGCGTTGACTCTGGAAAAAAGTCCTTTTAAGAGGATGAAAAAACAAATGATAGAATGGGAGAAATTATTTGTAAACCAAGAAAGAATAAGTAGAGAATATATGTAAAGAACTTTCAAAATCTCTGCAAAAAAGCAAGTAAATAAATCCAATTAGAACATGGGCAAAAGGCAGGAAGAGATATCTCACCAAAGAAGAGAGAGAGATGGCAAATAAGCATATAAAAAGATAGCCAACCTCATTAGCCATTAGAGTAATGTAAATTAAAACCACTACACACTTATGAGAATAGCTAAAATTAAAAAAAAATAGTTACACCACCAAATGCTGGTGAGGATATGGAAAAACTAGATCACTCATACATGATGGTGGGAGTATAAAATGGTGCAGCTACTCTGGAAAACAGCCTGCCAGTTGCTTCAACAACTAAACATACAACTTTTTTATGACCCAACAAGTGCACTCCTGGGCATTTATCCCAAAGAAAGGAAGATATATGTTCACACAAAAATCTGTACACGAATGTTTATAGTAGTTTTATTCATAATAGCCCCATACTGGAAACAACCCATACGTCCTTCATGGATGAATGGCAAAACGAATTGTGATATATCCATCCCATGGAATACTACTCACCAGCAAAAGGGGATGAAGTACTGATACATGTAACACTCTTAACGAAGCTCCAGACAATTATGTTCAGTGGGGTGGAAAACCCAACCCTGAAAAGGTTTTGTATTGTATACTTTCATTTATACACCATTATTGAAACGACAAAATGATAGAAATGGACAATAGATTAGTGGTTGCCAGGGAGTACAGAGAATGTGGAGGGAAGTTAGTTAAACTATCTATATAAGGAAAATGCAAGAACTGTGTGATAATGGATATTTTTCGTATCTTGACTCTACCAATATCAGTATCCTGGTGGTGATATTGTACTATAGTTCTGCAAGATGTTACCATTGGAGGAAACTGGGTAAATGGCACACAGGATCATTCTGTATTATTTCTTACAATTACATGTGAATGTATGATGATTTCAAAACAAATTTTAATTTAAAAATGTAATGCTGCAGACTGGTAAAAGAAAGGAAGCAAACAAAAACCAAACCCTTATGGAAACACAGAGTCCTTACTTAGGAACTTGTTTGATTTCTTAATGTGAGTTTGGGAAATGGAGATCTAGAAGCAGAGTGAATTGCCTAAGAACAGACTTAGGACATGGGACTCTGACCACCAAATAGTCTTGGTCCCAGACACTCAGCTTATCGGCCACAGCAAACAGATGTGCTCACTTGTAATCCCCTAGGAGGGAATGCAGGAATTATTTCCTTATCTGAGCACAGAATATTTCACTTGGATTATTTCACGGCTTCTCTGCACCTAATAAAGTTACTGTCACAAAGACGAGAGAGTAGCCTTGATTTTCAAAGGTTGAATTTAAAATGCTTTGGTGCAACTTTGAAATGAAGTGATTATTTATGATAATTTCTCTAGAATTACATGCAGTATAGAGACAAGGTGAGGACAATAGACATTGGCATGAAGCTTTACAGTTTATAAACACTTATATTTGATTATTTCACTTGATCATAGCAACAATTCTGTGTGACGTAGGAATTACTGCCATCTATCTCCATTTTATGGTCAAGGCACCGAAGGCTCAAGAAAGCTAATGACCAACCCAAAGTCAGAAAACTAGCAAATTATAGAACTAGGGTTCCTACCCAGATTTTCTATCCTGGGGTACTGCTGCCTTTTCCTCATATTGTTGTAATATTCTGATACTGACCTAGAGATGAGAGAGTACCTAAATATTAGTAAGTACAAAGCTACCTCTATCCTGATGTGAATTCCACTCTCTAGACCCAAATTTAGGCCTAGCTCCTACCACCCCTGCTCCATACCTTTTCTGCACCACCAAACCATTTGTACAACATGCGCTTATTTTTTGTGGTTAACTGAATTATAATTATTTGTTTGACTTTCTTATACTAATCTTGTATCTCCTACAATAACCACTGAAGTGACTTGTTTGTAAAAGTTGCTTCTCTTGTCCTGTATATACACTGGGCTGTCTTGTCTGGTGACGTCTTCGAAATTTAAAGATTCTTGGGTTGAGACATCTAGAAGTTCCTATAAGGCATTGGCAAGCAGGTTTGTGTCACCAGAGAAAAGGAATTGGCTCTTCAGGAACTAAGGGAAATGGAATAAATGCACAGCTTTTCTGACTAAATGTGCAGCAACATAAGGTTTATTCAGTTGCCTGTCAGAGTGACATACTCGTATGAACCTAATTACACTGTAGTTCGTGTCTGTCTTTCTTTAATTACTCAATACTCTGATGTCAAATACGTTAGGCTTAAAATAAGTTGGACTGAAGAAAAAGAAATGAGAAATAATAATAGCAGTAACTCCTGGTCAAGCTACTGATTTTCACTGTCCTCAAATGAGTTTTCGTCGTGCTAGTAGATGTGGGTGAAATATTTGTGGGATGGGGAGATGACTTTTAAACCTCTCTGTCTGGATTCTCCAGTTTCTATTTTCTTCTTTTCTAAAAGAAACCCAAAGTTCCAGCAGATCAAAATTCAAGCCTGACATGTTATGTGTGTTCAACCACAAAAAATTCAGTTTGGGAATTGTTCCATCAAAAAAGGAAGAGCAAACTGAAAACAGCAAAGACCAGCCAGGAACACCTAGTGAAGTACTTATCACACACTGACTATTGTGGGTGATTGAAACATTAAACAGAACCAGGTTTTATGAGATTATCTGATATGGAGGAAAGAAAGAGAAGAAAGATGAATCAGGTCAAAGGTTGAAAAGAGATGTGATGGGAGAGTCACAGCCACAATATCTACAAGTTATAGGTCTCTCGAACTGCTCTCTCAACACTTTGATTAAATGTCTTATTATCTCCTAGAGTAATTCTATGACTCATTGAAAGTGGCTTCTATGCCTCCTCTCTGGTGGGGAATCTCTTCCACTATGAGCAGGGTGGTAAGTTTGTTTCCAGTCACATGGTAAGGCTTTGGGACTTTTCCACAGCCGGCTCTGCTCCCTTACACAGCAGGAACACGGTTCACATGCTTCTCTTGGGGGAGAGGCTCATGGGGAAACACCAACTAGAGAAAATCGAAGTCCGATAGGTCTCTGTCCTTAAAGTTTAAATAATAATAATAATAATAATAATAATAATAATAATAAATTACAAGACCTGTCTTGCCCTGCATGCTGGACAGCACGAGATGAAGTTTGGCAAGCTAACGGCGGTAGGGGGTGCAGAAAAGGAAGAAGAGAGGGAAAGGGTATTCCAGGCAGAGGGTCCAGCACATGCTAGGGAATGGCTATGTGGGAAAGCATGCCAGCAAAGAACAGCAATAACTAGGAATGGTTCACTAAGTTGACATATATTTGTTGAGCACCTGGGCTAGGCATTGTTCTAAGGATTATAATGGTGCCCAACCCAGACAAGGTCTCTACCCCCATAAACTTGCCCCTGAGATGGGCATGAGGAGGAGACACACAGCAAACAAAGTAACATGAAAATATCAGACTGTGATAAATACTACACAGAGAATTATAGTGACTGCTTTTAGATTGGGTCCTCAAGGAGGTCAGGAGGCGATTATTAAACTCAGATCTGAGTGACAAGGAACTAGTCATACCAAGAACACTGAGGAGAAAGAGTAGTTAGTGCAAAGGTCCCAATGCAAGTAGGATCTTGAGAAGAGAAAGAGGCCAGTGTGGCAGTAGGAAGAAATGTGCAGCTAGGAAATGTGCCTGAGAGCCAACATTCAGAGATATTGCTTACATCTAAATGGAAAAATGGACCTGTTCCTTAATGTTGCTTCAGCTTGAACAAAACTCTAAATAATTTTTCCTCATCTCACTGTGACATCTATAGCTGTGAGCTATCTACCCAAATATTCACTAATATAGGTTCAAACCTGGGTTCCAAGCTCCTGCCTTGGTCCTCCTCAGAATGTGGTCACAGATGAGCCATGTTCCCAAGGCCATTGTCAACATGTCTATCTAGTGATGTGAGCAGAGACCTGTCTTGCCTTACCTTCTGGCCAGGAAGAGATGATGGTGGGAAGTAAACACAGCAGAGGTGCTGAAATAGTGGACCCAAGTTCCCTACTATCAGCATGATTAAAAAAGGAGAAATTTCATTTCTCTGGCCTGTTGCTGTCAGCAAGTCAAGTTCTAAGAAACACTGGTCATTGCTGTAGCAACTGATTTCACATGCATCAGGAAAAATCTTAACAGTATATTAGTTCTCCATGGAGACAGGGTTGAAACTGCCTGTGATTAGAGTGTTTCCCATTTCCTCTAATGATGTCGCTGCTGGCCTGATCTGTTTCCTTTCTCTAACCACACTGGGTTATTCAGTCGTCTGAGTCCTCCCGTTTTTGTCCCGGAAGAGGATGGTCTCACCCTATACCACTTGTAAGCCTTTTGTATGCTTTTCTGAGCCTTCAAAAGCCAAGAAACTGGGGGTATGGGTGGGGGCGCGGGGGTCAGAGAGCGAGCTATTGTAGGATTTGGAGTTTAAAGTTCTGGGTGTAGGCACTAGCAATGCCAGTTAGCCATGTGACCCTTAAGCAACTTACTTACCCTCTCTGTACTTCTGTTTTCCCATCTGAAAAATGGAGCTGATCTCTCTCTCATGAGATCAGCATGTGGAACAAAGTAAGTAATAGGTATGAAAATACCTCGTAAGTAAAAGATCCACACAAACACCAAATATTTGCCTGAAGCAAAGGACCTTTTCTTCATTTCAGGAGATAAACATTCAAAATTATGATATTTATTAAAAGTCCTTACCATGGTCTTTGGCTTATTTCTATCTATATTAAGGAATTCAAGGAAGCCATTGTGAAAGTACACAGCTAACCTAATTCTGGTTCAGCCTATGTAACCATCAGTACATGTGACCTGGGTCACACAACCATTCAGAGCTTCACCTCATCACTTACAAAATGAAGATAATAATACGTAAGAGCTGATGTAGGCATCCGATAACACACAGGCATCCCTTGGAGAGATGCAGGTTTGGTTCCAGACCACCACAATAAAGTGAGTAGCACAATAAAGCGAGTAGGGGTATTTTTGCTGGTGGAGGGTCTCACCTTCAATTTGTGTAAAAATGCAACATCTGTGAAGTGTAATAAAACGAAGTGCAACAAAATGAGGTGTGCATGTATCTTAAAATTCTTTGGGAAATATCCAATAAATCTAAGGCTATACATTTGGATATCCTCATACACATATGTATACATTTCAGATGATTACAGAGTCATAATTTGAGTTTAAGGTCAAAATTTTTTCCATCAAAAGGTTTGCCATCAAAAGTCTTTGTATCAAAAGAACTCTGAAATGAACCTCAGCTGAATATCTACCTTTTTAAGGCAGGTGCAGAGTGAGATAAAAATGGTCTCCTTTTTGTAGATATGCTCTGTGCTAGGGATTATTGATTCATCATCTGTGGTAGATTAAAGATGACCACAGATTCTTTACTATTCCTCCCACTGAGAGGTAAAGCCTATGGCCCCTCCCCTTAAATCTACAGGGCCCGGCTGAGGGTGTCTCTGAAAACATAACCAACAGAAAGAAAGCGTGTCATGTCAACTTCCACGCTAAGCTTTAAAAGACTAGCAGCTTCTACTTTATGACTCTTGGAAGACTTGTTCTTGGAGCCCTGAGCCACCGAGTAAGAAGTCTGACTACCTTGAGGCTGCCATTCTGTGAGGAAGCCTAAATTGGTCACTTGGAGAGACCATAGGAGGGAAGAGAGTTACCTGGCCATCCCCTGGGTCTTCTAGTTCTCAGCCATTCCTGTCACCCCAACTGAGCCCCCAGGATGGTAGCACAGAGGTAAGCTGTACCAACTCAACTGTCTGAATCCCTGACTCACAGGTTCACAGACAGAAGAATAATAAATTGCTCTAAGTCACTACATTTTAGAGTGGTTTTTTCGCAGCAATAAATAACTAGAAAAACACCCAAACATGAAATAATAAAATATTTGATGGCAATTTTTGAGTGTGTCCGTAAAATGAAATTTCAGCTCAAAAGTTGCTTCCATCTTAGAACAGGAAAACGTTTTCCTATGGCTAGCTGCTAGTGGGAATCGGAGAAATTATGGCAAACAGGAATGATTCCTCAGTAGTATTTCCAAGTAACAATGAAACATGGTAAAACTATGTAGACTAAATCTCTTCTGCAGAAATACAACAGAAAGAGAAAAAAGTCTGAAAGTCTAGTAAAAGCCCTCAAAAAGTTTTACAGTGAGGAAAGAGGATTCTGGATTAGCCCCCCAAGGTCAAGGTTAAACTCATTACTGAATAACTTAAATACTATAAATGCTGTACCATTCATTCAAAATCATGTAGACCACTAAAGAAAAATTACATTTGGCAAATAATTGTACAACTCCACAAGCGGTAATTAAGAAAGATACAAATATGTTAAACTCATTTGTGTTGTGTATAATTTAAATTTTCTGTATATTATGATGTTTTGACATCTTAAAAACACTTTCTAGCTGGAGAGAGACTGCCCCTCCTGGGCCTAGCCAATTCTTAGAGATAACAAAAGGCCCTGCTGGGAGCATGCCTTTGATATGCAAAATAACCAACCCAGTGCTAGACCTCTTCTATCTGGCCCATACACCCCTGGAGGCAATATTCCTCTATCTTTATCATCCCAGGACCAGGTATCAGGCAACTAGAGACCAGCCCTATAGCCCACAGACCTCTGAAATTATTCAAACTAGTCAATTCTAAACCATTTACCCTGTCCTGCCTTGCCTTTCCCATAGACATCCCAGTAAAGGTTGTGGCCTTATTTTACCATATCTAACATGGACATTCTTAGAATATCATTCCAAAGGTTGTATGTTCAAAGACTTAGCTGAAGTCAAGTGCAGCTGGTGAGGATTTGGGGTGAGTGAGGTTAGGCTAGTTTAATAACCGTGGAATTATGGAAAGGATTTTCTCTGCTCTGAGACCTAGCAACTTCCTGACTGATGTCTGTGAGGCCTAGTTTAGACATGAGGAGGGGTCAGCATATCTCCAATCATGGTTAGAAAACCAATCCGGAAACCCTGTACTGTGAAGGGAGGATAAGTGACATCATCTTCATTATAAAGGAAGACAGGTGAGAGAGCCCAGGAGAAGGGAGAATCTCAGCTACTTAATTCCAAAATTCAGTTTTTCATGTAGTCTAGCAGAAAAAAGTTATGTAGCTTTCTATGTATCCACTTCAATTAGTTCTTATAAATAAAATATCTAAACGGTTGTGTAATTTTTAAAAGTGTACACAGCTTTAAATTGTACAGGGCTATGTATCTTCTGAAAATGAGGCCCGTCTCTATTGCTGAGTTATGAAAGCTACATTAAGGTGATAAGCATATACTTTAATAGAAATACAAGATGAAATTGAACCTTTTTGCCTGGTGACATAAACCAAATATGGTTTATTAATCGCCATTGTGAGTATAGAGCAGATGGCAAAAAAAATGTGCAAAGGTGTAACTCACTTCTGTCTTGAGATGCTTTACTATTCTCTGCTATGAGCAGAAATCAGATTTCATACCTTTGAAACTTCCAAGCACAGTATCTTTATTTTTCTCTGCAAAAGGCTATAATGGAAACAAATGAATTGAGGTCTTTCATCCCTTTACAGACCCTCTCTGTTCACCACTGATCATCTCCTGCTGGTAGGTTGATGAAGCAGGATGCAAACATGAATGAGTCAATGGAATGTAGGAGAAATTTGGAGGTGTAATTAAAGAATTACATGTCTGCCTTCTGGTGCCTTTAATTTAGGAAGTCAGTAGCTTAAATCACCTATTCACAGCATGAGTAATGCACAGAAAGTCTGTGCTGTGGCCACAGTTAAAAGGACTCTGCCACCCAGACTGAGGCTGAGTGGCACTTTCTTCGTTGGATCAAAATACTTAAGTGATTCCTATGATTGACCACTGATGCTTAGTCTTATCTAGACATTCCGGCCATTTGGATCTTTCTGACAGCTTCTTCAAATAGATTCCAAGCTGTCATTTGAGCATTTTTAAACATTGTCAACTCATTTCCTAAATAAGGGGCCAAGAAAGGGTTCCCTGCACTTGCACTTGGGTCATGCCATCTGAATCGAGGTTAAAAGTTCTCACTCATCATGTTGAGTTTTGGACATCAAGCTACAGGAAAGGTTTATCTGGTCAACTGAGGCAAATGACTGGTGTTTGAGCCACTGGATTGTTGTCTCCTTCCCAGAATGGCCTTATTAGTTCTTCAGATGATCTAGCAAACTAGTTGTTGCCTGAACATGGCTGTGAGTACAAAGGCCTTTCAGCCCACATGCCTGCCTAGTCCTGTCAGAGGAGCAGGTCACTAGGGTTAGTGGTCTTCTTGCCATGTCATTGGCCTTTTATCAAGCAATAGACAAACCCATAGGAACACTTACAATTAGGTCTATATAGTTTGCCAATGTCAGTTAGGTAGTTAATTTGGCACAGTTTTATGTCTAAGTGGAAAATATGCAGTATAGTAGTGGGAACCCAAAACTGCTCCTTTCTTTCTAATGGCCTCTTCCTGCGACAGACCCAGCTGATGGTCTCTTTTTCCCATCTTCAGTTCAATTTCCTTGTCATCCTCCCACCTCTAACTCTCTCATAGTCAAATGTTTAAGCATAATTTTTATGCCACTCTACTGACTGATTCACCTATGTGTTTATTTAACCTTGACTGAATGTGCGCTAAGTGCCAGACCATGTCTTAAAAACTGGAGATCTACAAATAAATGCATACTCATTCTAAGCAGATTTCAAAAAATGAGAAATACATAAGGTAAAATGTGAAAGTTCCCTTTATCTTTCCCAATTTTACTTCCCTCTCTACAGAGAACTACTGTTAATAATTCGTATTTTCCATACCTTTACAAAATGACATATATGTCCACACATACATACATGCATACAGCCTATGCATTACAGTCTAAGTATGTACACATGGAAATGTTGGGTGTGTGTGTTTAAGTACTATTTAGATAGGGAACTCATGAGGTTAAAAAATATAAATTATTGAAAATTATACTAAATGTTCTTTTTAAATTCTCACTCTGATCTTTTTGTTTATACAAATTCCTCAGAGTTTGCAGAAAGAAGACACCACTGTACTCACAGCCAGCCAGCCCAGATGATTTCGCACTGTAAATATTCTTCTCACTCATTCATTCAAAAATATTTATTGGGCCTAGACAATCTTCCACACACTGTGCTAACTAGGAGTATAAAAATGAAGACATAGCCTTACCCTTAAGTCCAAAATACACAGGATTAAAATAAAACACATGTACTATTTTTCCACATATTCTTATTTTTTTAGAAAATAACCTCCAAAATCCTTTTGGTTACAAACAGGTTTTTTTTTTTTTTTCCATTGTATAAACTATCAGGTGCTTAATAATCGTTTTCAAATATTAGCTTTCCCAGGGAACAAGACACAGTAACTCAGTATCTGTGCATGTCTCCCCAGAAGAACCTTAAGAAGTGACATTTTAGGTAACTTGAGGAACTTGGGCAGCTTTCACATCATCCCGGCCACACACACACAGGGCTGGCTTGGTGTAAGGATAGTTTAGGAGCACTGTTTTTCACTTGTTTATAATTGAGGTTGGCTCAGTCAAAATGTCCTGATGTGGCCCCTGGTTCAGGAGCAGGGGAAGAAGTGATCTAGAGACCCTACTCTCCTCCCCAGGAGATAATTATGCAGGTTGAGAGAGCTGAAGAAATAGTTCATTTGGTGTCAAGCTTAACGCCATACTTTCCCACCCATGTTATTAAAAGATAGTCTCTTGCTCTTTCTTCCAATTGGGAAGAAAAAGAAAGTGACTTTGGAATGTGCTACAGATGCGCTTTAATAGCTGCCACTCAGTTTTAAAACAGCGTCTTCTAGTGAGAGAAAAGTTATACAACAAATGTCCCTGACCATTTTCCTATGTAGAGTGAAAGCACAGTTGTAAATTACATCAAATACTTAAATCATGGCATGACCCACAAGTGACCTTTTGCCTTCCATCAATCTAGCGAGCCTGCACCTCCCACCCCACCGTCACCATGGATACAGAAGGAATGAAGGTTGTAGCAAGACTTACGTAACCCACAGGCCCGTCTCCATACCGGCCCTCTGCTCACATTAACACTAAGCAGTATATAATTCAGAAAGGGGGAAATGCGATCATAGCTTTTGCCCCCACACGGCTATGAAATTCCAGGCTTTTATGTGCAGGAAGCTCCATGTTGATCTTGGCCTTTCCATGGGTTAAAAATCTTGTTTAAATGTTGCAGCCTTAGAATAGTCTTTGAGGTTTTTCTATGTTGTTTTATAAAAGGCTTCTGCCTGATTATTTACAGATGCTGTCTCTGAGAAAGCTGAAAATAGTCTCACTACGAATGCTGAAATTTGGACTCAGGCTTCCTTTACTATTTTATGGTGAACAGTTCAACAGTGCTCAAGCCCAAAGGTTGGCCTGCTCACCCAGCTTTTAAATGGGGTTTCTGTCAGTGTCTCCAGCATGGAGGTTTCTGTTGACCTGACCTCAGCCCATCAAGGAGTCATTCATCAATGCACTCATTCAACATTTATCTGTTGGGCCCTACTACGTGTCAGGTCTATTGCCAGGGGCTGGGGACGTGGAGATGAAAACCAGGGCTCTGCCTTTGAGAAGCCCAGTCTAAGGAGAGCCAGAAATTCAACCAACAACTGGAAGACAGTGTAGCAAATGCTGTGACAGATAAGCAGGGTGTGCTGGGGGCCTCTCACAGGGCACAGGAGAGGAGGTAAACTGGTAAGCCAGCTCAATTATTCAAGCTCCCTTACTCATAACAAACAAGGCAGGATGATCAAGGTGTGGTTCCCATGTCTGTTTTTTCCTTCTTCAAATCTGAATCAGGCCTTTGCCTCTAGCGGAACATGATCCATAATAATATTTCAGATTAATAGAGCCCCATTCTTGTTCTTCAAAATCTCTAGATAAAAACTTAGTGCGACCTTCATAAATGTGTTGTAGTATTCACCAACTTAGACAGGAAGTTCTTCAGTCTCCATAACCACAATCCTTGAGGTATTGTTGAAGTTACTTTCTCCTGTACCAGCCTTGGTGGAAAACTGGCCTCTGTGGAAGCATCTGTCCATACTTAGAGTCATGCCCCCGCCTTCTATTCTCCAGGCTAAGTGGTCCCAGCCCCTCCCACTCAGGGCTCCTTCATCTCCTTTCAATGCTTTCAGTGTCATGTCCTGGACTCACTCCAACCCCTCCTTATCCCTTCTCAATTACAAATCCCAGAACTGGGCCAGGAAAGGAGAGTACCAGGCCACAGACTTCCCTGCTCAATTCCTTCAAATTCCTTAGAGTCTCCACAAGCTGGTTAAATGAGTCTTTTTTTATGTGATAACCAGGGGAGACTTTGAGATGACAGCAAAGGGGAAAGAGATTGAAGAGAGTAAAACACAATCCTTATAGGTTTAATTAGGGACACATGACTCCCATGGTCATCAACATAACCATTCCTGGCACCACTACCTTCCGTCCAGAGCCATCAAGACATGTGGGTGAATACTGGCGAAGGGCTTTTGGATTAACAATAGTACCATAAATCACTGTTGCTGAGTTAAAGACTTCTCCATGTGATTTACAATTTGAAGTAAAATGACCTGGTGAGTTTAAGAACTCAACACTCCATCTCTTGTTTTATAGTTTCTTCTTAAAGAAAAATGAACCAAAATCTAAGCTGAGAACAATAATATAATCATATCTTTGTACAGCATTTTTTTATTTTCCAAAGCGCTTCCCTTCATTTCACCATATCTAATTCTCACAATAACCTAGTGCAGTGAATCTTAAATACAGCGACTTACAGCCAAGAAAATGAAGCACAAAGGTGCTAAATGACTTGTTCGAGGTCACAAAGAAATATCAGAGGTAGGACTCAAAGGCCTAACCTCTCTCTTTTATACTATAACTACTATTTGCAAAATGCATCATAGCTCAGATAGCAACTTTTCATGTACATTATTTTATTGGTCCTTAAAACATTCCTAAGAAGCAAATAAGGAATTATCAGTAATAAAAACTGTGTAGGAAATAATTGTGAAATTTGTTGAAATGGATCAGAATGATTAATGAGTGTTATCAATGAGAAACTAGCCATTGCCTAGCACACCTGTTCTGGGTTATCTAATTCTATGAGGTCTTGCATGTTTTGTGGTCTTTGAGCTATTTTACAACTTGTACATTGTAGATAACTGAGAGCAATGTAAATGATTCTTGCCCATAGACACGCAAATGACTTTTGTCCACTGGAAGTGAAATTGATTTTCCTCTCTGTGGAAGAAGCCAGTTTTGCATTTACTAAGTCAATTCAGTCAGCATTCCTGATTGCCTATCTATGTGCCTACTCTCTGGATTCTCCTTTAAACTGGCTGTAACATCTTACTGATTCTCTCATTAGTTAATGAGTTAAATAAATCCTTGACATATGTTCATTTGATATTTGCATGACAGTTATGATTTTACCTTTTAAAACAATTACCCTGTAACAACAGTTAACATTTCTTTGACTAAGGGCTTTACATACATTTAATTCTCACAACAACCACAAGGCATTATCTCCATTTTCTAGGGGAGAAGACAGAGGTTCAGAAAGATGAAATAACTTGCTCAAGGTCCTACAGTCAGTAAGGGAGGGAATCACCTCTCTCTTGCTTCTCTCTGAGGCCATCACTATTGATTTTTCCTTGGGGTCTGCAACATCTGAAACTAAATAATTTACTCGGGCAGTAAGGTCCCTGACAAAGGTGGACATGTAAGTCCCTCTCGAGCAGTTATGGATGACAGACTGCAGTTCACACACTGTGAAGTTAAAATCATTCTCTTTTTTGATGTTGATCAATATCCACTGGTTGACAACTTGGGGTGAATTTGATATTATCTGTCTCCCACACAGTGCTAGTCAGGGAAGATGGTGTCCTGGAAACAGCACTGGCCCCGTTATTAGAAGAGGTGCATTCTTGCCCTGGCTCAGCTACTGACAAGCAATGTGACCCTAGGCACTCAATCTTTCTGGTTCTTGTCTATAAAGTAAGGAAGATTGGATACATAAAAGGGTGAGTAAGAGGACAAATTCAACTGTGCCTACATGCTCACAAAGACAACGCGCACAAGACAGGTCATTAAACCTGGGCCTCAAGGTGTGTTTGTGTGTGGAGGCTGAGGGGAGGGAATCCCATTTTACAACTGGTAAAGAAGCAAGAACTGCAGATGACCCAGAACACACAGGTGGCAGTGTTCTACATCTTGCCCTACTGGGCAAAGGTGTCCTGGGTGATCTCTCAGGCCCAGACCTTTAGAGGATTCTTCAGTGGATCCCTGAGCAGTGGCTCAGGGATGCAGCCATCTTAGAAGAAAAGTGAAAGTCTACAGCTGGGACTAAAAAGATCTGAAGCTTATCTATGTAATTATTAATCTCTAGAGGAGAAAGACCTTCTCTTATTCATCTCGTGTCTCTCCAGTAGCTTTCAAAGCTCCAAACTAGTCTTCAAATGTGCACTGAATTGAATTGACTATAAGCCCATTAACTAGTTACATAACAAATGAAGAAGACCCCCAAAGCACATCCCATAGTGCTTGCTCACAGGTCAGTGAGATGTGCTCCTGGATTCCACTATCCTCTCTGACTGCCTTTGGGGAAGCATTTTCTTCCTCTTTAAAAATTGTCTTTGGTGTTTAACTATCATATTTTAGAAAACACATAATTCTACATGCATTGTTATTTGCCCCCATGGATGTCCTACTTACAGAGATTTTTTTCCAACAAAATTGATTGAATGTTTACCATGGGGTATGCCTTGTTTTATGCACTGGATTAAAACAGAGAAGGTCTCTACTCCCATAGAGTGTATTTACACTTTAGGGTGAGACAGAGTGGTGGAAGAAGATAGATGAAACTAAAAGAACTTTTAAAAAGGCAACCACATTGCAAAGAAGTAAAATTGTCTATATTTGCAGATGACATTTATAGAAAATACTAAGAGACTCCACCAAAAAACTGTTAAAATAAGTGCATTCAGTAAAGTTGCAGGATACAAAATCAACATACAAAAATCTGTTATGTTTGTATCCACTACTAATAAACTATCAGAAAGAAATTAAGACAACAATCCCATTTATAATAGCATGAAAAAGAATACAATACTTAGGAATAAATTTAATCAGGGAAATCAAAGACCTATATACACTGAAAACTATGACACTGGTGAAAGAAATTGAAGACAAAATAAATGGAAAGATAGTCCATGTTCATGGATTGGAAGAATTAATATTGCTAAAATGTTCATACTATCCAAAGCAATCTACATAGTCAATGCAATCCCTATCAAAATTCCAATGGCATTTTTCACATAAGTAGGACAAACGAGCCTAAAATTTATATGGAACCACAAAAGACTCTGGATAGCCAAAGCAATCTTGCAAAAGAAGAACAAAGCTGAAGGTATCACACTTCTTGATTTCAAACTACATTACATATCTATCATAATCAAATCAGTATGGTACTGGCATAAAACCAGAAACATAAATCAATGGAAAAGAACAGAGAGCCAAGAAATAAACCACAGCATATATGGCCAATTAATTTATGATAAAAGAACTGAGAATATATAATGGGGAAAGGATGGTCTCTTCAATAAATGGTATTGGGAAAACAGAACAACTATATGCAAAAGGATGAAACAGAGCCAATGTCTTATACCATTCACAATAATCAATTCAGACATGATTAAATACTTGAATGTAAGACCTGAAACCAAATGCACAATGCAATATACAGATGATGTATTATAGAATTGTACACTTGAAGCTTATGTAATCTTATTAACCAGTCACCCCAATAAATTTAATAGAAATTTTTTTAAAAAGACCTGAAACCATAAAACTCCTAGAAGAAAACTTAGAGGTAAGCTCCCTGACATTGATCTAGGCAATGTTTTTGTTTGTTTGTTTATTTGTTTTTGGATTTGACACCAAAATCAAAGGCAACAAAACAAAAATTAACAAGTGAGACTACATTAAAATAAAAAAGTTTTCTGCACAGCAAAGGAAATCATCAACAACATGAAAAGGCAACTTATGGAATAGGAGAAAATATTTGCTAACTACGTATCTATTAAGAAATTAATGTCCAAAGTACACAAGGAACTCATACAACTCAAGAGCAAAAAAACAAACAAACAAAAACCAACCAAATAACCCACTTAAAAAATGGGCAAAGGACCTGAATAGACATTTTTCCAAAGAAAACATACTAATGGCCAGCCAACAGGTACATGAAAAGGTGCTCAACATCAGTAATCATCAGGAAAATGCAAATCAAAGCTCCAGTGAGCTACTACCTCACATCTGTTAGGATGGCTATTATAAAAAAGATAAGTAATAAATGCTCACAAAAATGTGAAGAAAAGGGAACCCTTGTACACTGTTGGCAGGAATGTAAATTGGTGCAGCCACTATGCAAACACAGTACGGCGGTTCCTCAAGAAATTAAAAATAGAATTACCATATGATCCAGCAATTCTATTTTGTATATATACAAAGGAAAGGAAATCATCTCACAGAGATATCTGTACTCCCATGTTCTTTGTGGCATTATTCACAACAGCCAAGGCATGGAAACAACGTAAGTGCCTGTTGACAGATGAATTGATAAAGAAAATGTGACACACACACACACACAATAGAATATTATTTACTCTTTTTTTAAAAAAGAAGGAAACCCAACCATTTACAACAACATGGATAAACCTGGAGTGGACTGTGCTAAATGAAATAAGCCAGAGAAAGACAAATACTGCATGATATCACTTATATTGTAGAACCTTAAAAAAAAAAGAAAAGTCAAATTCAGAAACACAGCAGACAGGTAGCTGCCAAGGGCTGGGAGGCTGGTAAAAGAGTACAAACTTTCAGTTATAAAATGAATAAGGTCTAAGGATCTAATGTAAAACATGGTGACTATAGTTGGTAACACTGTATTGTATAATTGAAATTTGCTAAGAGAGTAAAAACTTAAATGTTCTCACCAAAAAAAAAAAAAAAAAAAAAAGGTAAATATGTGAGTTATGGGCGTGTTAATAAACTCAATGGGGGAAATCCTTTCTCAATATACACTGACATCAAATCATCACATTATACATTAACTATCTTACAATTTTGTTAGTTACACCTCAATAAAACTGAAAAGAACTTCTAAAAACTATATTATGAAACTTTTAATAATTATTAGAAATCTTGTATATTGAATTTCAAAAATAAAATAAAAATTAACTTAAGCAATAAAATTCATACCTTTCATATTTTTCCAGAACAAGTTAAATGATGGCAAAAAGGTTGATTTCCATATTATTCTGCGGTATCTCCCATTTTCAGAGACTGGAGAAATCAGATCATTTTGTTAAAAATAGTGCGAAGTATTGATTAAGTGGGAAACTTAATCAAATGGACCAGAACACATCCCATGGATCACTCAGTGATCTGCTATTCTGCCTAAAGAAGTAACTGATTAGAAATTATATCCAACTGATATGTCTGATGGAATTCATTAAAAAAGAATTACTTTAAATAAACTATTACTCCCCAAATGAAGCAGCATTGCATTTAATTAAGTAACTAAAAACTGTATGTTTTTTGAGACTTAAATTAAAATAATTAAGACACTAAACTATATATAAATCTGATGGTTTTCCATTAAGATTTCATTAACTTAATGTTTTTCTCTGTTTGGATTAGGTTACATCAGGACAAAATGAACTCACCCTAAGCAGATTCTCTAAGGAATGAATATAACATTTACTAGGGAACACAAACACAGTAAAGGATTTTTTTAAAAGATATTTTTTAACCAGATGGAAGGCTTTACTTTAAAAATGTAAAAGGTCATTACAGCTCCCTTTTTTTGGGGTAATAATAATTTTTTAACAGGCCAGAGTGAATATTCTTAACATACAAGTGAGACTTTTAATTCTTTAAAATGCAGTGGGGAATGATTTTTCCTAAACAGTAAGGAGGAATATCACTCTGAGATTGTGAAGCCACAGAATTTGAGATTAAAAATTTGCTCACATCAAGATGCCGTTAGTTAACCATCTGCTCTGTGTGTGTTTGTGTGTATTATCTTAACAAAAGCATTTTGCCTTCCCCATGGTAATGATGCAGTCGTTCAAGTATTTAAATTATTGTTAGAACAATGTGTACCACACTGGAAAATCTCTATACTTGGCTGATTTGATAGCAAACAACACAACTATTTTCTCATGTGATTCACTACCAATACCAGCCAGCAAAGAATATGCACCAGACGGAAAGGGAAGGTAGGACTGCGTCATAGTAGATATGGGTTTGAAAGTCTAATTTCAGGCCTATGTGAATAAATGAAATCTCAATGAAGAGCCAAGTAGGGAGAAGTGTTACAATATGGGTGAGATTCCCCACCACCTCATCTATCTAATCTAGCACCCTTTATTCTGTAATCCTTATTGCCCCTATAATTCAAAGCTCTTATCATTGCCTGGCTTTACAAGTTTATTGTTTATCCCTCTATTGTCTGTTTCTCCCAATAGAATGTAAACTGCCTCAGGACAGAACTCTGTTTTGCTCACTGCTGCATCCCCAGCTTCTAGAACAGGGTCTGGCACATGGAAGTTGCTGAATAAATATTTGATGAAAGAATGAATAAATCCTTTGCAGAACTGCAGACCGAGATAACTTTGTCCTTTAATTATCCCTATTATGGAAATTTATATTTTACAGAGCTCTTTCCTAATTTATTAACTATAAATCTATTTATAATTAATTATTAATAGTACATTTTGAAAAATAATCCTCTCACTTACATGGTAAATTTGAAATTTACAATGAATTAAAAATCTTTAAGGTATTAATTACTTGCACACACAAACCTGCTATGAGTATAAATGAACTAAGCTAAATTTATACATCCAGGCTAGCCTATAAAAAGTAGAAAACTTTTTACCTGAAAAGTCAATTTTAAATTATTTTCAACCTATCTTTATAGCACCACAAAAAACAATCATACAGACACAAATCCAACTGAAGGACTGAATATTCTAAAAAAGAAGGAACACTTTTACTATAAAGTCATTGTCATGTGAAAGGACATTTTTAGGACCCCAAATGAAGACTATAATGAGTAATAAAACTAGTTTTCCTGATAAATACATTTTGTTAACCCAAGGGGCCAAATTTTTTAAATTATAGAATGACCCCTTGATAATACCCTTCATCAACTTTGCATGTAAATGGCTGTCTACTTTGTATTTAAGTGGGTGGCAACAAATAGGAACTATGACCATATCAGGTGGCATCTTACAGCAGCTGATCAACACATTTTATCGTGACTGACCTACTAACACAGGATTTGAATCAGGCACTTCATAACTTGCATCTCTGTCTTATGATACACTGAAGATTCTTCAGGTCAAGGATAATGCCTTATTCATGTTTATTTCTTGAAGCACTTTGGAGAGTACCTGGCACACAGTTGGCTCTCAATAAAATCATAGTTGAATGAATGACCCATGGAATGTGAATGAGGAAGGAGAAAGCAAAGTAAAGGACAACTGAGGTTTCTAGCTTGGGTAAATAGTGACGACCCTGATGACAGCAGGAATTCATGAGGAGGAATATATTGGGAGCAGGACAATGAGTTTGATTTTGGACATGTTGAGTTTGAAGTCTTATTACATATCTTGGTCGAGCTGTCCAGTAAGTAGCTGTGAAAACTGGGCCAGAATTCAGGGGAAGTACCAGGGCTCCTTCTCTCACATTCACTGGTCTATAGTTCCCTCCAAGACATAGAGAGGGGTATGCTGGAAAAACAGCAGCAGCAGTAGTAGTGAGGATGATGATGATGATGATGATGATGATGATGTGCTAACACTTAGTGAACCATTGCAATGTGCCAGGCACTGTGCTAAGGATATGTGTGTGTATATACGAGGTGTAATTAAAAAAAAACAATGGTGAATGTTTAAATAAAAAAAGTTATTACAGTAAAAGACACATTGCCATTAACCCCCCTCAAAATACTCCCCCTTGCTTTGAACACACTATCCCATTGTTCTTGCCACTTTCTGAAGCAGTTTTGGAAGTTCTCTTTCATGAGTGTCTTTGGTTGTGCTGTCGTTGCTGCCTCAATGTCCTGAATCATTTTGACTTTGGAGAAGAGCCAGAAGTCGCACGGTGTCAGATCCAGTGAATAAGGTGGATGAGGACACACCGTAATGTTTTTATTTGAAAGAAATTGCCATACCAAAAGCGACATAGAGCGTTGTCATGCTGGAGGATGATTTATGGCCACTTTACAACACATCTTCTCTCAACCGTAGCTCATACACAACTGATTGCACTGAACAAGTTGAAACTTGTCACACACTGTTACTAAGGTTCCATGCACCACTTCCCGTATTGAAGATCCCTGCCTTTCTATTGGATGGCACTCAGCAGCAACATCACTGTATTTTGTGGTCACAGTGGAAAGGCTCCTTGTCACACATTGCTTCTGGTACAGCAATTTCTGTCAAATAAAAACATTACAGTGTGTCCTCATCCACCTTATTCACCAGATCTAGCTCCGTGCTCTTCCCCAAAGTCAAAATGACAATGAAAGGTAAATGTTTTGAATCTATTCAGGACATCAAGGCAGCCACAACAGCACAACTAAAGAACTCACAAAAGAGGACTTCCAGAACTGCTTCAGAAAGTGACAAGAACAATGGGATAAGTGCGTTCAAAGCGAGGGGTAGTTAATGGCAATGTGTCTTTTACTGTAATAATTTTTTTTATTTAAGCATTCACCATATTGTCTGATCACACCTCATATGTGTGTGAATATATGTGTGTGTATATATATATATATATATATATGTATATGTATATGTATATGTATATGTATATGTATATGTATATATTAATAATAAAATGTCATCTGACTCTTACAAAGATCCAATGAGATACCAGTATTACATAGGGAAGTTAGATAACTTGCCTGTGGTCTGTCACAAACCCATACTCTTAATCATTTTACTAAAATTCAAACCAACCCAAGAAAACTTGAAGAGTTTAAGGAAAGAGTACTGCTGTCCTTAACTTACATGTATAATATATCTTTCTCTATATGTCCGTCTACACTCAGGTCTAGAACTGGAGCCATAGTGAACCTAGACTTGATTATGTCCATTCACTATAATTGGTTCATTTACTAACAAATATTTATTCAGTTCCAGATACTATGTTAAGTGCTGGCATCTATATTATAAAGCTAGTTTTGACATATATATTGAAACAATTAAGTATTAAAATAATGTTATCAGCAATAACAATAATAATAATAGCAGGGATTTATAAAACAGTGAAAGCGGCAACAGTATGGTGGATACTCCTACTACAAAATGAGCTTCATGTCTAGTATTCTATGCTCAGCTCAGCTACTAACCTGGCTATGAAATCTCACTTAGCCTCGCTGGGTCTCCATGTCCTTATATAAAAGTTAAAGGGTACATTATAGTCAGTTCTGCTATATTGCTTGTTTTGAAAATACGAATTCTTTCCAACCCATTTGATATATTAGGGAACAATTTGAGCATAACATGAACTTCTCTTTTTGCTTATGCCCAATTTCTTCTGTGAGGAACGGTGGATGCAGAAAACTTCATCCATCTGAACTGAGCCACGCTGGAACACACAAAGCGCATGTGGCGCGTATACACACACACACACACACACACACACACACACACACACACACACACTTTAAACATCAACCAGCTACCTCAGTTCACTGTGTGCTGTGAGCCACACCCATCTACATCTGGTTTTAGAACTTTCCACCTGATTTCAGCTATAACCTTCCTTCCTTCCGCCCCTTCACAAAAATTTACAAGTTACAACCTTTCTGGTGTCTCCCGCCTCAGGTAAACTTTTCAAGGTAAAGTACCATGTTTATTGTAGTATGTATTTATTAACCATTTAAGATGTGTAAAACTGTGCTAATATTTTTATTAAGATCTTATCTCTTTTTATATACATATATTACCAGCAAAGTTTTTGAGTTTTGTGCTCTTATCCCACTTTTCCCATAAGCCCGTGGTTTTTATTGCATGATTTTGAATAGCGTGGTAGTTTTTAGGAAGGCAGTTTGCTTCACGACAGCAGAACTGACTGTACTCAGATCATTTTCAAATTTCCATTCAATTCTGCAAAACTTCACTACGTCATTCCTAGATTGAATGTTTACCTTTGGCAGTCCTTTAAATAAAATTTAAAATGCTAAATCACATCAATAGGAAGCTACAAATAAATAGTAGCACTTATTTAAGCCTGAGTTTACTTTGTTTTTCCTATGAGGGTAAAAAAAAGATCAAGTCATACGATTAAAATGACCACATACTTGCTATCCATTTTGCTCCTCTCTGGGGAAAGTACCTTCCTCCTTGCACTTAGAAATGCAGCACTTCAGAAAGGTTTTGATTTCCTACCTCACCAGGGATGCTTGGGGCTTCATTTAAAGTAGGACTGATACGGGCCCAAGAAACTTAATATAGTCCGAAGGCTATTTGAGTGCTGCTCCAGTTTCTTCTCAGAGATTCCTGTGGTAACCAAACAATTAGTTTCTTAGAAGATTCTGGCATCCCCACGAGGCCCTGAAGTCAAGTTGTTGCTCAGCCCAGAAGCCTATCAGCTCTAAGAGTCACCATTTACAGAAGACAACAAAAGGCTTTACAAGCTGGGTCTGATCATCACATCCTAAATCTGGGTCAGTCCTGCTTATTAAAAGGCTGAAGAAGAGATTTGCTTGTGACAGCTGGTAATCTTCTAAATACAATTGAGAGAAAAGAAAGGAGAAGAGGAGGGTTAAGTACCCTGCAAAGTCTACCATAAAAATCAAACTCATACCCCAAGAGTGAGTCATTACACAAATATGAGGCCATTGTTACTATTACTAACAGAACACTACCAAAATATTATCCATAAATCATTAAGTTATTCTCATTGGCTGGGAAAAGGGAATAAGAATTATTAGAATATATACTTTCTACTAATAATAAACTACTGTGAAAGAATATACCAACAATTGAAAAGTGGTTCAAAGTATCATTTGAAAATGCAAGAAACAATATACACAATATTTAAAATTGCAGATAGTTTTTAAAAAATAAACCAGTAATGGCTGATAATGATCCAGAAAGACAAATGCAGTACACAATTATTTTCATGACAAATCTCCATAATCAACTCTGAACTAGATCTGGCTTGGTGTCCATGTTTCTATCACACATGTTTCTGAGCAGCCACATCTGGCCTATTCCTCTTCCACGAGGCCTCTCTTGGCCATCTACTTCAAGACAGGTTTTTGTCACTGTCATGATCAGCTCAGACTGCCACCACCTCCTGCCAAATATGATGCAACGCATTGTCAAACTCAAATCCCTATTCAGATACCTCCTCTCTCTAATCATTTCCTTACTCATACTTCCAACAGAACTATCTTCCCAAAGCTTACATTGGAAGCTCATTCTCTCCTGCAATCACACAGTGGCTACCTTTTCCACTGCTCCCACTGATTTGGCCCAAACCATCTTTTCCTGTTTCACGTCTCATCCGGGCCATCCACACATCCCCCAATTGAACCAAGCCACTTGCCATTCCCAGAAGTGCCCTATCTGGTCCCTCCTCTAGACCAATGCTCATGCCATTTGCTCAGCTTGAAGGTCAATCCCTTCATCCTTGCCTATCATCTCATTGACTTCCCTGATCTTGACTAGCAGCATTTTGGTGTTGACTTAGCACTTATTCCTGATACTGTAATTCTCTTCACTTATTCTACTTCCCTAGCTGGATTCTGATTTTCTTAAAGATTTTAGCACCTGGCACACTCTCTCGCATATAATAAACACTCTATTAATGTTCACTAAAATGTAACTGAGTTGAACTTCTAATTAGAGAAAGGATGATAAGTTAAATTCATAAAATTATGTATATAAATAATTTTGCCTACTTTAAAAAATCCTTCTGGATATTCAAAATCTGGACATTGCATATATTGAGTAATGTTCTACACATAAGTTGAAGAAACTCATTTGTTTTCAAAATGCAAAAAGTGTTGAAATATAATGACTATTATTTTGATGGGATGGCCTGAAGAATTTCCTGGAACTTCGCACTCTTCTTTCTGATAACACACAACAGAAATTTGGACTGAAATCTAGACTCTTTATCTCCTACTCACAGCAAATGTCCGCAAAAGACTCTGATTGGGTTTCTGGCAGTTAGATATTCTTAATAACTGTTCACCTTTCCCCTTTGGTCTTCTATGTGCCTGTGTTGTCTCTGGAGAGAATTTAAGTCAGAATCCATGACTAATGTGCATAGCATGTCAGCCAGACTATTGCTACAAAACAAGCAACCTCCAGCTAGCTAGCCATCAACGCTGCCATAACATTGTTTCTTGGTCAAGTTACTTGACTGCATGAAAGAGCCCTACTTAGTGATTACAAGTCTGCTGTGCCAGGGCACTAGCTCTCAGAGAAAGGGGTCTTTCTCAGCTAGAGATGTTTATTTTGCAACTAACAAAGGAAAAAAGAAAGGGTGACTTTCAGGAATCTGGATTTGGGGTCCTAAGCTATAAATGCAGTTTTGCTCTAGACATTTACATAGATCTCCTCGATGTTCAACTGGGATTTTCAGGCCTTACCTCCAACCTGTCTGGGAGTCACCTGAACCAAAAGTCACAACCAGGGTAGGTAATTTAAGGAGTGTTGTTTTCCTCTAAATATCTATGGAAGAATTTTGTATTGTTCTCTGATGATCTTACACATGTTAACCTTTCCTCCACAATCTGACTGCAAATTTCTTGAGGCCCAAGTCCATGTTTTATATTTTATTTGTACCCCTCACATGGTTGCTAGAGTTACCAATGTTGAAATACCTAGCAAATATTCAATAAATGCCTGTCAGTTAATTAATTTTGCTTACTCTTTCACTGCGTTAATTGTTTTCAAGATTTTTTCAAAATGTGTCAGAAATTCAAAAACAAAAAGTTGATATTTTGCTTATTTTACATATTTAATAATAACAATTTGACCTGCTTTGTATATAAATTACATTATTTTTATGTACAAAAATTTCAGATATATTCATTCAGACATATCCAACCATCGCAGCAAAAGGGTTAAAAAAAGTAAGTGGCACAATACTTGTGTTTTCCAGAGATTTCTAGCTCATAACTAGAAATTGCCACACAACTGCATGACCTAGAAGCTTCTAAGGTGAGAAGCAATTCTCTGAGAAGAATAAAACCGAAGATGAGGGTGAGGGGGGCATTGGAGGAAGGCAGGCAGCAGCCACTAAGGAGAAATTACAGGGTATGGTAGGCTAAATCAGGGCCTCTGTTACCAGGACTCTATATTTTCAGAGAATAGCTCCATTAAATATTGATGATAGGACTATGAAAGGCCTAGAATTGAATTCCAATCCTTTTTTAATTTTATGGGCTATGCAACATAAAGACCAAGGAAGAACATCTGGGCCACTGGGCCACAATGCACGTGTTCACAGCTGGAAGAGATCATAGATGACCCAAGTTAAATTAGCTTCAGGGTGGCCACCTGCATAGCATTTTCATTTCTCTAAAATTCTTTCCCCTGCCCATTTTGACCTGTCCCATGACTCTCCACTTAAACTGGATTTTTTTTTTCAAGTCTATTTCCGTAGTCTCTTTTCTCTCATACTCTCAAGTTGGTTTTCATTGTGTTGGTGGTATATGTGCACACATGGAATGAGGAACTTGCAATCATTTGCTCAGTTGATAGCTGGTTGAGTTATCTCTCTTTAGTATATTCCTAAGTACAATTAGAAAGGACAGGAAATGACTCCAGGGCTAAAAGTTTTATTCTGATTTAGATAAGTGGCTTGAGTCAACCCAGATGGTGATACTTCATGTGACTGTATTTGAGTTAGGAGGAAAGTCTTTGGAAAAATAATAGTAATGACAATAGCTTGCATTTACTGAGCTCTTACCAGGTGCCAGATACTTTTCTAAGCTCTTTTGCATCTATTAATTAATTTAATGGACTATTAGAGTTAAAATTGGGTTTAAAAAATCCCTAATATTTCTCTGATAACTAATAAAATAGATGAAGGAAAGTAGAATTTAAGGATTTGACCTGTCACCCCACAGCACATGTATTTCTAAAGAAATACACTCTACATACATATGTTACATGTATTTAGTCAATTATACTTTAGCATTGAATTCTTGAATATATTTTGAGCTTAACTTTTCAAAAAATTACAAAGGGGTAAGATGACATATGTGCTAGATTGTAATACAAAGCCATATTCTTAAATAAATGTAAAAAGGAATTGATTTGTTCATAGAGATACTATTGGATACAAAAAGTATGCATACTGATTTCAGATGTTGTAAAGTTGGAGTGCCAGCATAATCCTCATGCTATTACAACCTGGGCCGATAGATGAATTAATAATTTACTTTTCTAACTTTTCTTCTACGTTGATAGCTTTGCCTAAAATACAAAGTGATCCTATATCATGGGGCTAAAATTCATTCCAAATTTTAATATACTCTGTATTTTGGCTATTTATTATTTTTAAACATATTAAAATCTTATGTGAACAATTGTCATTTTACTTTCAATGCTTCAAAAATTTACACATCAACTTTAGCTAGACTTTATGAAAAAAAGGAGACACGATGGAAGATCAAAAATTCTCATTCCATAAAGTCCCAATCACCCCACATCTACAAACTGTCACTGAATCTCTTTGAATAGCAACAGAAGAAAAAAAGGACAGACCGGAAGTTAGGCGATGTAGCCATGATTATGGGAAGTTAAGGAGCAACTTACAGGAAGGAACAGTGAAAGAAGCAGGAATAGTAATTTTGGATAGGAACAGGCTGCCCTTAACATGCTTCGTCCAAGAAACTTTTTCAAGACCCAACTTAAACTTCTGTAACCTTCCTTCCATTGAGAAATGCCCTGATCTGAGAAATCAACCCTCGCCCCAGCATTCTTTATACATACTTCCACAATGGCACATTCTTCACTGTTTTATAATTATTTGTTTCCATGTCTGCCCTTTCCTCAGAACCATGAACAACTTTAGTGATTTTTGTTTGTTTCCTTCACATTCATTATTCATGTGCCTATACCAACCAAAATGGTACATCATCTTCAATGCTTAATAAGTATTTGTTGGATAAATGAATGAATAAAGAAATTAGCAAATGAGTGGAAAAGGGCATCTAGGCTAGCAAGGGGGAGAAAATCTGGAATAGAGAGAAAATCACACCCTAATAGCTACAACAATTCAAATTTTCTAAACTTCATGGTCCCCAGAAGCATGAATTATTTTTTTCTCCGTTTTTCCAATTCTATCTATCTATCTATCTATCTATCTATCTATCTATCTATCTATCTATCTATCTCAAACTTTACCGAGATATAATTCATATACCATAAATTCATCTATTTGGAGGACGGATCATGCACTCATAATAATTAGGAAACAGTACTAATGTCTTATATTTGAATGGAGTTTTATACATAAAAGCATTTTCATATGTTAATGCATTGGATGCTTCCAACATTTCTTTGAGTAATATTTCATAGATTTCACTAACCCCATCGTACATATCAGATACCTGAGTTTTGGAAAGGTTCAACTATTCACAATTACAGATCATTCTGGGACCTGCTGGGTTAGACAAAGTTAAACAGCCTCCCTATGGTGGTGCTCCACTTTAAAGTGCTACACATACCTTAACGTGCAACACACACTGCACATCTCCACAGAAGGCTATGCCATGCAGCTTTTCCTACACTGACGTGATCAAAGGACATTTTTTCAAGGATCATCCTTGAGAGTATCTTGAAGGAACACCCTTTGGAAACACGGAACTTAGTAATTTAGTGTTCACTGGAAGTGTTTGTCATACTACATGACACTATATATAATGGTGAGCAAAGGAGACATGTTCCTTGCTCTCTACAGTGTACAGACTGTAGTTTAGGGCATTCATGGGAATGGACATAGTAGGACACTGTCCATATGCTTATACCAACCAAAGTGGTGTCTAGCTCATGTTTTTATTTTCCTTTTGCCAGTGAATGTACTCCAATAAAAACAAACTTTGGGATAAACAATAAGAATATTTTCCTTTTCATAGTTGTAGCTATACCCAACTTAACAGGAAACTATCCAACAATTTCTTTTGGTCTAATAATGTAAGTGATCAAACATTTTTAAAAATCATATCAGATTCAGAAGAGCAATTTCATTTTAGTCAATAGGTTTGAACACCAAGGATGTTCCTTACCCATATTTCTAAGAAAAAAAATATATATTAGGGGATTGGCAGGACAATTAGTCAACAAACATTTATTGAACATCTATCTACTTTGTCAGGTACTGAGAATGAGGAGGAGTGAGACCAAAATCTCTCCCCTCAAGTTGTACAGTCTACAGAACAGAGAAATATAACAAACATAATTCTATACAATGAATGCCATAATAAAAGAATGGAATGAATGATATTGGAGCACTAAAAAGGAAATACCTAAATCTAATGGAGGTGGGGGAAAAGGGGTAAAGTAGCAGAGAAACATAATGCTTCAATGGAGTCTTTAACTATGAGCAGTGCTTAAATGTCTAAAGTTTCTTCCAGCATTATGGCATTCTGATTTTGTCTACCACTTCACTTTCTTAAAATGAAATTCAAGAATCTAACAACAACAACAAAAATATTGCTTCTGATGACCATTATCGAGGAATGCGAAGGGACTCTGAGCCTGTATGCCAAAGTTGTATTCCTCAGTACTGAGGATGTCTGAGGAGTAAGTCAGAGACTGATACAGAAAGGGAAGAAGAGGTTACAAAGTGTGAAATGCAGGCTGCCAGTTTCTTTCCTCTGTATTGATACTGTGGCTCTCTGATTTTCCATCTCCACATATTTCCGTCAGAGATGGGTTATAAATTCAAGTCTTTAATTACGATGCTTACACAAAAGTCATTTGAATCATTATCTTCAGTCCTGACTTCTCTTGTGAGCTCTTTATGGATGAATCCAACCCTTTGTAGATATTTCTACTTGGAAATCTTATCACCTCACCCTATTTACCTCCAACTAGGTAATAGCAATAGATCTTCTCATAAGTATTCCCGATTGAAATCTTTCCTTCTTTCAATATAAAATGGATTGAATGAAAAATTTGAATCAGGAATCTATTTTTAAACTGCAACATTGCTAATGCTCCTAAAATAAAGGTTGTAGTATGCTTTCCACTAGGTGACAACATCCAAATTTTCTAGGTTGATCTCCAACAACTCGCCAGTCCCATCTAGGACAGGATCCTTGCTTAATAGATAGAAGTATAGGCAAAAAGCCTCTGGGACTTGACTGCCATGACCTTGGGCAAATAACTAAGCCTGGCAGCACTGAATGAGAAAACCCATGCCAATGCTGAGCACAGATCCAGCAATCAGCCCCCTTCCAGTAAGGAAGGCTTAGTTACTAAGTTTTCTGTTACTGCCCTTTGCTCTTTGTATAGACTGCTTCTCCTATATGAGTTCAAATTTCACCTTGCTTATGAAACTTTCTCTGAGCACTCTAACCCAGAGTGACCTGTGCTTTCTCTAAACATCTAGCACCTCTACTACCAGCTCCTCTACCCAATCCTAGAGCCATCTCTTTGAAAGCTGAAAGTCACTGCAAGAGACCATTTTGTCATCACTTGCTAGCAGAAGAGTCATTTCTTTTTACTGATGAATCAAGGCTGTCTCATATACAGTCCTGATTGCTCACTAATTTTCTATATATGTTAATATATGTATGTATATGTATATATATATATATATATATTCTCTTTTTTCCTACTGCAAGAATACTCTGTACTTTAATTAAAGATTTCCTAAATAAGAATATTAACATGACAGAACTGAGAATGATCCTAGTAGCTGAATTAGAATCTTAATCTTTTTATGATAAAACTAAGGAAGACAAAGGTGAGCCAAAAGACATTCTTTGAAACAACCTACAGTTCACTATCCTTGAATGTTTTTTAATTTTATTTTTGTTTTGTTTTATTTAATGTTTAGGTTATTATTTTTGAAAACTTTATTTTTATAAATATTATTTCTTAATAATTTGTATGTTTTTTAAATTAAATTTATTGGGGGTCAGTGGTTAGTAAAATTACATAGGTTTCAAGGGTACGATTCTATAATAGATCATCTATATATCGCAAATAAGTTATATTTGAATAACAATATATTTAAACATTTACTATATACATTTTTACTTACTATGGTTATAACTGTTTTGCAGTTGAAAATATAAATACAGTGGTACCCCGGTTTTCTAACATAATCTGTTCTTGAAGACGGTTCAAGTTCTGAAACGTTCAAAAACCGAGGCACGATTTCCCCATAGAAAGTAATGCAAAATGGATTAATCCATTCCAGACCTTTAAAACCAACCCCTAAAACTGCAAATTTAGTATTAGTTTTACTATCTAATGATACCATGGATCCATAAAATTTACGGCATTTGTAAACTGAAATGTTCTCAATGGAGACGTTCGAAAACCAAGGTACCACTGTATACGTGGTTTTTATATTTGAAAATATCATCTTTGTATTTGAAAATATAAATATGTATCACTGAAAAGAAACATACTTTCTTGTCCCTACACTAATTAATTCTGGACCAAATTATACTTTCCTGGTTTTGACTACCCAGTACTAGGACCAGTCCAATCTAGCTACTCAGTCCAGGAAATAATTGCTCCTGGAGGTTAAGATTGTAAACCAACTAAAATACGCTTACTTATCAAGAACTTGCTTCATGGTCATAGTTTCACTGTGTTCATCTTTTACCCAATCCCAACCAGTTCCCTGCTCTCCAAGATTCACCCTAAAATCACCTAGCCCAGGCTCTAAAACCCTATATGTATCTTGTCTTGATTTTACTCTTCTGAGACATTACTCGGACTCTACCAAGGTTACGTCCTTCCTTACTGCAATCACTCTAACAATTTTCATTGATCAATAGATTTCACTGGTCAACAGTTCTTCCAGTTTTCTTTTTTTGGGAACTCAAAACTTATGCTTACAAAATTATGTTATCAACATCACTGTTGGTATTTGTCATATTTGAATGTTTGCAATTTTTTCCTTGTGACTTCATCAGGTAAAGGTTGTTATTTTTTCCTGAAGAAGTTTCATTTGACCTGGATAAAGGATAATAAAAATTGCCCTGGGTTGTTAAAGTGTCTCTACAGAGTGGTTTTGTTCTTAATTGAGTTTCAATAGATCAGGACCCATTTTACTGAAGTATAACATATAATGAAGGGATTTATTAAAGTATGAAATATACAGTTATTACCATATTATTGACTATATTCCAATGTTTTACTTTACATCCCCATGACTACTTTGTAACTGACAATTTGTATTTTTTAATCCCTTCACCTTATTGACCATGTGTTCCAACCCCACTCCCATCTATTAGCCCAATAAATCTACTGCCCATCTGACACCATACATAGATATTACAACATTACTGACTATATGCCTTATGCTATACCCTACATCCCCATGACTACTTTGTAACAACAAATTTGTACTTCTTAATCCCTTCCCCTTTTTCACTCATTCCCCCAACCCCTCTTCCACCTGGCAACCATCAAAATGTTCTCTTTATCTATGACTTTGTTTCTGTTTTGTTTGCTTGTTTATTTTGTTCTTTAGATTCCACAATGCAAATACGCAAAATCACATTGCATTTGTATTTTTTTGTCTGACATACTCCACGCAGCACAATATCCTCCAGGTCCATCCAGGCAATCGCAGATGGCAAGAACCGATTCTCTTCCCTGGCCAAGCAAAATTCCATTGTATATATGTACCATCTCCTTTTTATCCATTCATCTATCGATGAACACCCAGGCTGCCTCCACATCTTGGCCACCATAAACAATGCTGCAGTGAATATATGGATGCACACATACCATTGAAGTAGCATTTTAAGTTTCTTCAAATAAATACCCAAAAGTGGGATTACTGGATCCTTCTTTGTCTCTTGTTATAGCCTTTGTTTTAAAGTTTATTTTGTTCTGATACAAGTATTGCTACACCAGCTTTTTTTTTTCATTTCCATTTTCATGAAATATCTTTTCATCCATTTACTTTCAGTTCGTGTGTGTCTTTCAATCTGAGATAGCTCTCTTGTAGGCTGCATATGTAAGGGTCTTGTTTTCTTATCTACTCAGCCATCCTATCTTTTGATGGGAGCATTTAATCCATTGACATTTAAAGTAATTGTTGACAGATACATAGTCATTGTCATTTTATTATTCATATTTTTGATATATTTTTTTTATCTTAAAGAAGTCCCTCTAACATTCCTTGTAATAGTTGTTTGGTGGTGATGAACTCCTTTAGCTTTTTCTAAAGATAGAGGGAACTCTATCTGCCCTTAGATTCTACATGATAGTTTTGCTGGGTAAAATAATCTTGGTTGTAGGTCCTTGCTGTTCATCACTTTGAATATTTCGTGCCAATACCATCTGGCCTGCAAAGTTTCTGTTGAGACATTAGTTGACAGTCTTATGGGAGCTCCCTTTTAGGTAACTAATTGCTTTTCGCTTGTTGTTTGTAAGATTCTTTGTCTTTAACCTTTGGCATTTTCATTATGATGTGTCTTGGTGTGGGTCCCTTTGGGTTCATCTTATTTGGGACTCTGTGCTTTCTGGGCTTGTATGTCTATTTCCTTCATCAAGCTAGGGAAAATTTTCATCATTATTCCTTAAAATAGGTTTTCAATTCTTTGCTTGCTCTCTCTCTTCTCCTTCTGGTACCCCTATGATGTGGATGTTGGTATGTTTGATGTAGTTCCAGTAGCCCCTTACACTATCTTCATGTTTTTGGATTCTTTTTTTCTTTTTACTGTTCTGATTGGGTGTTTTCTACTACCTTATCTTCTAAACTGTTGATTCGAGCCTCTGCTTCATCTAATCTTTTGATTCCCTCTAATGTATTTTTTTTTTGTTTCAGTTATTGTATTCTTTATTTCTGACTGTTTGTTTTTTACATTTTCTATCTCCATTTTTGCGTTTCCTATCTCTTTGTTAAAGTTCTCTCTGAGATCAAGAACCCAAAAGAAACTCAATTAGCTTGTATCTCATTTTCATGTCTTTCGGTTAGTAAAGTGAAACAACTCTAACTTTTTGTTTAAATATCCTCTTGGGCTTTTTATTGAAATAATGATTAAGGGTAGTTGGCTGTCGATTTGTGGCTGTGCTCACAGGTTTTCATGGGAATGTGTGTTTGTTCATGAACCATAAGGTATCCTTGGCTCCAGATACATGCCTGTGTTCCTTTAGCCTAATGATGCATGGTGAAAGGAAGGGGAACCAATGAAAATAGATCATGGGGCTTGAACATAAGGATAAAGGTTATGTTATGATGGGAAAGAGGAGGCAAAGAAAAAAGGAGAGTACTCATCAAACTTTTTGATCAAACACCCTCCTAATCAGAAAAAATAAGTAATAAGCAAATATTCTTTAGTATATGTATTTTATATATACATATGTTTATCCACATATTAAATAGTATTTTGTCTTAAATATCTTTCTTTTTTTCAGATAAAAATCAAGCGAACATGTTTATATTGCACTTTGGAGATCAATGGGTTATGTCTAGAATCTATAACCAGGGGCTGGTCCAGTGACAAAGCTGTAGCAGATAAATATGCTGACATAATTGAAGCCAAATCTAAAAATAATATATCATCTGTACAGTTAATAAAGCCATGCAGATAGAAAATTTAAGCCTATATTTACATTTCAGTGTAAAATGTAAGAAGTAGTTTTGATATGACATTAATTTATTTTGAGACATGATAGTCCCAGAAGTGGCTTCCAATCCTGACACATTCAACTTTTTTTCTTTTTTAAAAAAAAAGATTTTATTGGGGAAGGGGAACAGGACTTTATTGGGGAACAGTGTATACTTCCAGGACTTTTTTCCCAGTCAAGTTGTTGTCCTTTCAATCTTAGTTGTGGAGGGTGCCATTCAGCTTCAAGTTGTTGTCCTTTCAGTCTTAGTTGTGGAGGGTGCAGCTCAGCTCCAGGTCCAGTTGCCGTTACTAGTTGCAGGGGGCGCAGCCCACCATCCCTTGTGGGATTCGAGGCATTGAACTGGCAACCTTATGGTTGAGAGCCCACTGGCCCATGTGGGAATTGAACCAGCAGCCTTCGGAGTTAGGAGCATGGAACTCTAACCACCTGAGCCACCGGGCCGGCCCAACATTCAGCTTTTTTTGGAGCAATATTTTTTTGCTTCTGTTTTTTGGGGGTTGGGAGATGGGATAGAGATGGGGGGGAAAGGTTAAAATATAACTATAGGTATGAAAAACAAAACTATCTTTCCCAATGGCAAAACAAGTTTTATTTGAAAAAATACATATCTATATATAAATGAGATCGACACATGGTATTTCCATATTGCCTTAAAGCAAGAAATTTAGAGTTGTCAGGAACAATATCCTGAACTATCAGTGGATCTCAAACCCACAGTGATGGCAGTTCTAAGTGGTATGTAAGATTTGACAAAGGGGTAGTACACGATGCTTTTCCACATCTAGGAAAATACTTCCTTTGATTTGTCACATTTTGTTTTTACTTTGTCAGTTTAAGCTGCTTTTATTTATTAAGATATTTTTTCTTATATATTATTTTAAAATGGAGGCCAAATCTGACTCATTGCCCTCTTCTTAAGATGTTCACAGTTGGTTTCTTCCAGTTGAAATGGTTTTCCCACATGATGTTTGCACTTTGAGATGAATGTGTACTAAAGTAATCAAACCTGACCAGGGCAATAATTTTCATATAGAGAATAGGTTGAAACGTGTGCCAGAGAGTGCAATAACATGCACTTGGTTCTTTCAATGTGGCACAAAATATGGATCAGCAGATTTCATTTAGTGAAGATTCCAGGGAGCCCTAGAAAAGACATTGTCAGTCTATCCTAGTTATAGCTATTATTTCTCAACCTTGTTCCTTTTAACTTACAGATGCTACCTACATTATAATGTAAAATCTTGTTCATTTGAATACCAATTAGTCACATTTATGAAAATTCTGATAAAAAATGACATTTATACTATATAAATATGACATCTTTTACTATACTATAGAAACTGACATTTACCTTTTTTTAACAGAACAGCTTCATTGAGATATATTCCCATACCACACAATTCACCTATTTAAAGTGTTCAATGTTTATTGTATATTAACAGAGTGATGCAACCATTACTATAATCAATTTGAGAACATCTTCATCACCCTAGAAAGAAACAAAATTTCTATTAGCAGTCGTCCAGCTGCTGTACCTCCCAGCCCCTAGTGACCACTAATCTACTTTCAGTCTCTATAATTTGTCTGTTCTGACATTTCATATAAATAGAATCATTTTATGTCTGGTTTCTTTCATTTGCATAATACTTTCAAGGTTCATGCATGTTGAAGCACATACCAGTACTTTCTTTTTATAGCTGAATAATATTCCATTTTATGATTATACTACATTTTATTTATCCATTTCATCAGTTAATAACATTTGGGTTGTTTCCACTTTTTGGCTATTATGAAGAATGCTGCTATGGACATTCATGTGCAAGTTTTATGTGGACACATTTTCATTTCATACCTAGGAGTGAAATTGCTGGGTCATGTGAAAACTCTATGCTCAACCTTTTGAGGAACTGCCAGATTGTTCTGACATTTACATGTTCTTATCTATGTAAACAAGTTTTGTGAACAAATTCAAATGTGAAATACGAAAACTAAAATATTCTGCCTCTTTTCTAAAACAACTTCCAAACCTTTCAAAATGTTAGCATTATTTGCAAAAAATATTTACTGTGTTAATTGCAAATTATTCTGTCTCATTAGATCAAGTGCAGTTGATCTTATGCGCATTGCAACATTATATCAGCCATTCATTTGTATCAATGAGCAGCCCTAAAAACAATCGAAAAGGTATTTACTTCATTCACATTTCCTTGACTGCTCCCTAATCATCCTGAATTATTTTACCCATTTACCTTCATAATGTAATGGCCACAGAGCCCATAAGCACATCAATAGGCTTCATCTTTAACAGTTTACCTTCATAGTTATTCCTGATCATTTGTTCTGGTTTATCTTCCCATGTTCAAGATGATGGTTATTTATGGGCTCCTCTGGCTCAAGTGATTGGAAGGAGTGACTTTCCTCCTGGATATTACATGGCCTTTAAGTCAGAAGTCATATGTTGAATCTCTCCCTATGAGAGACTGCTCATGCTGTGCAGATGACACATGCATCCAGGCCTTCTCTTTGGCTTAGAGCCTTTGTCAACCAACAAAAAGGGTATCTTTTAGTAAATCCTGTTTTTCCAAACATAATTCTGGGCCAGTCATGGTTATACCTTCTAAGAGATACTTATACCAGTGGCACCATCCTACATGGAGCGAGGTCTTGCTCCTCTAAGCTGGATCTGATTTCACCCAAAGGCAATCGGATATCCCTTCAACTTCCCCTGGGGCATCATGAACCTTCTCCATTTCTCATGGAGGTAAAGGCAGAGCAGAGCAGCCTACCACTTCTGGAAATCCACCCACAGTTCCTGCCTGGCGTGCTGGCTGAATGGAGGCCACCCGGTCTGGCTTCTCAAATAGAATCTGATGACTTCGCCAGATCAAGTGAAACAGATCCACCACAGAGTCACTCCAGGAAAAACAGCAGACCGTAACCTCAGCTCACTGAGAATCTGGTATACTGCTCTTTATAAGCCACTGTCAGAGTGGGAGGGGCTCATCCCAGCTTCTCCTTTTGCAAAATTCACCCCTCCATGTATACCTGACAACATCACAAAGAAGCAGTTTCTAGTACTTGGATCTTTTACTAATATATAAACATACAGGTAAAACTGTAAATGCAGGTCCTGTCCTCTCTGATTTTACTAAGCATAAAGATACAGATTACTTCTTTTTCCCTCTAGCAAAAGATATCAATAATGTAGTCATATCGGAAGAAAAACTCCATCCTTAATTATTAACTTTTAGAACTCTTCAAAAATAGCCAGCAGTCAGTGCAAATTTTAATTTGGGGGTGGGGGTGAGGGAATCTGACTTTGGGGAATAGTGTGCATGAAAATACGTATCTAAAAAGTTTAATTTGGAATGCAACACTGCTATGATTGAAAAACAGTAATTCTGCTGCCTCTGAACATCCAAGTGGTAGCCACAAAGTTTGTCTTTCTCTACAGCCTGTCTGTATCAATACCTTTGTCTCTCTTGAAAATATTACTTTGTGTAGTCATCTTTCTTTTAACCACTTTGTCGTCATCATGGGATAAACACAATAGAGTTTCCAAAATGAACTGGGGAGCTTGAGGTTGTCTAGATAAAACATGACTGACTTTGTTTGGCAAACGAGTGCTCACAAAGGGCCTGATCCTGTAATCTTTGTGTTGGCGGAACACTGCTGTAGTATAACTTGGTTTGGCAAACCTTGTGTAAAAATAGGACCCTTGACTTAAGATACAGTGTAAACAGACTGACTTCCTAAAACCCTCAATGGGTATGTGGTAAGTGAATGCTTAGGCAGCAGACTCTGCTACAGAAAACTACATTAACTTGAAATATAATTTGTCTCTTCTCTATGTGTTTTTCATAATATATGGGCAGCCACCCCCCCACCCCCAAAATCACAACTATTGTCCAAATTCCTGCAGAGTCCAAAGGGGTGATAATATTCAACCACTGGTGGACTCTGAATAAACTGAGATGTCTGTGAGGCCAATGAAGTTGTGAGTGGCCAAAAATAGCATAAATTAGAACAATTAAATGAAGTAAATTAAGTAAATGAAAAGAAAGTTGCGGGGAGAAAATTTTTTTAACAGATTCTGTTTCTATTATACAAGTACAAAAACCATTTTTAAAAAGTTTAGTAGATTTTTAAAATACCCAATTGAAATGAGATATACTGTACCTAAACCTAATGAAAATAAAGTAATTCCTCTTGTTATATTGTACAAAGGAATAAATTCTCTAGTTTTTTTTTTTAAACTCTATTTTCATTGAGGGAATATTTTACATTCAGTATATTCACAAACAATAACAAGAATTAATGGCCAAATATACAAAATAAAGTCATTTTTCTGCTTCCAAAGAAATGACACCTGGGGGAAAGAGGAGAAACAAATACTGTTTACTTGAACTCATCTCTTTCATTGAAATCATAGTGAAGTGCATCTATTAACATTTTTTAAAATGCAGACTATATACCTTTTAAAGAACAATTATCTTTTAGGCGTGGAGTGTTAAAGACTTTAACTTCCTAAGTTACACATTTCTACACCTAAATTGTCATAGCAACTGTGTATTATCTCAGTAATCAGAAAAAAATGTCAGCGAAAAATAATTCGAGTGTGGGAGATTTTCTCTGACGCTGGTTCTTGCCATTGTTGTTTACACTCTGAATAGAGACATCATCAAAAGTGCCAGCGTTCATGCTGAAGGCGACCTGTAGTACCACGTAGACAAACCCGGAAATGCTGTTAGTTGCACTATGAACCACCACAGTGAAGCTTCCTGAGCAAACTGTCACAGCGGTTCCCATACTGAAATGTTTTTCCAGAGTGTGGGGGACACCGCTCTGCTCCCATAGAGGTGCACCACTCAGATTTCCCTTCACGACAGAACGAGCTGTGACCTCCAGCAGCTGCACCGTTGGGATCTCCCGCTGTGCCCCTGCCTAGGCCATACTGTCCTGGGTCTGCTCCCAGTCAATGGCAGTGACACGAGATCAAGGTCACGTCTTCCTGACACGGTTTATTTCTAACAGACAATCTCTGCTCAGGGCTCCCCATCAGCCTGGTTGAGACTGTCTCAGGGCTGCATCGCAGTCTGGGGCTCTTCCTACCCAATCCTCCTTCCTTCCTCCTCTCTTTTCGAAGGTGTTAGCTCTGCATCACAGTCTGAAGGCTCTCCCTGCTTATTTCAGCTCCCTCACCCCTTATCTTTCTTAGGCATTTCCACCAATAAATCCTTGCACGTCACTTCTAATTCTGCCTAAGCTTCTGCTTTCTAGAGGACCCAAACTAATGTAGCCACCTTGGGACCAACCTATATTCTTGTGAAAAAAATGGGATGCTGCACTAGGCTTGGAATACCTGTAGCATACACAGAGATCTCTGTTTACATACTTTTTTTATTTTTTAATTACAGTTGACATACAATATTACTTTCAGGTATACAACATAGTGATTACACATGTATATAACTTATCAAGTAATCATCCTGGTAAGTCTAGTACCCATCTCACACCATACGTCGTTATAATATTATTGACTATATTCCCTATGTTCTATTTCATATCCCCATGACTGTTTTTGTAATTGGCAGTTTGCACATATTAATTTCTTCTCTTTTTTCTCCCAGACCCTCCCCACCCCAGTCTGGCAACCATCAATTTGTTCTCTGTATCTATGAGTTTGTTTCTGCTTGGTCGTTCTTTTTTATTTATTTATTTATTTATTTTTATTCTACATATACGTGAGATCATATAGTATTTGTCTTTCTCTGATTAATTTCACTTAGCCTAATACCCTCTAGATCCATCCATGTTGTCACAAATGGCAAGATTTCATTCTTTTTACATCTTAATAATATTCCATTGTATATATGTACCACTTCTTTCTTATCCATTCATCTATTGATGGAAACACAGATCTTTAAATGAGAATGTCTGAGCCACGTTATCAAAACACCTTGTACTCTCCTGCTCAGACCTGGCTTCCCCTCTCTACTGCAAAGCAGTTCATGGTACCTTGATATTAACTTTGGTTTAGTTGTAACCAGGAAATGTTCTTCTTTTTAAAAAAAAAATGTCCCCAGAAACTACATAACATTTTGAAAATAACATTGTTATTGTAAATAATATTATTAAAAAATAACTTTCACTGGGATATTTCTTATAATTTAAAAAACTTTTACTTATAAAATTTCATTTTATCTCCTTTTATTCTTACATCAATCATGTGTGTTAGGTAACTCATTTAATTAATAGAATAGTGAAGAACTTGGGCATAAATTGCCTTCTCTTGCATTAGTAGACATTTACGTTACATGAAGGGACAACACTGACAACAAAATTATTGATTAAATTACAAGAACTTTCTTTCCTTTCAATTCTATTTTAGTGGTAAAATACACATAAAATATACCATCTTAGCCATTTTCAAGTGTATAGTTCAGTAGTATTAAGTACATTCACCTTGTGTAACCAATCTCTAGAACTCTGTTCATCTTGCAAAACTGAAACCCTGTATTCATGAAACAATAACTCCCTATTCCCCTGGCAACCACCATTCTACTTTCTATTTCTATGAATTTGACTATTCTAAGTAACTCTCATACAAGTGGAATCCCACAGTATTTGTCCTTTTGTGACTGGCTATTTCACTTAGCATAATGTTCTCAACGTTTCCCTGTTTCATAGCATATGAAGGGTTTTCTCTTTTTTTTAAATTCCTCCCTTGGTTTCCATATTCTCCTGGGTCTATTCTCACCTCTAGAACATTTCTTTTTAGATGGATCATCAGATCATCTTCTATCCACTCCTTTAAAGGAGACATTCCCCAGAGTTCTGCCCTTCGCCCCCACATGCTCCCTGTAGGTGATCACATCCATTCTCATGTTTCTCACTCTTGCATATGTTCTGGTCATTTCCCCTTCTGTGTCCCCCAGACTCACATGTTACTGACTACTGGACATTTCCTCCTAGATGTCAGAGGACATGTAGTAGGCCAATAATGGTCCACCAAAACATCAGCTCCTAATCCCTAAAATCTGTAAATGTAAACTTGGAAAAAGAGTCTTTGCAGGGGCGACTGAGTTAAGGATTTTGAGATGAGATTATCCTAGATAGTCTGGATGGGGCCTAAATACAATCACAAGTGTTCTTTTAGGAGAGAAATAGAGGGACATTTGACAAACACAGAGAAGACGAGGTGACCACAGGGGCAGAGATTGGAGTGATGTGGCCAAAAGCCAAAAAAGAAGCCAGTAGCCAAGAGAAGCTAGAAGACGCAAGCAACGGATTTTCTACTGGAGCTTCCAGAAGGAACCAGTCCTGCTGACACCTTGATTTGGGCTCAGTGAAACTGATTTTGGACTTCTGACCTTCAGAAATGTAAGAGAATAAATATCTGTTGTTCTAAGCCACCAAGTTTATGGTAATTTGTTATAACAGCCACAGGAAACTGTATTAATTTCCTAAAACTGCCATAACAAAGTGCCACAAACAGGATGACTTAAACAACAAAATTTATTTTCTCATAGATCTGGCGGCCAGAAATCCAAGATCAAGGGTCAGCTTCTTCTGAGAGCTGTGATGGAGAATCTCTTCCATGCATGGCTTCTTCTGAGAGCTGTGATGGAGAATCTCTTACATACCTCTCTCCAAGCTCCTGCTCGTTTTTTGGCAACCTTTGGCATTCCTTGGCCTCTGCTGCATCACCCTGACCTCTGCTCGGCTTTATATGGCACTCTCCCTGTGTGTATGTCCTCTGTGTCCAAATTTCCCCTCTTTATAAAGACAACAGCCATACTGGATTAGGACCCATGCTAATAACCTCATCTGAGCTTAATCTGCAGACCCCATTTCCAAATAAGGTCATATTCACAGGCACTGAGGGATAAAACTTCAACATCTTTGGGGGAACACAATGAAACCCATAACAGCCTATTCTCTGGCTCCCCCAAATTCATGTCCTTACCACATGGAAAATACACTGACCTTATTACTACATCTCCCAAAGTCTTAATCATTCCAGCATCAATTCTAAATCCAAAGTCTCATGTCAACAGCATCAGCTCCAAGTTCCAAATCTTATCATCTAAATATCCAGATCAGTTACGGGTAAGACTGGGGGCAAGATTCACCCAGGAGCAAAATTCTCTTCAGCTGTGACATTGGACAACAGATCATCTCCTTCCAAATTACAATGGAGTAACAGGCATTGGATAGGTATTCCCATTCCAAAAGGGAGTAAGCAGGTAGGAAAATGGGAGTGGGGGGGCTCTGTGTCCCAGCAAGTCAGAAAACTAGCAGGGCAAATAGCATTAGAGTTAAGGTTTGGGAATGATCTCCTCTGGCTTGATGTTCTGTCTTCCAGGCCCACCGGGATGGCAGCCCCACCCCAAGCCCAGGGTGGCAGCTCAGACCTCTGGAACCAAGGAGGTGCCCTGATCCCCAGGCCTGAGCTTGGCAAACAGCCGTCCAGCCACACCCTCACTGTTCTCTCCAGAGTATACTTGCTCATTTTTTTGCAATATGGATAGGCTGAGAATTTTCCAAATCTTCAGGTTCTGTTTCCTTTTTTGTGTAACAATTCCTTCTTCAATTTATTTCTGTCCTCTCAAATTTTATGGAAAGCAGCAAGGAGAAACTAAGCTGTGCTTTCAACATTTTCTTAGAAATCTCATCAGCTAAATATCCAAGTTTATCACTTCCAAGTTCTACTTTCCATTGAACAGAACACAAGCAGCAGACTCTGCCACTTCATTAGTAGAATTGCCTTTCCTCCCGTTTCAAATAACATGTCCCTCATTTCTGTCTGAGACCCCATCAGAATGGCCTTTCACATTCATATTTCTGGTAACATGATGTCCATGACGATATATGTATTCTTTAAGATGACAGAAGCTTTCTCTACTGCTCTCCTCTCCTTTCTCTGAGCTCTCACAAAAATGGCCTGTAATGTCCTCATTTCTACCAACAGTCTCTTGAAGACATTCAAGGCTCTCTCTAGCATGCACCTCCAAACTCTTCCAGCCTCTACTCATTACCCAATTCCAAAGCCACTTCCACATTTTTAGGTATTTGTTACTGCAGCACCATATTTCCTGGTACTAAAATCTGTATTAGCTTCCCAAGGCTGTTTTTGTAACAAGTACCAAAATCTGAGTGATTTAAGCAGCAGAAATTTATCCTCTCATAGTTCTGGAGGCCAGAAGTCCAAGATCAAAGTTGGATGTTTCCTTCTGAGGGCTGTGATGGAGAATCTCCTCCATTGCTCTCCTAGTTTCTGGTGGTTTTCCGGCCATCGTTGGCATTCCTTGGCTTGTGCTACATTACCTTGATCTCTACCTTCATTTTCATGTGGCTTCTCCCTGTGTGTGTCCTGTGTGTCCAAAGTTCCCCTCTTTATAAGGACACAGTCATACTGGATTAGGCCCACCCTAATGAATTCATCTTAACTTAATCTGCAGTCTCCATTTCCAAATAAGGTCATAGCCACAGGTACTGGGGGTTAGGACTTCAACATCTTTTGGGAGGACACAGTTCAACTCATCATGAGTACCTCAAATTCAACATGTACATAATATAATTAATCTTCCTTCAGGGAAAAAAATGTTGCTCTTCCTATACTCCATTTGTGAGATGGCGACACCACCACCATTGTTCTACTTAGACATCTTGGAGTTTTCCTTGATGCCGCGCTTTCCTCTGAACTCTACACTCAGCCGTGTTTATTTTATCTAAGTATTTACTGATTTTTATCAGCATCTCTTTAGCTAAAGCCTTTAGGTTAAGACTTTAGGCCCTTATCATCTGGGCTACTGCAAAAGACTCTTACCTGGTCTCCCACTGTCAAGTCGCTCTCTTTTCATATTTAAATCATATATATTGGAAACAACCATGTACAATTCAGAATTTTTCCTAATACAATCCGTGCAAGTGTTGATGCCAATGAAATTCATTCACTCAATAATATGTATTCTTTTTAACACTCGATCATGCATAGTGGGGACATCCAAAGATATGCAACATTGTTCTTTTTCCCCATCAACTTAACAATGTAGGTGTGAGAAAAGACATAATCTTAAAAAATAGAGAAGAGTGCAAGGCAGTACATAACAAAATGTTTCCTGAGCTCCTGAACTGCATGAACTGCTTCCCGTTCACCTTGGAATCCCACTGGCCCCACACAGAGCTTGTCATGTAGAAGACACTCAGTAAATGTTCATCAGTGAACTCATTCAAGACATTGCATTATATACACAACAGCAAAATCGTACCATCTGAGGTCTTCCATGCGATTTAAAAATAAATTCCCCTATTGAAACAAATATTATAATAGTATTTCTAAGAACAGGATTTTTACCAATAAATGTTTCATTTTGGTAGAGGGCACGTCTTAGATATTACACAAAATGGTGTTTTACACACCATTAGTTAAAGAGATAGTTATATCATAGAGGAAAGATGTCAGCTTGACTTTTGCAACTTCCCGATGTCTGGCTATCCCTGGAGCATCTGTAATATTTATCTCTCTGATGAGACATTTTGTTATGTACTGCCTTGCACTCTTCTCTGTTTTTTTGTTTTTTTTTAAGATTATGTGTTCTCTCACACCTACACTGTTAAGTTGCTGGAGAAAAATAACAATGTTGCATATCTTTGAATGTCCCCACTATGCATGATCGAGTGTTAAAAAGAATAAATATTGTTGAGTGAATAAATTTCACTGGCATCAACCCTTGCACGGATTGTATTAGGAATAAATTTTGAATTGTACACTGTTGTTTCCAATATATAAGAGTTAAATTAGGAGCTTGGGTAAGTCTGGCAGACTTGGTTTCAAATTTCTCCCACCTACTAGCGTGTCACATTGGGCAATTTTTACAATCTCTTGAAGCTTCAGAGCTGCGTCATCAATAAAATGGGATCCCTCCCTTTAGTTTCTCCTTTAAAGAACCAGAATCCTTACTATAGTAAGGATTCGTTGAGATAGGCAGGTAATGTGTAGCATGGTGCCTGGCCCAGGTAAGTGCTCGCTAAGTGGTGCCTAGTACCACCAACATTATCAGTTTTTATTCCTTTAAAGTTTTGGTTGCTGCTTCTAAGAACCTCCTCTTCAGCAGCATCTCCTCGTTCTCCTCCTCCTCACAACTACCATCATCAAAGAATATTTCTTAAGAATCTTATTGCTTCCAGGTGCTGGCTCTGGCAGAATTCTGTGGGATGCAGACCAGCGGATACTACCCTTGACAAAACCAAAAATATTCCCAATCCAAGCCAGAACGCAAAGACTGGCTCTCCAGGACTGCCTTGCAGATTTGTTTTGTTAATTACTGTGTTCTGCCAATACCTTTTTCTGCCTTGGATTTCTCTTCTATTTAACTTCACATCTGTTACTCCTGCCACACGAGCACATAAGGGCCTTGGCATTATACATCCAACCAGAGCACCAGGCTGCTGTGGAGGGAGATAAGGACACTGCCTGTGTCCCCCCAAACAGTGCCACTCAGGGATGCAATGTCAGAAGTCCTAACCCATGGGAATTTGAAGCTAATATTCTACAAGTTGAAAGAATGTAACCAAAAGACATCATCCTAAAAACCAGCAGGAAACTAGAGTTACTTTTTCTTATACTGCCAAATCCATCTTCTGATACACAGTAGAACTTCTGAACAACAAAGACAGGTCTCTGGGGTTTGGTGGTTTATTTTTCTCTTCCTCCACCCCCATCCAGTCCAACTTCCCTACTTAGAAATGACAGTGAATTTAGCAAGCAAGAATTCTGAATTACTGTCATATGATTATATGGGCTTTTTTAAGAGATCAGCAAAAACAGGAATGTGCTAGGAGACACAAGAACAAGGTCCATTCCTGGCCAGTTTGGGGAGCTCTAGAATTGGAGAATTAATCAAGAAAGGAAAGAGGAGGGAGAAGTAAGGAGAATAAAGAGGAAGAAGGAAGAGAATGATGAGAAATATGAATAAGAAGAAGGAGGAGGAAAATTCATGCCCCGTATTGCCTGTCCCCCAGCACACATGAAGAGCACAGAGCTGTCTGTTGGGAGTGAGGAAATGGGTGTGTACTAGGGGTGTCAGTGGGGAACTTCACAGAATACAGTGCTTAGTTCTTCCTCATTCTCAGCCTCTAAATAATACCCAGGGTTCAGGCCTTAGCTCTCATCTTCTCTATCTACACCCTGTTCTTACATAATTGCATCTAGTCACTTGGCTTTACACTGAAGGCTCCCAATTTTTATCTGCAGCCACAACTTCCCCACTGAGCTCAGACTCACGCAATTACAAGGTCTGACGATTAAGTTCGCGAACTCATCCTAGAAAAAGTGTTGCATACCTTATTGCTGAATATCACTACGGTCACCTTCGAAGTACTCCACTTGGGAAGCTATGCACCAACGCCAGTGCCTAGTCCATCCTTCAAAGCAATTTTGGAACTCTTTTACTGGATGGCCATTAGAGATGTCATCGTATTACCCTTGATGTCCTGAATGTCATCAAAATGTCTTCCTTTCAATATTTCCTTTATCTTCAGGTAAAGAAAGAAGAAATTGGGGGCCAGATCAGGTGACTAGGGAGGGTGTTCCAATACAGTTATTTGTTTACTGGCTAAAAATTCCCTCACAGACAGTGCCCTGTGAGCTGGTACATTGTCATGATACAGGAGCCATTAATTGTTGGCAAAAAGTTCAAGTCATCTACCTTTTTCACGCAGCCTTTTCAGCACTTCCAAATAGTAAACTTGGTTAACTATTTGTCCAATTGGTACAAATTCATAAAGAATAATCCCTTTCATATCAAAAAAGGTTAGCAACATCATTTTGACTCTTGATTTGGTCATGGACAACTGGCTGACTTCCATTGTGCACTTTGACACTTTGTTTCAGGGTCATATCGGTACACCCATGTTTCATCCATCACCAGTGATAACACAGCCCAAAACATCGTCTTGCCTCTCCAAAAGGTCTTGGCAAACTTCGACTCTCCTTTGCTTTTGTTCATTAGTCAGCTCCTTCAGGACCATTTTTACACACACCTTTTTCATGCCAAGATTTTCAGTTAAGATTTTCCTGTTTCTCTATCAATGTTTACTTGGTCTGCTATGCTTCTCACAGTCATCCGACGATTTTGACATGCCAGTCGATGAACTTTTGCAATGTTTTTGTCAGTTCTGCTGGTTACTGGCTGCCCTGACTTCTCTTCATTGGTGACATGGTCTCTCCCCTCAGAAAAACGTTTAATCCATTTGTACACTGCCATTTTCTTCATGGAATTATCCGCATAAACTTGGACTAACATGTCCCTGATTTCACTTCCACTCTTGCCAAGTTTAACAAGAAATTTAATGTTTGTTCATTGCTCTAATTCAAGCTCAGACATTCTTGTGACGGCACACAAAAACACGCAACAACAATAATGAACGCCACTCAGCAAGACACTGCCACATATCAACACAAACACAGCTGTGAGACACGCTATACCAAGGTTCTGAAACCTTGCTGAGCTGTTTGTATGGTACCGCCAGTGTAAGCGTATGGTGGCAAGTTTGAAAACTTAATTGTCAGACCTCGTATATCTCCCTGGATATATAATAAGCATCTCAAAATTGACATGTTTAATACAAAATTCCAAATCTGATCCGCTGTTAGGCTTCCCAATGTCAGTGCATACGGTACCACTGTTCCCCAAGAGGCTTAGACCAAACACCTAACATCCTGAGCCCACTCTTTCCTTTCCACCCATATCAGCAGGCCTGGTCAGCTCTGCTTCTAAAATACACTTTAAATCCTATCACTTATCATCACCTCCAGGACTACCATTCCAGTCAAAGACACCATCGCACCCATCTAGTCCCCTGACACAGCCTCCTCCGGGTCTCCCTGTTTCCATACTTGCCTCCCAACCCTCCACACCCCATATCCACTTTCCCATAGAGGAATCGCTATGTGATGTAAGTCAGACCACACCACTTCTCTACCTGAACCCAAAGTCCTCCCCATGGACCCCCGGCTTAAACATACTCTAGCCCCGCCCATTTCTTGACCTCATCTCCTCTATTCTAGCAACATCTGGCTTAGTTCTGCTCCTAAAACACTTCAGGCTGTTTCCACCTCAAGGACTTTTTACTTATCATACCCTCAGGCTATAATGCTTCCCCTAAATCACAGCATCCATATCTTTATTCCTGTCTCTGTTCCACCGTCACCTCCTCCCAGAGGCCTTTCCTAAAGGCCTATCTAAAACAGCCATTCACCCCATTACTCCCTAGTCCCTTGTCCTGGTTTTTCTCCATAGCACCTACTATTATTTGAAAATTTTTAGCTTATTATCTATCTCCCCCACCTGCCTGAGGACAGGTATTTTCTATCTCGTTCTCCACTATATTCCCAGAGCCTAAAACAAAATCTGGCATATAACAGATACTCAATAAATGTCTGAACAAGTAAATTTTAAGCCATTGAGATTGGCCAGAATGGGCTTCCTATAATAGGAATTTTGAATTTCATTTTCAAAGAGATGAAGGATACATGTTGGCTAGAATCATACATGAAGGTTATTAATGTTCCTGATCTTACTCATGTGCAAGCATCCTACCTATCCCCACTAGCTGGGCCAGCTTTTATGAACACAGACTACACATGCTTCAGATGGTGCTTTTGAGCCAGACAGAAACAATGTTAAAAATCATTGTTTCCCATTCCATGACTTGTGTGTTAGCTCGATGGAAAGCTACACTGGCAGATAAATAGAAATGAAAGGTACTATAATGCTATAATGTTATAAAAATAGCACCACCTATTTTAAATGACACAATACTTAAGTGTATCAGGCACACCCAGGCAGGGTGTGAAATAAGACCATGTGTGAGCCCTCAGGTGGGATTACAGAGCACGTCGCTGAAGGCTGACTGGTTTAAGAGGGACTTGCAACACATTATACGGAGCATTTTACCACTTTTCAGAATTGAATTTAGCCACAGAATTGAGAAGCACCATCTGACTCCCCCCTTGATCCTGCCTCGTAGAGGTGGGCATGACAGCATCAAAAGCCGGCAGGCACACTGTATCTGTGCTCAGATCCAATTCTCAACGCAGAATTACTTTGCTGTTATGCTCTATTTAAGTGTTAATGAAATAAAACATTGATTTCTATTGTGCACACTGCTTAGTTCTACACCCTTCATACAAAACAAAACCCCTCGCTGGTCTAAGTGCCAGAAAGCACTGGGGAGTTTGGGCCATTAGTGTGCCATAAGCAACTTGGGCTCATAAACCAGGCCCACACGCTTTGCACAAGGAGGGGAAAGCTGCCTAGAAACCTCCTCTGGAGAAAAATACTCAGTATTGGCTGGGCTCTCCCTTCCATGCTGGAAACGGCAGAATGACTTCTAAGTTACCAGTGAGCTGTTCTCCACACTTCACTGGAGCCTTCCCACACCTCCGCTCAAGGTCACCAACCCACTCTGCGTTAAACGCTCTCACAGCTTACTGGAAACCCACTGGCGGCTGACACAGTGTTTTGAGAACTATGTAATCTTCAATATTTCCAACAGGCACATTCTCTCTTCCAACAAAGAGCAGATTCTGAGCTGTGGGCTGTGGGTAGTGGTCAACCCTCGGCCACTCACTATTTTGATTCTGGAGAGATCGCACATGAGGATCAAAGGCTGTTGGGATGGCAAGATCAGCTTTCCAGCCAGAAAGTAAAAATAAAGTACAGGTGGTAGGGAGGGCAGTGCTACGTAGGCATGTCCGTACTGCACAACCCTGGGATGGCAGCCCCTCTCTCTGGTCAAGTGGTTAGCCATTCTGCTTCTCTGAGAGTAAGCCTGAAAACACCTTCAAGTTCTTAAATATTTCACTGCTCTCTGGCAGTGTTTTCACAGGCATTTTGTTAGGACGGTGGTTTGCTTGTGTCCCCAAGAGTTTTCTCTTGGCAAGGATCAGTGCAGCTAGGTGACTGCTCTTCCTCTTAATGACCCTTAATTAGATTATATTTAACAGCACGGACTGCACAGCGAGACCTGCTGATCTGCAGACAAGGAGTGGCTTACCCTGTAAATTAATAGGCCTGACTGGGATTATGGAAGCTAGCTGTGTAAACGCAAACGGAGCCCCCTAAGCCAACAGTCCTTGGCCTGCTGACACAGCTGCACCAGAGTACCCAGTCACTGGAGCGCCAAAGGATATTCAGTTACAGTGAAGAAATCATAACAAAGACAGGAAACAGATCAGCACACTCTGGATTTAACACTCCCCCCTCCCCCCCGGGGAACTCTGCTGATTTCTAGGCTGCAGATGTTTTAAACCCCCCCTTGAAGAATGTCCATGTCACATGCTTAAGTTGACAGAGCCCAGTACAGGATTGAAGCAAGGCATACATATTCAGAAAGCAGACCAAAATTACATTGCTTAGAGTTCCTCAGCTCTGACATAAAGGTGGGGCAACTGTTAGAATCTATAAAATCCTTTGGTGGAGTTTGCTGAGCTGTCGGGCAATGGATGCCCACCAAGCCTGGTGTTTATTTACTTACTATAAGGTGTAAATGAAGCCAACTGGATTCTTCCATGAAGACCTTGCTAGTCCCTACAATTGTGGGGTTTCTCAGCTGTTTCCTACCTTTTGCTATTCTCAGCACTCCACACCAAGTGGCGTAGACTGAAAACAAGCCTTCCTCATTCCGCATTTTTAAACATCCCTGCCAACAAAAACGGGACCCTTGACTGTTTAGAGCTTATGATTAAGGGGATGGCATATCTTACTGGCAGGATATAGGTCGTTTTTCAAAAGTTACAGTAGAGTTTGCAGAATTGGAAATTTACCTTTCAAAATTATTCTGACTGAGTTACATAAATATGTCTCAGGCTGCATAAAGATGTGGTTTGCCAGAGGCACATTTTCTCTGTGGCAAAGGGACCAACTGTGCCCTGACAGAAAAGAGTTCTGACAAGAGGACTATGGAGGTTAGCTAAATGTAAAGCCCAAGAGTTGAAAAAAGAGAAAAATGTTCAGCACACTTTGACTTTTTTTTTTTTTTTTTTTTTTTTTTGGTCTCATTTGTAGTTATTTTACTATCTTAAGTTGACCTTGTCAGGACCCAAAAACTCTATCATCAGTTTTCTAATCTATCCTTGAAACATCCTGCTGAGAACATATTTTTGTTTCTCATGTTAAGAAGGGAATGATCATTTTAACTACTACTGAATCAAGTCTCATGTTTGAACAGACACAGATTTCTGGTGATTTAGAGCAATTCTCCTTTCTCCACCTGAGTTCACAGACTTATCCAAACAACTGAGAAAATATGAGGGTGGGCCGGGGAGGAGGACAGGAGGGGAAGCTGCCTGAATTATCTAGGCTGGCCCTCTCCTCCAGCTATATGCATCAACTGTCCCTTGACTGCGCAGACCAAGTTTCTGACTGCAAGCCTTTACTTCTGTGAATGGGTGGCAGTTCAGGACCTAGGAGCTGATGATAACTCCCTTATGGGGTAGCCAGGACCACTGTTGGACAGTTCCACCTGTGAGAAAGCCCCTCCTTATTTTGTTTGGACCTTTTCTGTCTCAGCTCCTGTCCAGCAAAATTTATCAGCCCAGATTCTCTCCTCATATGACCACTCCCCAAGACTTCTCTTTCCAGATGAAGCCATTTCTCCCAGTTTCCTTTCTGCTCCATCACTGCACCTGATGGGGTTGTCACTTTGCACAGTGGGTACTCAGAGAGTTCTGACTTGCTATCTAAATAACTGGTGGATAGAGTTGGATCACCCAGACTCTAATGAGGAAACTGGACTTATTAGTGACAAGATGGCTCTTAGGTATGGGCAAAAAAAAACCCCTCTTAAGATTTGAAAGATGCCAACAAAACTGACTCTGTCGTGTTAATCTGCTCCGTCTAGAAAGCCATTTGTTGTGTGTTCTTCTTTGGGGTTGAGCAGTGCCTTATCACAAAGCTCTACTTTTGAAAGGATGATCGCCTCGAAGCAGGAGCATGCACAGTGCCTGGTACATATGTACTGGATGAATTTATAAGTGAAATCGTAAATCATACAGCTCTTCTCACTAGGAGAGCTGGAAAGGGTGAAGGGGCCGGTTGCCTGGAAGAGACACATGGGGCACAGCATGTAAAACCTGAGTGGAGACATGAGGTGCGTTTAAGATGGATCTGTCCACCTTAAAACTCGGCTAAGGCCAGGTCCATGTTAGGAAACTCCAGACCAGTTTTCTGTGCACACCCAGGGCAGCAAGTATCATTTATGTGCTGGAACGCTTTTGTTTACTCCTTTCTCCACCTTCCGGAAGCTTGATGGTGGAAGTTGAGCCAGAGACAGGATGTAATTCCCTGAATCTCCCATGTTTCTCAGCCATGAGGTAGGAGAGAATAGGAGGAAAAAAGGATGCTGGGGACCTCTCAAAGGAGAATCATTGCTTATAAGATTGGCCCTAAAATCAACCTTAGAAATCCAACAATACACGTGTTCAACACACAAATTAGTTTATCAGGTTATTCTGTCTCTCTTAATTTTCCTATTTTTCACTAAACCATAATGATCTCCCAGTATTTCCCAGGACTACACTGAGGTTCTTCCTTTAAAATGGGCAAGTGATGAGTGATGATTGATTAGCCTGCCGAATACTTCACTTAAGAACTCGTCACGAGAAAGAATAGACTCAGCTAGCTATTTTGATTTGGCAGTAAGCTCAAGTAAGCATCCGTAAAACAGTAAGAATGTTTTTGACAAGAGATGTCATTTAAACACATGTGGAGTCACTCTGCTGTCATCCAAGAATAAAACCTTGGCTAGCTCCTACGTATTTTTATTCTTCTTCCATGGTCACTAAGGATGGGCCACAAGAGAGATCAGGATTCTTCACTCACTACATGTCCTAAGGTTTTATGGACTTTGCCTCACCTTTTGAATCCCCCCACTGTTGCCCCTAAGTTTCATTTTACGCATCAGCAAAAGCCTCAGCCAAAGGGAAAGAAGTTTTCTTCCCATTGGAGTGAAATTCAGGAATTTATCTTTCTTAAGGTCTGGAGTCAAGCTAAATTATGTTACCTGGGGATGTTGCCAAAATACAGGTCTGTTCTGTTTTGAATCATGAAACCACTAGTGGTAACCTTATGTCCAGATATTTGAAATGAAAAATACCAGTACATAATGTGTGTCTTACAACAGAGGGTTGCCAAGCATGTTATAACTTCAACCCAGCATTCCTGGTAATCTGAATATTGACCTTCAACAAAAAGGGCAGGTGAGACGCCCAGGGCCAACTCTATTTCTGATTAAATGTTTTTCACACATTGGTTTAAGGGTGACCCAGTGACCAACCTCCCCAACTTCTCCCCAATAACTTGCCACATATGTCCCATCTTCTTTTGTTTTTTTAGTCTGCAATGTCCACTGGTCACTCCCCCGGGTTACACAGCAGAGAGAGGACAATGTCAGACCAGCCTGTTACTGGGAGCTTATCCAAACATCACCATACTTTTCTTTAATATCTTTATGGTCATTTTTCTGTTAAGGCTTTGTCTGATTTTGTTGGGTAGGTGATGAATTAACTTTGAAGGAAGGTTGACTGGTTGGTTAGTTAGGCCCTACTGTTGAAAGTTGACTGGCAATCCCCCATTAGACTCACTGTTCTCACTCAAGGTGTCTTTCTTCAGTGATAAAAAGGTTTGCTAATTTTGCTAATACTCACCTGAGTTTACCCAAAGGATATTTAATTTTTTTTCTATTTCAGTAGTTCAAAAAATAAGCCATGAAAATAGCACAGAACAGAAATGTCCAGTAGAAAATATAAGCCACATACACAATTTAAAATTTTCTAGCAGCCACATTAAAAAAAGTAAAAAGAAACAGGTGAAGTCATTTTTAATGGTGTATTTTATTTAACCCATGAAACACCAAATACTATCATCTCAACAAGTAATCAATACAAAAAATTATTGTATTTTACATTCTTTCTTAGATATTAAGTCTTCCAAATCCAGGTGGAGTTCACACTTATATCTCAATTTGAACTAGGCACATTTTCAAGGGCTCAGAAGCCACATACAGCTAGTGGCTGCCATACTGGCAAGCTCAGGCACAGCACTGCCTTGCATACTCACTGATTTAAATGGGAACTTACGGAAAGGGAGAGAATAGGAATGTTAACCAGGCCTTCTTTTCCACATGGTAGCAAACTGAAGTATATTGAAATGTTTAGATACTGAGATGTAAATAAATGACACCATATCTGAAAACACTCTCAGGTCATTTCAATTCTATTCCGTTTTAGTTAATACATGTCATCCTTATAGAATAACAAAATAATTCAAGCTGATTTTTTTCCCTTTTAGGGTAAAGGAAATGGGGATCCTCAGCAATGAAGGAAAGGTACAGCCAGCCACCTTGGAATATAGTCCGGCAGCACTTCAAAAGGTTAAACACAGAGCTGCCACATGACTCAGCAATTCCATTCCTACGCATATGCCCAAGAGAAGCGAAAACATATGTCTGCACAAAAACTGGTACACAAACGTTCATAGCAGCATTATGCATAATTGTCAAAAGGAGAAACATCCCAAATGCCTATCAATTGATAAATAGATAAATAAAATGTGGTACATCCACACAATGCAATATTATGTGGTAATAAAAAGGAATGAAGTACTGACACATGCTACAACATGAATGAACCCTGAAGACATCATACTAAGTGAAATATGCCAGATATAAAAGACCACATATTATATGACTCCATTTATATGAAATGTCCAGGACAGGGAAATCCATAGAGACATAAGTCAGCTTAGTGGCTGCTGAGGAGCAGGAGTAGCTGGAGTTGGAGGGAAACAGGGAGCGACTGCTAATGGGCATAAGCTTTCTTTCTGGGGTGATGAAATGTTCTAAAATTGCTTGTGGTGATGGCTGCACACTACAAACTTTCGAATTATGTACCTTAAATTGGTGAATTGTATGATATACGAATTATATCTCAATAAAATTAATATAGAAAAATAAAAGAGGGCTGCCGCCAGACAGCTGAGGCCCCTGATGCCACATATGTTATCAAGTGATCATATGAGACTGAGTGTGATGACGTGTACATGGATATATAAGCATCTGCCAATACGAACAACGGTTGAAATGTTGAAGCCTGTATGTTTCTCCTACGTGAAAAATGCAAAGTAAAGCAGCTCCAGGTTAATTTTTCCCTGGCCAGAGTTTATTAAGAGAAGTAAAGTGCTATCTCAGCTTTAATACCTGTGCTAAAAAGGGGTAGTTTGGGGAGACGGTGGCAGGTTCTACAGACGCACAGATTCAAACTGAGAGGCCCTGCTTGCTCCTGCAATACCATTGCCTTCCTCGTCAGGGTCATCTCAGCCCTCACTCACCACTTCCTCCTCCTGGGTTCCCACAATGAGCTTCTGACCTCAGAGCTGGCTTTCAGCATCAGCTCTTCCAGCAATCAATTTACTTACTCTTGGCAGAATATTATCCTCGTTGATTTTTCGTTTCATACTTCTTTCATAATATTTTGTGTTAGGTTTGGTTTGTTGTTTTGTTTCTCCTCAAATAAAAAATGTTTCCAGCACCACACTGTCACATCCGTGAAATGACAGCTGCTGAGTAAAAAGTGCTTATTATCTGTACCTGACTCTACATGGTGATGTTTAAGGCATTTGGCAACAACCAACCAAACAAAAGAGCTATTAAAATAAAGAAAGTAATAAAACACAGACACACACACACACACACACACAGAGAGAGAGAGAGAGAGAGAGAGAGAGAGAGAGAGAGAGAGAGAGAGAGAGAGAGAGAGAGAGAGAAATAATTAGTTGCCCAATCATCTCAATACAATAAAAGGTGGTGATGGCATGTGTACCTGGATACCTCCAAGGAGGTGCCCAGAGCTTCCGCTGCAGGGCTGTGCTGCGGCTCTGCTACCTCCCTCATTGACCTTAGAATCTCAGTAGCAGATGCTATCAGTGACCGCAGTAAGAGTCTGCGACATCTTGGAGTCACGGATTAAAGTATCTGTCTCACTTCATTCCCGTTTTATCACAAGTCCATTAACCGCTTATTCACTGGTGACAGCTACAGCTCGCTTGTCCTATCCCCTAACTTCCACTTTCTCTTCTTTCTGTATAATACTATTTAGTACCATCACAGGTGCTCTCTGTACTGCTTTTGCCACACAGACTGCTCTGTTAAAATGCTTTTGAAGACTGGTTATTTTCATCGAATCAAGTCTCTATTCTTTTGCCTAATTTTCAGCTCCTTCACGGGGCCCCATCCCCCATCATCTAAAATACACCACCAGCTCCAGGTCCAAGGACCATGACTTACTAGTCTGAATCCTCCACAGTACCCAGCACATAGTAGGTGCCTAATAGACAAAACATTTAACTGGATATTGGATCCTAGAGGTGGGGTGCTATCTCTGCTTGCAGATGTATATGCGCGTTTCCCTCCCAGGTACAGGCCCCAGTCCATTTCCGCTGAAGACAGGTAGTTCATGCTCCTCCGTGCTATTGCTATGCCTTCATTCTATTTCTTTTCCGCCTTGAGATTCTCTCCTACTGACTGCCTGCCTGGGGACTCCTCATTTTAATGCCCCTCCCTTAAACAATCATCCTTCTCTGTTGCTTTCTCTGATCATGGGTTCCTCACCTCTCTGCAGAATTAATGACTTCAGAACTTGCCTCTGTTTATCCTCTATTTCATGCATCTTTCAAACTATAATTATGTTGATTTTTTTATTTTCTTCCTTGTGAGACTGTGAGGACCACACATGCTGGTGCCATGTTTTAGCTATCCAATCCCAGCATCTAGTACAGGGGCGGGATATAATAGTTCACAACAGATGTTGAATTGTATTCGATGAGCTCTGATCTAAGGCCCAAGTCTTATGCAAATTATAAAAACTCACTTCCTATTCCTAGTGAAAGTTAACCCTTTTCACAGAGTGTGTCTGTGGAGTCCTTCCCAGCAGGCAGGGAGGGGATCCTCCAGAGGACCCAGGGGAGTGGCCTTTTTATTGCGGGACACATTTAAAGGCTGTTTCCCCTGGGATTCCATTCTCCCTCCAGCCCTTTAAAGATGGTCCCTTCTTCCCTGCTTTCTGGGGAGAGAGGAAGGCAGGAACAGACCTAAAGAAAATTGTTACATATGGAAAGTTTGTGTTTCACACTTTCCTTTCTGAGCTCCTGCCCCACATCTAGAAACTTTTCTTCCCCAATCTCAGGTGCCTTAGATCCAAAGCTCCTTCAACCTTTCGTGTCTCTGAAAGAAGAATCTCTCAAAAACAGCAACTTCACTGGTGGCAGCTAGATTTTAGGAAGGAAGCAATTTGGTTAAATAGATGGCCTTAAAGTGCAGGTGACTACCGAGTTTCCCCGAAAATAAGCCCCAGTTAAGCTCATCAGCCAGAAGGACGCATTCAGTACATTATGACGATGTTCCAGAACAAGATGACATGACTGTATTTGAATAAATGTAGATTGTTGTGCATGGAAAAATAAGACATCCCCTGAAAATATGCCCTAATACGTCTTTTGGAGCAAAAATTGATATAAGACCCGGTCTTATTTTCGGGGAAACACAGTATTGGTAACCACCATCCTCCCTAAAACTTGCCACTCTATTTGCTCGTCACAAGAGCTCTATCATCTTAATTAAGTTTAAGCACAGAATATGTTCAGCTGAAGTAGAAAAAAAGCCTTCCCAGTGTCTTTCTGAAGAAGCAGACACCTGGACCTACCTACTTGGAGATTTTCGGGCCCTTCAGAGCAACTCCTTGCTTCCCTCAGCCAGCTCCCTCAAACTGACAGTAGAAACTCTGACTGACCCTCCCAATGGCAGCTTCAGTTTATCTTCATCCTTCTCAGACCTGCCCTCTGCTGTTTTTTTTTTTTTTTTTTAACTTTTCCTGGATTTCAGTCTATACTTTGATTAACTGCTTGATTTGGAGTCTCGGTCTCTGCTTCCCCTGAATTCAAGTTCAGAAAAATGTTCAACCACACACAGGTGCCTTCAGGGAGAGAGCTTCCAGATCATGAGCTTTGATAAAATTTAAGAAAATACCCTGAGGACAACACACCTTATAAGCACGCAAAACATATTATTCTTCCTTTCTCAAATATGTGTTGAACCAAGGAACTGTCCTAGGTACAATGGTGAACAAAACAGACACTATCTCTGTCCGCAATGAACTTACACCATGGCAGGGAAAAATACATCTTCAAAAAGTAATTATAAAGACGCAAGGGTTTGCTCACTCCTTTACTTCCTGTAACCCCTGGCCCTTGAAAACTAAATAAGATTGCCTCCCACCCCCATCCCAAAGCCTGCAGAACTTTCTGCTACCTCCAAGTCTTCTCGCTCTTCCTCTCCCCTATTTTTCTTTCCTCTTCCTTCTTTTAGCATCCCGGGAACTCTAAATTCTTTGGCACTCTCCAACTGTGGCTATACCTAAATCCACCCAAGTGCTCAGCAAGGAAGAAAAAAAAAACTTTCAATTGATTAAAATTCCCCTTTTATAGGTGTTTGCAATTTTAAATAAGAAAAAAAAACTCTTCCTTTCTTCTTTCCTTCATTCTAATGCTGACTCATTCATAATTTTCAAAGTGAGGCTAACTATTTATAAAAAGGCAGAGAGGGAAGGAATTGATCTAACAATTTCCCAGCTGGGAACAAGACTGGCTAAGAAGCTTTTTAAATATGTGTTCCCACTTTACATAACCACAATCTTGGAGGAAGGAAAAAAGCCCCAAGACACAGAGACAACCAGGTACTTTATTATTATTATTATTATTTTTGTAGATTCTAATACTTTGTCACTAACGCAAGAGGTGAGAAGTCACAGCTCCCAATGGGCTGTATTCTCAATAAGAGGCATGGCTAAAGTGATTTTTTTTCTTTTCTTGATAACTAGTAGATTTATGTTTTCATTCAATATGTCTCTCATTAACATGAGAAGCACAAAGAAAAATTTCATAATCTGATAAATATAAACAGATCACTGAATTGAGAGAAACTGCCAAATTTTCTTGGGATTATTAATGGAAACATTATGCTTTTTATTAAATTTGCAGACACGTGTATTTGAATAATTACCAACTGACTTTATGAAGCTTGGAGGGAATGGAATCTTCCACGTTTTAGTGTAGAAGTCTAGAATAAAGTGAGTTCAAAACACTTAAACCTAGAAAATGCTTCAATACCTCTATAGTTACAAGAAAGGAACATATAACCAAATGGAAAACCACTGATCAAGATATCACTAATATTTTGAACAAAACTAATAAGAAGAGAAGAGAGTTTTCCATCTGCCAATTTTTGCCAACTAAATTTTGTATCAAATACCTAGGAAATTATATCTGGAATGAGGGCACCAAAATATTCTAAACTGTTAAAGTAAGTAAGAGAATGAGTTAAAAAAATTACATATATAATACATATTATATAATATATAATATGTATATATAATAATATATATTTTTAATTGAATGTAGTAGCAGAATGGAGCCTTGGATCACGTTATAGATACAAACCATAATGCCATGTGGTTTAAAGAAGTCCTCGAAATCATGTACTCCAACCCCTTTATTTTGCAGAAGAGCTTATCTCAGACCCAGAGCATTTATATAATTTTGCAAAATTCACATAGTTGTTAATACATAGCAAAAGAAATACAATTCTGATCACCATGCCTCAAATTCAGACCTTTTCAAATACCCAGTGATGCACACACATACACAGAGAGTATATACTGTATCTATATAGACAAAGACGGAGAGAAAGAGCTCAAATTAATTAGTAAACTCAATTTTTTTTAAATCTAGTTCTCTTTCTCTCTTGATTAATAATGAAGTGCATTCTAAGCAGGCCTTGTGCTAGCACTTCACTTACATTAATTAATTCTCACAATGCCCATCCCTTCTAACATGGTAGTCATGTTATCCCTCTCTCTATAACAAGCAAATGAAGGTTAAGTGGGGTAATGCATGTATTTAAGGTCACTCAGGCCCTATGAGATTGTCCTTTACAGGCTTCACTGTTTATAAAATGTACACGTTGGGCTATCAAAAGTGGAACAAATAGTGAGGGCTTCTGAACCAAATTATTTTATTACACACTTTCTGAATTGTGTTTGAAACCAACATAGCTGCTGTTAATAAGCAGAGCAGATTCACATGGCCGCGGTTTAGTAACAGCTGTGGTCGATGGCGTGTGCAGCATATGGAGATGGAAATTACCTTCTAACCTTCTTTCACGGGCTTATATCAAACAGATTCTCACACCTCGTCCCGAACCTTTTCTGTGGGGCAAAGGAAAGGGACTGCATATATACCCTCGTCACTTGCACAGAAAGGGAGATGCGGGTGCAAAGGAGCGTCCCAACCTTATCCAAAACCACTGAAGTCTTGCCAATACTGAACTCCCAACACCACTGGAGACAGAAAGAAAAGGCGGCTCACATTCCATCTGGCATGTGGTGCCCTCTATTGTGCCTTCTGAAATTCTGCGGGTGGGAGGGGAAGCAATTTGTAGGGTTGGCTGACATTTTTTCTTTTATGCAAATGCACCACTGTTGGAAAACTCTGTCTGCTTCTCATTAAATTTGAAATTCCCAAAGGCAAGGGCCATGTCTCCCTTCTTTATTGTGCATGATGCCGAACATATTATGAATGGTTAATAAATGTCACATCGTTTTCATATTGCATTGACTAAGAATGACATTTTCCCATGAGTCTTGCTTGCTTCAATTTCTCAGCAAATCTCAAAAAGTGTATACATTTCCCAGGAAAAAGACACTGTTTAAGGCCAGTATTCCTTGCTTGAGTCTCTTTAGCAAATTCCCATTAATGCATCACTCACCTTTTCCCTGAGCAATGGACTGTTATCCATCTGTTTTACTCTTTTTCCACTCCCACCTGCAGAATTGACATGTGAATATCTGACATCCTATTTCATATCATCTCCATCACAACAATGGCCCTCTATTCTATATACACTATGACTCTCTGGGGGAAGCCTTTGATAAGGCTTATCAATTGTGCTATTACTAGTACTGATATTTTTAGGAAAATGTTTTTGTTTTCATAAGGACTTTTATACCTTATGTTTTCCAAGAATTTTTTTAAAAATAAAAATTATAATGAATTATAAAATAAAAATGATAATGAATAAAATAGTCAAGACCTTGTTTTATTTATCTTTGTACCCCAGTTGATGTCTCAATGCTCATGAGAATTATAAGTATTTCTGTTTTCCCTACACTATTTCCAAAAGCGATTCAACAATAAGACTTCTTTGTAACACATGAGGTAGAGCAATCACATCTTGATATCCCTTATCAAATGGCCCCAGTAAAGTACTAAATATGAGATACCATTGAGGATTTCCTTTTACAAGTACAAAATAAAACGAAACCCATTTATATTACTCTGAAGGCTTGAGCTTAGATTGAAGACTCAAAATCCAAAATGTCAGCAATGATTTTATGTGCGCGTTTTCCCACTTCACAGAACAAGAAGAACACGTTAGAAAAGTTATTTCAAATATTAAAGAATAGAGGGCATCTTTAGGCATTTAGAATAAGAATGTAGCCTGGATTTCTGACAGAACTTTGGAGACTTTTAGTTCCATTCTCCCATTTTCCTGAGAAGTCTAAAGTCCTTCATCTTCTGCAGTGTGTGAAGAAATTGATCTGTGTATGGAAATATTTACACACACACACACACACACACACACACACACACACACGCACTACCCTACTGTATAAAAAGAGAAGCTTGTTTCAATCAGGGCCAAATGTCAGTTTTCAAAAACTTATAAAAAAAGACAAAAATGAAATATCCAAAGAAGCAGAAAGTGTTCATAGTTGTGACTCAGAACAGGAACCCGCTTTTGCAATGTTTCCTGTGGCAAGAGTTATATTCAATAGGACTTGGGAATTTCTCCATTTTCTCCTAAGTTCCTCTTCTGAAAAAAGTTGTTTCTTCAAAATCTGCTTAACACTATTGAGGATACTAAGTTCGAAGAAAGCAAAATAACTTTTGTTCATTCATTTATTCTTTCCCTTCTTTATCATACTGATTTTTTGTTTTTGAAGTTTTCTCTTTTTACAAACTGTCAAAAACTAGCAACTCTGGGTTTTTGAGAGTTCAACATCTTGAGGTTCCTTTGCAACAAAATTACACATCATTTTAAAGGAACTTTGTAATTATTCTATGAATAAACTGAATTTTTCAAAGTGTTATATAAAACCTGATAATTTTATAAGTGGAACAAATTATAAATAATAATGGATCGGATTATAATGAAATTATATTATTTAATAATTAATAATAATTGTCTATTTTAACATTAAATTATAATAATATAATATATATTATATTTATAATATTATATATTATGATATTAAGTTATACACAATAATACTGGTCAGAGTGCTTAATTCTTTACTACACATTCCATCCTAACCAATTAGCCCAAGCCAACTGGAGCCAGCCAGCACTTTGTTCATAATTGATTTTGGAAAGACTGATAATGTTAACCAATGACACGTAAGAAAATCTACTGAAGGCCTTCTGGGAAAGTTTCCTTACTTCCAAAATGACACTGAAACAAAGACGGTCTTTCACCTTGTGAACATTTGTGTCACTTTTCATAATGCATACATTTATGTGGTTCTTTCATCGTGCAAGGCACTGCTCTAAGTATTAACTCATTCGATTCTCACAACAGCCACACAGGTAGACACTCTAAGTACCTCCATCTTTTAGATGAGGACACTGAGGCACCAAGGGGTTAACTTTGCCAGTAAGTGGCAAAGCTGGAAACTGAACCCAGGCAGTGTAGCTCCAGTGTACATTCTCTTGGCATACTACTATGCCACCTCTCCATGAAAGCTGCTCTGAGCCCCCAGTATGTATTGCCTTCCTTAAATTGTATTTCTGCTGGTGGCCACCAAATCTGTAAATTTAAAAAAAAAAAAAGGCCCTCCAAGAAAATAGACTCTTTTGATACTCCCTGAATAAATTATAGCCCACACACAGGACAGAGATTACAGGAGTGAGTGCAGTAAGATTTTGATGAAGGGAAGGCAGAAGATGGGAAGGATCAGAGAGCATGAGGCAGAGAGGGCTTCACACAGGAAGAGCTGAGGCAACACCAAACCAGGACGCTGGGACCTGGGGAAGGGAAAGGGAAGAGAAGAGCAAGAAGCTTGAGACTAGTCAGCAATTTAATGACAGCCACGTTTAGTGCAGACCTACGATATACCTGGCCCCTTATCTAGATTATTTATAGGCTTTATAATCCATATACCCTGTAAAGAAGGTATTCTTGCCATTCCCATTTTACAGATGAGCAAAGTGAGGCTTAGACACATTGGATGCCTTGCTGGTAAAGAGGTAAGACAACATGTAAACCAGAACTGTAAGAACTCTAAAGCCTTGCTTCCTATCCAGCCATCGTCCTGAACATCAAGGGCACCAACAGGGAATGTGAGAGAGAAAAAGAGCCTCCAGTTCACAACCGTGCTGGTGTTCCCTCAAAACCCATGGCTCTAGGACATGTTTCTCGTTCCCAGGAGGCCTCCAAAAGAATAACTCAAATCTTTCAAGGAAAGTTTCTGAGTTCATCTGTTTTAAGTTGCTTGGAGTTGCTAGCAAAAGGAAAAATCTTTCCCACCCTACCCCCAAGAACCAAACGTTGGAAACAACCTAATGTCTTCAGGCTGTCGTACCAAGAAAATGGCTGAGGAGATTTTTCTTCTTTAATTTTTCCACAAATAAAAACAAACAACATTCAGCTTCAACACAATTACAGGGGGGAAAAAATGATTCCTCCTTTTCTCCCTCCCTACCCTCTTACCAGGATTCATAAGTGAATGAAAAGCAGGACAAGCAAGGGGAGCAGGAAATTATCCTTGAAACGGTTAAAAAATTCAGGGCTCAAGCGTTCAATCTATACATATTATGAAATTATGAAATATAAGACAGCTGCTGATTCAATCCACATACATCTATGATCATTTATCTTCCCCTCAAAATCTTGGGATACTCTGAGCATGGACATATCTGTGTGCTTCTCAGTCACGGGGTCGAGTGGAAAGAACAGTGAGGACTGAAGTCAAGATGCATCAGATGTTGGCCATGCCACACACGCTAGTCAGCTTCAGTTTCCTCGTTTGCAAACTGCAGGTAATTCCCACCTGGAAAGATTTCTGGGAGAATGAAATTAACTAATGAGTGGGAAACTGCCTAGCACGGGGTAGCTATTCAAGAAAGGAGGCTTAATGGTTTCTTTCCCATGAAAATGGCAAAAAAAAAATCAAAAAAAAAAAAAAATCATAACCACATGGGAATGTGGTGTTGAACAAATTTTTACTGATGAGCAAGAAAGACTAGGCAGGGAGGACCTGACCTAACCATTGAGAAGTTCTTGACAGGAAATAAAGTGAAACCTGGACAAACACTGTTGTTGAGGGAGGTTGTGAATATCATTTTATCATTTATAATGATAAAAATTAGGAAATCTTCTCAGGTTATTTAAAAGAAAGTGATGGCCAGTGAATTCCTTTTCTCAGGTCTCAGCAACCCAGCCTTCTTGGATGTAGAGGGGCCAGATGAGCTTTCCTGCAAATCCCTTACAAGGTGATTCTGCCTGAGAATATCTTTCTTCTGGCTATTTCTCTGCATGCCATTTGACACAAAATTCTTATACAATCAGAAATATCAACTCCATTAGGATTTGCAAAGCCACATAAACAAAACCCTCCCACTAAGTGATGCAAATGGCTTTGAACATTTCAAAGAAATCCCATCGGGGCATCAAGTCAGCCTTGTTGCCTGCCCTTAACTTATCTCTCTGCCCAGGGTCAGTCTTTTGCCTGATGCTGTACCCTTTCCATTTAGAGATGTTTGGAAAAGGTGCTGCTGAAAGGACAGCCTCATGCTGGGCTTATTTAGTCATTCCCTGCAGGAAATGATGGAAATTCCTGGCATTCTTATCAGGGAAAGGGGTGAACTCTGCTGGTGTCAGTCTTGAAGGGCTGTAGTGAGAGGAATGTGTGCAGCCCTCCTTTGTAGTTTGAGGTGGATAACTTCAAAGCAGTGCCTTCCCCAAATCCAGAGAGGAAGCCAGGCTTTTGGGAAGAGTGCTGGGAGAGGAGAGACAGACAGCCTGGTCCCCAAGCCCAAACAACCACAAGTTGAGGCATCAAGTGTTTATCTTGAGCAGCTTCCCAAAGACAATTCAGCATCCTCTTGGTAAACTCCTTCAATCCTCTCTGCACTGAAAGCAGAAACTCGCCACGTACCTCAGAAAGAACCTTTCTTTCTGGCTATTTGGCTAAGCTTATCTGTTATTTTTCGGAAGCCCAAGTGGTCCTCTACACTGTTAGATATTCAGTTCACCTAAAACTTTGCAAAAAACAACAACAACAAAAAAAACAAACACCAAAAACAAACCGTTGAATGATTTACCTAGCGTCACCGATTTGAAGTTTTATGTGTTGATCTGTTTGGAGGATGGGTTTGGAGGGAGGGGGTGCTAGTTAAGGAGCAGGGCAGGGGGCAGCGTTCTGGGACAGGGCTGGGATCTATTCAATATAGATTTCTCAGCTGCTTCCACACGCCCAACACTGTGTGGGTTAAACTGTTAAGAATATTCTTTCTAATCTGAAATTACTGTGCAAGGGAAGAAAGGGAAAAGAAAAAGCCCAGCTTGCTTGAAACTATAGGTGAAGGGAGGCCTTTAAAGTTGTGGGTAAACAAAACTCAAGGACACGCTTTGGTGAACACACTTAGGAAAAGGCATCGGCTACCCCTCTTTTGGCTGTAACCCCTAAATAATTTTTCTTTAGTTCTCTTAGAATGTCTCCACTTAGTTTTTGCAAAAGACTTGAGTTCTATTCCATAGAAAATGCTTCCTTTTTCTTGTTACTGCTTCACAGTTTGCAATTTTTCAGATTTTATTTCTCTTGGATAGCTACAAAGACTCCCTATAGTGAGCGGGCCCAAGGAAGTAATCTTGTCAAACACAAACAACAAATGTTTCTTGCTGCCCCCAGTGGCTCACTATTGACCCTAAACCTACCGTGACTGTCACAGGCAGAAGCAGGTATGTCCTACTCCTCTATCATTCCAGCTTTGGACATCCTATTATTGTATCACATCATATTCCAGAGATAACACAAGAGATCCCAAAGTGACCAGTGAAACAAAGGCAGTCTATCCCCGCCCCCCTCAGCACAAAAAGGGGCAAAGCAGACTCCAGAGGGAAGGCCCAGGATATCCAGGATGCTGCTTGTCATTAGGCCCCAACACTGCCCACTGGGGTGCTGGGGCACAGCCTCTGTCCCTAGGTCTCCTCGCTTCTCTCAGTTCTTAGCAGTAAAGCAGGGGTTGTGATGGAACAAGAATCCACAAAACTGCTGGAAACTGGAAAGTTCTAGGGGCCTACTAAATCCTAGGTACAATGTTCAAGAAGCAGGACCAAAAGGTTGAAGAGGGAACCTAACATCAGAATAATGGGCAATACTTACAAGACGCTCACGAGTGCCACACACTGCGCTGACCCGGTATCACATTTAATTCCACAACACCCCTATGGAGGGAGCCTGTTATCACCCACATTTTATACGTGTGAGAAAACTGAGACTTTACAATTTTAAAACTAATGTGCCCAAGGTCACAGAGTGGGTGAGTGTTGGAACTCAGATCCAAACCAACACTCCTGGTCTCACACACCTAACCACTGCACCCCCCTGCCCCCCAAAAAGATGAAAAGCAGCCATCAAATGGGAAAGATAATACCTGGCCTGCTGGCCTCATGGAGTTGTGAAGGAAAAACACATTTGTTAAGCCCTTTGGGAAGATAAAAGTGATACACAACCATGAGCTGGATTTGTTATGATCATTTCAATGTGGGTTAAAAGGCAAGATCTGGAACTCACCCTACTTCTCCTGTGGAATTTTGAGGCACTTATCCCTTGGAACTGAAGTGACATTTTTCTTTACTCCTACTCCATATAATTTTAATGAAAAAAAAAACGTTTTAACTTGAACACACTCATGTTAATAATATGACTAATCAGAAGGTTCAGAAGACATTTTTTGATCAATTTATCGTAAATTCCCAAATTTATAAATGTATATTTATTCCTTAGAACATGAACTAATTTTCTTTCTCTGCTAACTATAATAATAAAGGCTTCTAGAGCCATGTGTGATATTTTTGAAAAAAGTAGTAACTGGGAAATAAGTAGAAGGATATCGATACTATATATCATAGTCTATCTACAGAAAATAAAAATTAATACACTGGTACCTCATTTTCCAGAGGAAAAACTCTGCCAAATTGTAACTATAGTTATATCCCAAATTAATTAGCTCTGCGTACTGAGGCCGAAAATCACTGACCCTCAGAGCCTGATTAAATTTTGCAAATGCTCACTTCATTAGCCTTTCAAAGTTTCCCCTCATCAGAAGCTTTGGTCAGAGGAGAAAATAAGTGGCAAACCCATCAGATTTAACTCTATCTCTTCTCCAGATACCTGCCCAGAACTTTGGAAAAAAAAAGGGTCACTCTTTTGTGGGTGGTTAGCATACAATGTGATATATATTAATGTATTACAAAAATGTACATTTGAAACCTATGTAATTATACTAACCATTGTCACCCCAATAAATGTTAAAAAAGAAAAGAAAAAAGGTCTCTCTTTTTAAAGAAACTCCTTCTCCTGGTTCTTCAAATTTCTACTGATTTCCAGATATAGATTTGAAATTTTCTGATTTCCGAAATATATAGGAAATCATTTATTTTGCCTTATTTTTACAAGTTTGATTTTCCTCTTTATTTCTGCCTTTTCATTTCTGTTTTGTTTTGTTTTCCTTTCCTTCGTAATTCTTGGTTTCATCTTCACTCCTCCCACCTTCGGTGAACTCACCGTGGGAAACAGAACAACACAGGGTACTGATCCAGAAATAGGTAATTGTGTAGATACAGAACAGTCGCAGGGAGGGAGGGAGACAGGAATGAGCATAAGCCACTCTGCCAGCATCTGAATGGAGATGCTACGGGCTTGGTGCCACTGCGTTCCCATTTTAAAGCCCTATTTTTTTTCCCAGAAAGAAATGCAGAAGTGTGTGTCCAGAAGGAAAAATGTTAAAGCAGTGAGGGAGCCAGAGCAGCTGGGGGTTGTTAACTTTAATCAAAGTCCAGCCAGGATTTTTTTAAGCAACAGGAAGTAGATTCATTCTCTTTCATTCTCTTTCTCTCTCTCTCTCTCTCTCTCTCTCTCTCTCTCTCTCTCTCTCTCTCTCCCCCCCCCCACCCCCATCTTCTCCCTCCCCCCACCCGAGCTCCTTTTCTCCTCTATCCTTCTTCATTTCCTCTGGCCAAGACACAGAAACAAGCTGGACAGAACACCTCAGTTCCCTTGGACTACCTTTGGAACTTTGCAGTGTCCACTGGCAGTTCAAAGCTAAGCTGCAGAGCATGAGAGGCACGGTCAAAGAGACAAGAGTACCCGTGTGCAGCAGCCTAGGAGGCAGAGGAGCAGGTATTAGTTTTCCATGGCTGCTGTAACAGGTTACAATTGTGGTGGCTTAAAAACAACACAGATGTCTTCTCTTACAGTTTTAGAGGCCAGAAGTCTGAAATCAGCTTCAGTTGGCTGAAATCAAGATGTTGGCAGGGCTGGGCTCCCTCCAGACTCTCTGAACAGAAAATTAATTTTCTTGACTTTTTCAGCTTCTAGTGGCCACCTGTGTTCCTTGGCCTGTGGCCCCTTCTTCCACCTTCAGAGCACATCACTCCAATCTCTGCTTCCATCATCACATCATCTTCTCCTCTCAGGAGTCAAATCTCCCTCTTCCCTGCTCTTACAAGGACATTTGTAATTGCACTTAGAGCCCTCCCAGATAACCGAGGATAATCTCTCCATCTCAAGTTCTTTAATTTAGTCACATCTACAAAGCACATTTTGCCACGTCAGGTAACATTCAGGTTCCAGGGACTAAAATGTGGGCATCTTTGGGGGCCATTATCCAGCCTACCACAGAGCACTTGTGTCTAGTTGGGTTTCTGGAAAAATCTTCCTCTCACTACTTACTAACATTGACTAAGCTATGAGCATGGGCCTGAGGAAAAAGGGAAGACATTTTCTAAATATCAAAACAGAGAACTTCCATGTATTTTTGCTCCTGTCTTGTCACAGGTTTACCTTTCCCACCATGGTTTGCCTATTAAGCTATCTGGTTTATATTCACTGAACCCCAGAAGAATGCCATGCATGGACGCAGCTCCAGTTCCACTGTACTCAGCATTGTGAGAAATCATCCACCTGTTACACAGAAACTCAATTTCCAACCAAAATTGGGCCACACACGTTCATGTGTGTCGAAGGTCCAGCAATGGTCTTGTTACTGCATCCCAAACACGGAGAAGGAAAAGAGCTTTGTTAGAACTCACCAAACCTCTTGTAACCGAAGGACTGCACCTCCTCCTCCTCTGCGAAGTCGTCTGCAGGAGAAGAAAAGACACAGTGTTAACCCTGGCGAGGCCCAGAAGTGCAAGGTCACTGAGGGACTCAACTGCTACAATCTCCACCTACTCCACTTTATCACAGTGGCTTTCCTTCTGCGCCTGGAACGCACCGCGCATTCTGAGAAATACCACAGGGTCCACCTCCTGTTCTTTACGCAACTCCTTCTAACTCAGCTAAAATGTGACACCTTCGAGTGCCTGTCCCAAGCACTCCCTGGCACACCACCCTATCTTAATATTAATCTTTGGGTTTCAGTACGGGCCACTGTGTACTGGTAAGAGAGGTGGAGCTTTATTTCTTGGTCTCTTCTTCCTTCGACAGTCTTAATGATTTCCTCCTTCTTGGCCTGGAGTCGCTCTTCACGGCACTTGCGTGCTTCCTTGGTCTTAGACCTACAGGACTCCCCCTGGTCAGCAAGAAGCTTCCTGCGAGCCTTGTCTGCCTTCAGCTTGTGGATGTGCCCTATGAGAATCTGCTTGTTTTTGAACACAGTACCCTTCCCTTTCAGGTGCAGGCTGGGATACATGTGGTAGTCAATCATCTTAGATTCCCGGTATCTTCTGAGCAGTCGCCGAAGAATCCAGGTTCCCTTCTCAGGCATTCGAGCACGGGCAGCACCCTTCCACTTACCTATGCCCATATGCCCTTCCTGAGGGACAAGGTGTTTTTCCAGCATCGAGCTCGGGAATGGACAGTCACAGGCTTCCTGATCAGCTTCCGAATCTGCTGGCAGGAGCTGGCATTGGTGATGTCATTGGTCTCACTGGGGTCCAACCAGACCTTCTTTCTGCCATAGTGGGGACACTGGAGGCAAGCCTCTTCTGAAGTCTGAGCATACTCATGGCTGCAGCCACAGTGGCGAAAGGAAAGCTAACCAATTATTCCGGAGTCAGTCATCATTACTGCACTAGCACCCAGCCTACTTCCCACATGCAACTCAGTTCAAAAGCACTGAGTCAGCACTTACTATGGACCAGAGACTGCCAAGCAGTGGGGCTTCAGAAGTGAGTGAGATATGGTTCCTTCCCTCGAGAAAGCTGACCGGCTTTCAAGAAAGACAGGCAAGTAGACAGAAAATAAAGCTTCTGTGATCATCTTTTTCAGTCCCCAAATAGGACACAGGACCTGGCTATATTTAAACCGTGAAATGTTATGGAGAAACCAGACATACGAGTATGATATCTATAACACAATGTGGTGAACCTTAGAATACTTGTTTGTTGTGAAATGCTATAAAAACACGTGAGAGAGCAATTACTTTTACCAGAGAATAGAGAAGTGTGATATCTGTATACTTTCACCGTTATTTCCTTAGACAACAGGGAAGAGATATTGCTTGGAATCTAGAAGGCTAGGTCTTCATAAAAAAGTATGTAGTCTTCTAATGTCAAAGACGTAAAGCTTTAATTCTACATGGAAGAACATGCTTACAACCAAGAGAACAGCCCTTGACTCGGTGATTGGTTAGTTCAACAAATACATATTAATCCCTTACTCTGTGCCTGCTTTACTAAGTAATTCTATCCTATTAACGGCTGAGAGGCTGGGTCTAGTGTCAATGAAAGAGAAGCCCTTATGTGCTGCTTCTACTTAGAAATCCATGCATTTACTTATTCATCCAATAAATGCTTACAGCCTAGGGGAGTTGATGAGACATGAACATAAGTAACGATACCACCCAGACGTAAGTTTCCTCTGTCAGCTGCAGGCCCTCCACTGCTGTGCCACATCTGCAGAAGAATCTACTCACATGCAGATGTTGGGAGCCAAGGAGACATCACTGAAGATTTAGGAGCGGAAAGAGAAATTATGCTGCACCCCCGACAGAAAACAGCTTAAAATTTCCCATTTGACATTTCTGTTATCCCCCAAAGCTTCGTTTCAGTAGGTCCACCATTAGTTTGTTTGTTTGTTTGTTCTCTTTTTCCTCTCTGATGTTTTTGTCCATGCAGCATTTAGTCTGACCAAATCCTCTCTCCTTCCTGAAATTTCCCTGGGAACTTCAAATGGCTCATATTTTTGTTATTAAAGCAGTTCAGCTCTGCCTTCCAAATGAACATGCCCAAATCTACTAAGGTTCAAGAAAACAAAGGCCTTATAGGCAACCCCCTAATAGGACTCAAGGAGGATCTTCTTCTTCTTCTCTTAATCCCCACCCAAAAAGAATTAGAATTCTTATAGCAGCTACTAAAAGAATACAAATTTCTATCTCACCCTATTCTAAAATTAGATTAAAAATTATATGAGACATACAGGATACAAGTAACGTACCACAAATAACATCTGACTGAAATTATCAAGGTCTCATAGAGAAGTGCCTAAAGTCAGTCTTTATTAATGTTTTTTTCATTGGAGAGAAAGAGAATTTGGGAAACTTTGCGTATTATATCCCTTTCTTGAAAATTCACAATGTTTTGAACTCTTAGAGACTCTGAGAAGTGCTGAGAGAGGAAAAAAAACTTGTTTAACTTTGTTTCACTCAATGCTGTCAAAAGTTGACTTTAGAATCCTTTTTAATATCCTTAAAAGCTGGGTAGAGTTGGGCAGGTAACGCTTAGTGTAATAGTTCATTAGCACTGGTGTCCCCCAGAGCCTGCTGCTAAATTTTCCCAGCTGTTCAGCTGACAAACAGCCAAGTCAGGCTGCTGATGGAGTTAGGCATTTAGGAAATTGAGAAAGAGTAAGACTTAAGAGTTGATGGGGCTTGTGGTTGTGTGGACAACCCATATGAGGCTATAAGAGCCATAGGAGAGGATAAGAGGTCAGGTGTTCCTAATGACCCACAATGGCTGACAGAAGGATCTGAGGAAGACAGCCTAATATTAAGTGTACTGTTATTTTCTGTTCTCAAAACTTTTCCTCACGCTGTGTAGCTAAGTGCATCCCAGATTGGCTTTATAGTATTGGAGGCCCGCAAAGGTGATATACTCAAACAAGGATATTCTCCCTATAAAATACCTAGTCATTTTAGTAACTTGCCACCTTTCAAAATCTGTCTTTGACACAATCTATATACACGACATAACAGTCCTACGTGAGAGCAAGGATTTGGCTAAGATCTAAGGCCCCTAAGTTCTGCAGTGCCCGTAACTTCATCCCTGCTTCTGACAGCAGTTTGTCTGCAGGGAAGAGGTACCATTCACATACTAAATAACAAAATGTGTTTAATTTGAGTTATATCTATTAGGTTGGTGCAAAAACAATTGCGGTTTATAAGGTTAAAAATAATTGCAAAAACCGCAATTACTTTTGCACCAACCTAATACAAGCACGAACTTTCTTGGCTTCCACAGCTGTACTTCAGCATTCCATTTTAATACCTATGGGCTACACTGTCTTTTGCTTGCCTATTTCAAAATGTGATTTTTATTTTAGTTTAGTTTTTACTTTCCTCGGTAACTGGCACAGAGCCACACTGGTCAGAGGTTTCATGATAATGCTGAATGGAACTCTGCTGCTGATTTATTCTTTGAGTCTTGCTATTTCAGGGTACCATGAGTTCAAGTGAAGTTTAGTTTAGTTGGCTGAGAGCTGAGGGTCCTACATATTAAAAGGTTCCAATCAATCTGTGGACCAAGTTGTGTGATATCCCTACAGTTAGAAATTACCTCTCCTTCCCCTACACTTCCTTTGTAACAGCACTTAACTCTGTCTGCCTTTTATTCCAGTTCTGGTTTTGACGCCACCAGATGAAAAGCCATCTGAAAACAGGAAACTTGTCACATTGTAACCCTGAGCAACTAGTACAATTATGGCACATTATAGGCACTCAATAGTTGCTGAAAATTAAGCAGATTAGAATTACACATGTGTCTGTCTCTCCCACCAGCTGATGAACTGAAGGAAAGAGATTAAATCTTTTTCTTTTTGAATGTCCACCATGTTTGGGGAAGACACGACTACCGAATTTCAAGTACTTCCCATTTGTTAATTTTCTCTGTTTTACAGATAAGAAAACTGAGGTTCAGAAAAGTTACACAATTTGACCCAAGGTCTCACAGTTCGTGAGTAGCCAGACCAAGACTAAAACCCAGTCTGTGGGACCCTCCAGTTCTACACCATGATGGTTACTGACCCTGCAGACTCAAGAAACTGAACCCTGTGCTAATAGAGAAAGCTAAGACACATGCTTTATACCATCGAATTCTTGAAAGGCTTAGGAATTTGGAACACAGGTCACTCTGAAAGGAGAATAAAGGTGAGGCTAAAATAGGAGGACTGATTGAACATATGTTTAAGAAGTAGTTGACTATTATCAAACAAATAGATAATAAGTGCTGGTGAGGATATGGAGAAATTAGAACCCTCCCTGTTTGTGGGAATGCAAAATGGTGCAGCCACTTTGGAAAACAGTCTGGCAGTTCCTCAAAAAGGTTAAACACAGAGACACCATGTGATCTGGCAATTCCACTCCTAGGTATGTACTCAAGAGAAATGAAAATATATGTTCACACGAAAACTTATACACAAGTATTTGTACCAGCATTATTTATAACAGTAAGAAAGTGGAAACAACCCAAATGTCCATGAACTAATGACTGGATAAATAAATTGTATATATCTATGCAATGAAATAGGAATGAAATAGCAATAAAAAAGGAATGAAGTACTGATACATGCTACAGCATGGATAAACCTTAAAAATATTACGCTAGGGCCGGCCTGGTGGCTCAGGTGGTTGGAGCACCGTGCTCCTAATGCCGAGGTCGTCGGTTTGATTCCCACATGGGCCAGTGAGCTGCGCCCTCCTCAACTACAATGAAGTCAGTGAGCTGCCACTAAGCTCCCAGGTAGCCAGATGGCTCAGTTGGTTGGAGTGCAGGCTCTCAACCACAAGGCTGCCAGTTCGACTCCTCTACTCCAGCAAGAGATAGTGGGCTGCGCCCCCTGCAACTAACAACGGGTAACTGGACCTGGAGCTGTGCTGCGCCCTCCACAACTAAGATTGAAAGGACAACAACTTGACTTGGAAAAGTCCTGGAAGTACACACTGTTCTCCAATAAAGTCCTGCTCCCCTTCCCCAATAAAAAACAAACAAACAAACAAAAGTTATGCTAAGTGAGAGAGGCCAATCACAAAAAACCACATATTAATTCATTATAATTTCCTTTATATGTAATGTCTACATTAAGCAAATTCATAGAGTCCAAAAGCCTAGGGCTAGAGGATTTGGGGGAATTTGGGGAGTGACTGCTAATGGATATGGGGTTTCTCTTTGGTGTGATGACAATGCCCTAAAATTGATTGTAATGATGGTTACAAAACCTGTGAATATACAGAAGAACCCTACTGAATTGTATACTTTAAATGGGTGATTTGTGTGGTATGTGGAAAAAAAAGCAATTGGACCTCCCAGGTCCCCCACATGGTTGGGTGACTGTCTCTCCCTGTCCACAGCAGAGCATCAAAGGTTCATTATTCAGAGAATTTAAAACAAAAGATCTGTTGTCTAGAGGACACCAGGAACAGCTGAGATGAGGAGAACTGTAAACGAATCAGAGAAAAAGGTAAAAGTTTACATACTGAATGTTCAGATACTTGGTCCTCTTCTCCCACTCAGTCATCCAAAATGTATCCTCTAGACTAAAGGTTGGAAGATTCTTCCTGGGAAATGCGACCAGTTAAGAAAAAAATAAACTAATGATTCTGATCCCAACAGGTCTCTACTGAAATAGACCAACCAGATCAGCCTAGAGTAGCAGTCACAGTACACAAAATTCACAAAAACAAAGATCTTCTAATTAACCTTTATAATGCTCTGCTTTGATAGATGAGAATACCAAGGATTATCAGACATCTGACGCAGCCTCTAACATGAAAAGACAAAGATGAAGAAAAAAAAAAAAAAACTAGATAAAGAAATTTGGAGGAAATATACATTATGCAGGATGACAAAAATTTTTTTAAATTCTATCATTAATATCCTTATAGAGATAAGAGAAGATAATGTATCCATAAAATAATAGCAGATGCTATAAAAAGGAACTAGCAAGGAAAAAGAAAGACATCTTGGAAATTGAAAATACAATCATAGAAATAAAAACAATAGAAGAGTTGGAATATACAGTTGAAATATTCCAGAAAGTAGGAAAAAATGACAAATAATATAAAACAGAGTAAAGACAAGAAAAAAATTAGAGAATCAATTCAGGGGGTCCAATATTCAAGAAACAGGAAAAAAAAAATACAGAGGGAAAGAACCATCGGAGGAATAACCGAACAACATCTTCTATATCAAAGGAAATGAGTCTCCAGAATGAAAGGGCCCATTACTTCCCAGCACAAAGAAAGAAAAGAGATCCACTCCAAGGCACATCATAATAAAATTTCAGAGCACCGAGGGGAAAAAAAGAAGATCCTAAAAGCTTCCAGACAGGAAAAGAAAAACAAAAATAACTTACAAAAATATATTTTAAAATGTCTTCACACTTCACAAGAGCTGAAAGAAAAACTAGAACTGAAAGAAAATAGATCAGTGTCTTCAAAATTCTATAGCTAAATTATTTCCAACGTAGAAATCTCTCAATTAAATGAGCAGGTCATAGAAAAACCTTTTCAGACTTTCAGATTCTGCAAAAATGTACCTCTTATGCACACTTTTCTCAGGAAGTTATCAGAGAATGCATTCCACTAAAATAGGAACAAACCCAGAAAGGTGTGTGTGCATGTAACCTAACCTAACCTAACCCTGAGTAGGTCAGAAGGTTCCATGAAAGATGTCTTCAAGAAGATGAAAATGAGAGAATACCTAATATATTTGAACACACTGCATAGAGATTTAGGAAAGTTAAAGAGACCTTGGGGATGAATGCTAAATAAACAAAAATAAGAGAATGATTAACTCGAGGGGAAATGAAGTTACAGAAGAAAGTATAAGTCAGCTTGAATAGCATTTACATCATTGTAATAATGCAAACACTGAATATTGATCTAATCATGATTGTGATATAACTATATTGGGACAATCGATGGAGGGCGACAGGAGGTGTCCATGAGGGTCGTTAGGCAGAGGGTGAAAGAACTAAATCCTCATTTGCTCTAAAGGGAAGTCAATATATAATGCCCCATCCCAATGGATAAAGGAATTTGTAACAATTTAACATGTTGTGTACGGATCACGAGAATCTTCACGAGGGATTTAAACCCCGCCGTACGCAACGTGTTAAGTATCTGTATTTCAATTACTCAGCTGCTTTCTGAATTTTATGGTTTGCAATAGGATGGTTTTTGGTTCAATGATACAGTGTTTTTAAATGAAAATTATGAAGACATAAATGACCAATTTCTGGCACAACTTGTAATTGGGATGTTTGTAAAAACAGCAGATTCTTGCTTCTAGGACAAAGAGAGAGAGAGAGAGAGAGTACCTTTTTCCTTCTGTTATAGTCCAACAAAATTGAGATTTTTAAAATTACTTTTACCCCTAAATTGGTAGTGGGGGCAAACCAGATTTCCCCCAGCAATCAACTTCAACAACTTAAGAAGTGGAAAACAAATATGACATGCAAAACCTTGACCCCAACACCCATCATTCATGGGTAACTAACTACAGGGGAGGTGATGAGCCTCCCTTTCTCCTATGAGGGACCTTCTCATCCAATCACGTTGGTTAGGTTAGTAACAAGAGAGTCAGGATGAGGACTTGAATCCCTGCCTTGAATTTTAAGGGTCGTTTTGAGGCCCCTGGAAGGGCCTCAAATACATGGGTCATTTGACAAGAAAAATTAATGCCATCCATTTCTCTGGCGGCACAGATAAAATAAGTGGTCTCTGTTTAAAACAAAACAAAACTTACATATCTGTTTTGTTTTGAAATCACTTAACTTTAGGTTGTCCAGACAATTATGCCAAAGCAATATACAAATGATGGCCCAAAATGGAGCTTAGGAGACAAATTTTGAGAAAACTTTGAATTTGATTTTCTCTCACTTCCCACACTGAAATGACACACTTGAAAGTTTCAGGGTGGCCATGACGCACTGTTTTCCTTTTTAATTATTATTACATTACTATTAAAATAATGTAGTATGAAATATAATTCAAGTTAATGAATCACCTCGAATCTCCCCTCCAAATGAAAATATCCTTGTCTTCAGCCAGGTTGCCCTCTCCTCCTAGTTCCTCTAACCACACTTGTCTGAACCTCAAATAAGGCACATCTGACCTTTTATTATACCTTGGATTCCAGTGGTTTATGCATAAGTCTTACCCTGCCTAAAAGACTGCAAGCTCCTTGAAGACAGAGGCTATACACATAGTAAATATTTTAATATATTTAAACAACATACTAAAGAATAGATGAAAGCTAGTTAGAACTTGGAGGCCCAATTGTAAATAACAAATAAAAGAGAAATATGACAGCCAATGAAATAGACATGATGTCATGTGGTTAAATAAAATACATATACCTACATCTGTCCTAATACTAATTTAGAGACAAATTTGTTTTGTTTTGATTCCTTGATGTCATATCCTTACTGGATAAAACTGGACACTGGATTTGAGATACAAAACTTTAAAAATATTATGTCATCATCAGTAGACATCTGAATAATAATAGTCCTGGAAAATTAGTGCTCCTAGGTACATTAAATATATTTACACATATTTACCAATTTTCTGTCATTATCATAACAAATGAGGAAATTGTACCATTTCGCTATAACTACAAACTTCACTATAAACATGGTCCCTGCATTTTCTGTAGGGCTGAGTTTTACTACATTACAGGATGACAATAACCCAAGAGATGGCAGCTAGAAACAGACCAATGCTAACACTGCTCGTTCCCCATCGAGAACACAGCACCCTCCTGTCCCTGAGGTCAGTTTTAACACTTTTGTAATTGGAAAATTGCTTTCATTTCAAAACTGAACTTGTTGCCTTCATGATATAAGCTATATCACTTGGTTAACTCACCATAAATGGTTCATAATTGGCAATTATATTACTGCCTGAAGGAAGCATCAGGTTATAATAACACAGTATGACAATAACTGAAACGTCTTGAGTTCTCATTAAGTGCTAGACACCATTCTAAACAATTGATCTCCACTAACCTATTTAATCCTCAAAACAAGTCTCTCTGGTAGATGCCATTATTATCTTCCACTTGACAGATAAGGTCACTAGGCACCCCGGAAGTTAAGTAACCTGCATGTGGTCACCAGCCTTTCGGATTTGGAGCCCACACTCCTTGCCATCACACTGAAATCATCAGGTCCAGCTCTTGGGATTAGTACATATAATTACATTTTATGAAATGGTTATGTTTTAAGGTATATATTATCAACTATAAAGTTGGACTATTTCACCTTTGAATAATAAATTGTTATATAAATATCAGCTAGTTTCCTCACATGTCTATGTCACAAGGAAGTGACTGAGGCCTAAAGAAGTTTGGCTGCTTCCACAGAACCAACGACCAGTTAGTTTTTCATGCAGAATGTCAAAAGTCCAACCTCTCAGGCTACTGAATATGACTTCATGTGAACTGAGTTATAGTCCCAAGCCATTCAGGAAGCATAACGGAGTCATATTTAATATATCCAAGTCCAATCAATTTATTTTTTAAAACTTCTCCCATGTTGAAAAACACATTTATTTCATATTTTTAAGAGTACTAACTGAATATTTATGATAAATTCAGGAGTTAAGAGAGCTGCTGGGATCTCTCTGGATCTCAATTTGGGATTACTAATTTCTTTCTGCTTACTTTGGTTTTCACTGCTATATAATTACAAAGGCCCCTTATGCAACTGGCAGGCCCTTTTCAAGGTACTATATGGGCTTGGGCTCTTCAAATATCATTCACTTAAAGAAATCAAATCACTGCTTGATAGAAAAGTTACCTCCCTCAAGCTTTGAATAGTTGTGCTTAGAAACTGTGTTGTCAGAAGTAAAGAAATAAATACTTTCTATAAAGAACGCCTATCCCTCCCTACCCCTTGTCTAAGATGTTTCTTTATAATTATTATTTATTTTATTTTTACTGATCACCTCCTGGTGGTTACAGTCTGTTCTTCAAAATGGCACTTCTGACAATGTTTCATTGACTCATTGTAAACCTGTCAGCATCAGTGGTGTACGGGCTGTTTTTAGAGTCGATGGCTTCAGTGGGCTATCCACATTGATTTAATAAGCCGAAGCAAAACCACCCAGAAGGTAAACTCTACGACCAGCAGCAAGCCTGGAATCTGCAAGAGCTCCAGTCCACAGAGTCTCCTCCGGTGGCTGGCTCTAGAAGAGCACATCAATTTCTTCAGACCTTTGGTGCCAGGTTATTATAGGTCTGAGGGCAGACAGGAGGAGCTTCTCTATCTAGCTCACTCTGTATCTAGCAGAGTGTGGCGCAGTAGACACTTAGCAAAGATGTGCTGATTGAGTGAATTATTAGGGGGTGGCTAGGAGGGAGGCTAGGCCAGACGTATAACATGGGGACTCTGGAGTCAGGCTGTCTGAGTTTGAATACCAATTTCCCTACCGACTCACTGGCTGCCCTAAGACAGGTAACTCAGCTTCTCTAAGCCTAAGTTTTCCTACCTACAAAATAGAAAAAATAACAATGCCTGGCATGGCAGGTACTCAATAATGTTAGGCATTATTAAAAGGAAAAATAGTAAGTGAGGATATTGTGACCCATGAGTCATACCTAAGAAGTTGTTTCTGAGCACAAACCATGGTACAGATCAACCTCATCCCATATGTCTTTCAACATATGACCCTGATCCCTGCCTCAAGGTCATAGAGAGAAACCCTGGAGGTTGAGAGAGCCTGTGCCTTTGGAGTGGCAGAAGAGCAAAAGATAGAAAGGGCAGGACCAGCCTGGTAGAGCTGACCCCACGCTGGGGGTAGACTCTCTTCACAGATGATTACATCAAAGACCTAGAATGCTGTCCCCCGCCCCCAAACTGCCTGATGCTTTTCACTCTGATTCACCAGCTGAAGCTCCAAAGCATCGCTGACATAATGCCAGAAGGAAGGCTGGGCTCTGCCACCATTCTAGGCTTCCTCTCCCAGACCTGCCCCCTTTCTTCCCATCATGGGGAGACATGTGTGTTAGACTTGCCCCCCTGGGAGATTACCCACATGCTGGGTTGACACAAGGCAAAGCATACTTTTTCTATCACAAAATTAAATGTCTATTTTTCCACTTGAAAACTAATACTTCAGGGGCTATTTAACTTACTTCGGCAGTAGTTGCATCAACTGTTTTGAAATAATATTTTAATGAGAATAAACATTAATTCAGAAAATTAGACACCTAGTTATTATATAGCTTGAAAGCTATTATCTGCCAGCTTTTCCCATTAACACCATTATCAGTGGATGAGCCACATGGTAAAGGGGCTCATGGGAACGTTCTTGGGAAACTGCATAGGAGACCACAGAAAACATCTATACTTAGAAATAATTAAACCTCAGATTAAGAATGTCAAGCATCTCCAAACTAATGAAAAGTCAAAAGTACACTTACATTGTTAATTTGCCTTCCAGAAAAAGGGCAACCCCAATTTCCCATCAGTGAGGGGGAAAAGACTTCATTTTGTTCCCATTCCCTTCAGAAAACATGAATCTTTCCATGTTAAATGCAGTCAGAGCTTACACGCTTGTTTGCTTATCCTAGTTAAAAACAAGAAATTTTAGAGGGACGCTGGGAAAGCACGGGGGCCGTGAGTTCCAAAAAACAACAGGAAGTAGAAGTATACTGCATTTTAAAAGTATTATTGCCAAATAGTATTTCAGAAATGTTTATATACAAAAGCACAAAAATAAGCAGCTGAACACTATGTTTTGATGGCACCAACCTCCTCCCTGTGTTAATTTATGACAGTGGTTTGGACCTCTGTGGTCCCATGTGCTGGTGGTTATTTTCAGCCGTCTCTTAGGCAACAAGTGCTGCTGCATTGAAACTCACCAATATTCCCAACTTTCAGAACCAGAAATGTGAATTAGTAATGACACACCTAACTTTAGAGGAGTCAGATTCCTTCATAAAGAATATTTATCCAAAACCATGAGATTTATGGTGCAGTACAGCTAATTGAAAATGAAATTGGAAATAAATGAAAACCAACTACATGTTTTAATCAGTTTGGAAGACCTCAAGTATTGCAGCAACAGGGTAAGTAATTTTCTTCTGGAAAATATATAATGATGTCATTATTTTGGTACTTGTGACTCTTGGGGATGCAGGAAATAGAACAGAGACAGATATTTGCTGAATGCAACAGATAGGTGGCACTGTGGCTCGTGGCACATGCGGAACTACACTCCGAAGGCGTGGGTTATTACAAAGGCCGTGTCTAAGGTCTTGACATCAGAATTAGAAAATCAAATAAGTATCTTAAAAAGGCATCTGACTCGCACAGGAGTTAAATTTTTGCTTTGGCAAATAAACGTCTGTAACTTCTAAGGTGTCCACTAACTTTCTATTTGGCTAAAAAATGCTTTAGGTTACTACTTTAATTTTAAGCATTCGCAAGGATTGTCACTGACTTCTATCATTTAGGAAAATCAAATTCTAATGAAGTATTGGCTTTCTGAAGCATAATGAGTTAATAACTATGTGACATTAATCACAAACCCAAGGAAAACTTTGGGTTGGTTACCTATGGCAAACTGTCAAAATAATTCCACTTGGTAAAGGCAGTTTTCCCTTTTGGCTAGAAAGGCCCTCTGTGTTTGGCTTCAGAAGCCCTGTGTGCAATTTCTTGGCTCCACCCCTTCCTGGCTGCTGCACCATCTGTGGGTTACTTGGCTATTTAGTTGTCTGAGATTCTCTTTTCTTCTAGTCTACACCATAGATTATCATATCCAGTATCCTAGGTCTTTCTAAGCAACACAGGGAAACTGGCAAAGCTCATCTTTAGATGCTTACCACCATCCTTCTTGTTGCCAGTTCCTATTTCTTCTAGACTCAGTTTCCACATCTAAAATGTGGGGGTTAAAATACGTACCTCATAGGGTTGAGAGGATTAATTGTTAGCGTGCTTGTAGAGGCTCAGCACAGTGGCTGGCACTCAGTAAGCACTGAAAAAAATTATTACTGTGCCCTCCCTTCTCCACCTCACCAACTAGACAAATGAATGTAAACTATATGAAAATAGTTGGTAAGCAAACCTCTTACAGAGCATTTCATTTTAAAAGCAGCTTTCAGACTGCTGATGTACCCAGGGATTCACCATCCCTCCCCCGTCACCCACTGGGGCGGAAGGTAAGGGGGGCCTTTTAGGCAGTGCCCAGACCACAGTGGGTAAACAATGAGCCTTCTCTAGGGGGTCTGCAATGTAAACTTCACAGAATGCAGTGTAAATCTCACAAAAATATGTTTAGGACTTTTAGGTGTGTTTTCCATTGCAGATTTGAATTAGCAATGAAAACTACCCAAACAGCAAAAACAGTCATTTAACCCAGTCAAAAGCATAATTTTCAGGGTTTAGGAACCCACATACTAGAAGCTGATGGAGTGAGTGGCCGCTTATCTTTCAAAGAGTTCAAAAACTAGTGGCCTAAAGAAAAAGAAAAAAGAAAAGAAAAAACAAAACAAAACAAAAAACACCAAAAAAGCCTAGTGGCCTCAATGATCAGCAATGAGAAAACTAACTTCTGGCTAAAATGAGGGTAACTGAGTCCCAGAGTAACTCTTGGCCATGTGTACTCTTTCCTTTCTGGAAGGATCCTTTAATAAGTGCTAGCTAAGGAAAGTGCGTGTTTTCCTAAAATGTAAATGAGAGAAGAGAAACTGAGATGGGGAGAGGAGGAACAGGCACCATGCGTTTTGAAATTCTCTAGCCAGAAAGTTGTATCCTATCTTTTGTTTTTCTTCCCCTGGGGCGGGCCACTTTTTTACCTGGTGTTTAGTCCCCTCCCTTCCCAGGGTCTTCTGATACGGAGAAGTAACGCCTCAGAAGAAGAGGTTAATTGGTAGTAGGACATTATCGCTCTGGAGTGTTTATCGAGAACTGCCTTTCAGAGAAACTTAGAGCCAAAAGTTACTTTTGGAGCCTGTGGGGCTCCCCGCGCGCCTCCCTCAGCAACCCTGTCGAGTCAAAGCGATCGCATCGCATGGTGTGGGCCCGCTGGAAACTCGGTCGCCGCGGTCAGATGTATTTCGCACACAGCCCCCTGACTCAAGCCCGGCCCGCGAGGGGACTGAAACTTGTTATCCTAGCACGAAACCAGGAACTCAAGTCTTGTGTAAACACCACGCTGGCCCAACCCCAAACGATTCCCTTTTATGTCTCCACAGTAATTATCTCACATATAAATCAGGGTTCTACTGACAAATCTCCACTTCAATATTTCCACTAAACTGAAGGCTGCCCGGCAAAGCCCTTCTTGCGATTCCGTTTAAAGGTACATCTGACACTTCCCTGAACCGGCCTGCAGGGGACACCGCCCAAGGGACGATTAACTGGATGGTTTGTGTCACTCCTGAACACACGTGGGCACACCAACTCCACAGGCGGGCACATGGAAGGGATGCGGAACCGAGGGCAGTTATTTTCCAGTCAGTGGGTCTGATGGAGAAAGATGCCAAACGCACTTCCCAAGCCAGCTGAACTCCGCGGGCACCTAATCATTGCCAGATGTGGGGAGGGCGCACCGAGAACATCCCCGAGTCTCCGAGAAAACACCCTGCCGGTCGCACCACTGACTTCTCGGATGGAGAGACCGCAACAGCGAAGAGGAAAGCGGACTCCAGATAGTGGGGAGAGCCGCAGAGCGGAAAGCGGACTCGGAGGAAATAATGATGCCTCCACTCTCCTCGGCATCTTTTTTCAATTAAAAAGTTGGGAACTGGAATCCATAAACAACGACTTAGGGCTTCAAACTACTTTGCAGAGACACGATGGGAAGGGGAAGACTTGTGCACTTCCAAACCCCAACGTCTAGGTCTCCTGCCGTGCCCAACCCCGGAGCCCCAAGTATGCACGCACCAACCCGGCTTCCGCTCTCCTCCGGCCCTCCACCCGGAGAAAGATCGCAGAGGAACGCACCACCGCGCCCTCCCGCGCGCCCTGAAACCCGCACTGCCCGGTCGCCAACGCCGCCCTACCTTTCATGGTGACCGAGGGGACGCACCACCAGCCAGGGAGCTCCGCGCGGCCGAGGAAGTTCGCGCTGAGCAGCGGTCACTGCGCGCCCATGGCAGCCGCGCTGCGCGTCGGCCGTCTGCGCTCGAGCCTTCCCCTGCCGCCGCCGCCGGCCCGCGCTCCCCGCTCGGCGCTCTGTGCCGCGGGGCTGCCGCGCGCGCCGCTCACCCCGGGCGGGAGGCGCCGCGCCCGCCAGCGCCCCTCCCCCTGGCCCGCAGGGGCGCGTCGGCCGCCGCGTCCGCGCCCCTCTCGCGCCCTCCGGCGCCCGCCCCGCCCTCGGGCCGACGCTCGCCCCTGCCCAGTCACTTTCTCGCCTTTTCTCTCTCCGCCTTCGCTCTCCCGGGTCCTCGCTTTTTCCCTTTAGAGCAGCAGCGGAACGAAGTCGGAGGAAAGTTTCTTGCAGCGGTCAAGTGATCCCCCTCGGTGTGCGCGGAAGGTGCTGCTCTGCTGCTGCTGAGTTTGTTTCTAGACCCCAAACTAACTAAAGCGTGAGGTGAGAGAGTTGCGGAGCAGCAGTGTCACGGGGTTCGCGGGGTAAGGTTGTCCCTTCCCTAGATGGGTCCGGGGCATGGAGGGTTAGAGAATTAAACAGGGGTATAATGCCCTCGGGGTTCAAAGTCTCCAAGTGCGCTTATTGACGCCCGAAGGAAACGGGGTAGCAAGGGAGCGTGCTCACTGTCACCACGGGAGAGCTGTCGCTAAATCCGAAGTCCCTTAAACGCTGTTCCTGCAGAACTCGGAGCAGGATTACAACTCTTGGATCAGGAGACAGAGCAGAGACCAAGAAACGCTCCAGACTCCCCTTGGTTGGAAACGTCTCGGATACTTCCACCTACCGCCCCTGAAATGATCCGGTGGACTGTTTTACTATGAAAGGAGGAGCGGCTTCATAATAAATTCCTTTCATTATGGCCCATCATGTTGCCCCACTGTGTTTATCTTTCCTTTTAGAACCCCCCTAAGCAGACTCATTGCTTTATTGCTTTAAAACATGAACTAAGTGGTGAGTGGAGCTGTGGGGAGGTACAGAGGAACTTTCTTCAACTATGAAATGAAAGATTACCACGCACTTACTAGCACATCAAAAGCAGTGCGATTCTGGCTGGCAGTGGTTACAGCTTTTCAGATTTCCTCTCCTGAGGACTTGGTAATGCGGTGTAACCAACCCATTGATTCATTCTAAACAGGGAACTCTTTGCTCTAGCAAAAGGCAGTGCCCAGAAATGAACACACTGTAAAATATTTCACAGTCTGTCCATTCCAGTAGCTCTCTTTTTTGACATTAGGGAAAAAGTTGTGCATGACTAGCAAAGAAAAATACAAAAACTGGCACTTGTTTTTTTCACGTTAGTGGTTGATGAAACCACAGGGTCCCTGAAAGTTACTCTGGAGGCTTGCTCCAGTTCTCACCAAGGTCCCTGCCTTGTCTTGCAGAGCAAGAGAGAGTCCCTGAAAGGAGCCCAGGATATGGATTCTCAGCCCAGAGCCTACTAACCAATGTTGGGATGGAGTAAATCCATCCGTTTCTTTGAATAATAGTTTATCCAACTGCAAATCTAGAGAATTTTAGCTCCACTATTTGAATTGAAAAAAGTCATTAAAAGAAAACCAAATTATAGATATGACACCAAAACATGGTCAACAAAAGAAAAAGAAATAGATACATTGGATTTCATGAAAGGACACTATCAAGAGTGAAAAGGCAACCCACAGAACAGGGTTTGCAAATACCCTCAGAAACCTCCAGAAAATAGTTGCAAACCATGTATTTGCTAAGAGGTTAATATCTAGAATATATAAAGAACTTCTACAACTCAACAACAAAAAAGTAAACAACCCAATCCAAAATGGGCAAAGACTCAAACAGACATTTCTCCAAAGAAGATAGGCAAATGGGCAATAAACATATGGAAAATGCTCAACATCACTAATCATTAGAGAAATGTAAATCAAAACTACAATGAGATACCACTTCACACCCACTAGGATGACTATTATAAAAAAATAAAAATTAAAAAACACACACAAACTAACAAATGTTGATGAGGATGTGGAGAAATTAGAACCTTGGCGCATTGCTGGTAGGAATGTAAAATGATGCAGCCACTGTGGGAAACAGTATGGTGGTTTCTCAAAAATTTAAACATAGAATTACCATAGGATCCGGCAATACCATTTCTGAATATATGCCCAAAATAACTAAAAGCAGGAATTTGAATAGATATTTGTACACCCATGTTCATAGTAGCATTATTCACAATAACTAAAAGGTGGAAGCAACCAAAATGTCCATCAATTGATGAATGGATAAATAAAACGTGATATATAGTAACATTGGAATATTACTCAGCCTAAAAAGGAAGAAAATTCTGACACATTCTACAAAATGGATGGACTTGGAGGGCATTATGCTCAGTGAAATAAGCCATCAACAAAAGGACAAATAATTTTGATTCCACTTATGAGTTATCTAGAGTTGTCAACATTCGTAGATACAGAAAGCAGAATGATGTTTGCCAGGGGCTGAGGGGAGGAGAGAATGGGGAGTTAGTGTTCAATGGATACAGATTTTTCAGGCTTACAAAATGAAGCATTCTGGAGATGGATGGTGGTGATGGTTGTGTAGTAATGTGAATGTACTTAATGCCACTCTACTGTACACTTAAAAATAGTTAGGAAGGTAAGTTTTATGTGTATTTTACACAGTAATTTTTTTTTCTAACAGAAGAATTGAGGTTAAAAAAAACACCCACAGGGGCCGGCCCGGTGGCTCAGGCGGTTAGAGCTCCGTGCTCCTAACTCCGAAGGCTGCCGGTTCGATTCCCACATGGGCCAGTGGGCTCTCAACCACAAGGTTGCCAGTTTAATTCCTCGAGTCCCGCAAGGGATGGTGGGCTCTGCCCCCTGCAACTAAGATTGAACACGGCACCTTGAGCTGAGCTGCCTCCCGGATGGCTCAGTTGTTGGTTGGAGCGCGGGGCTCTCAACCACAAGGTTGCCAGTTCAATTCCTCGAGTCCCGCAAGGGATGGTGGGCTCTGCCCCCTGCAACTAAGATTGAACACGGCACCTTGAGCTGAGCTGCCTCCCAGATGGCTCAGTTGGTTGGAGCGCGTCCTCTCAACCACAAGGTTGCCGGTTCGACTCCCGCAAGGGATGGTGGGCTGTGCCCCCTGCAACTAGCAACGGCAACTGGACCTGGAGCTGAGCTGCGCCCTCCACAACTAAGACTGAAAGAACAACAACTTGAAGCCGAACAGAACCCTCCACAACTAAGATTGAAAGGACAACAATTTGACCATTGTTCCCCAATAAAGTCCTGTTCCCCTTCCCCAATAAAATCTTTAAAAAAAAAAAAAAACAAACCCACAAAAACCTAAACCTATCATGGTAGCTATAATGAGCCGGACTCAGAGACTTGCTAATCAGAAAGCAGATTCAGCAACTCTTTAGAAGACAATTCTCAGGAAGGCTTCTGGAAAATTGCCTGTCCCCTCCAGCCCCACCACCTTCAGCACAGAGTGGATTGAGCCCCACAGGTGGGTCCCAAAGGTACGCACGCACCTGGCGTCTCCTCTAAGCCCCATTCTGGAGTGTACAAGGGCTGAAGGTTGTGGTCACGTAGATCATCAGCTGACCAAGATTTCTTTGGTCAACAGCTCTGGGAGGAGTCGAGGATTGAGCTGGGGCTCAGGGAGAGAAGTGAAAGGTAACAGAGAGGAGAATGGTGTGGTTGGAAAGGACTGAGTCAAAGCTGCAAAGAAGCCTTGAACCCCTAGCGGAAATGGGCTGCAGGGCCTCCAGGTCATACACAAGCTTCCCGACCTCCAGCAGTAGCAGCCATGCCTTGAATTCATATTCCTTTTATAAACCTGGAAAAGGCATGGTCTCATTTAATTCTCATCCCCAACACTGTACTAGTATTAGCTTTTTACCGATGAAAAAGCCCAATTACCCTTGCCTCCTCCTTTTCCCTCAATCCTAATCCTGAAAGGGAGCAGTTTGCCACCCCAAATATGCCTTTTGGGATATTGATGGTTTTAAGGGGGTTATTTTTTTAATTAACGTTTATTGGGGTGGCAATTGTTAGTAAAGTTACATAGATTTCAGGTGTACAATTCTGTAACACATCATCTATGTCTCAGATTGTGTGTTCACCACCCAGAGGCAGTTCTCTGGGGAGGGAGGGGATTATTTTTAAGAAATGAAAGACTCAGGGAAAACCTTTGACCTTCCTCCTAACTGCCTAAAAGAATTTGGACAGAGGCCCTGCTGCAGGAAGGGAGCTATCATCATAGGTAACTGTAGTTTAATGGAAAATCATGTGTGTACACGGGGAGGCACCTAACAAAGCCCATTGGATCAAAGTCCTCTGTGTCCCATTGTTAAAGATGGCCCAGCAAACATTTCTTTACCAAACATTTGCATTTCCATCTCCATCTGACTTGCCTTCTTACCCTTTGAAGTCCCAAAACACACTCCCCGGCCACTTTTCTCCTTAGCACAAGACGGTATATAAGCCTCAAGGGCCCAGTATGTCCTCAAGTCTGGTATTCTTATGGGACCCCATATATACATAATAAATTTGGACATTTTCTTCTGTTAAACTGTCTCATGTTAATTTGATTATTTTCCCAGCCAGAAGAACTTATAAAGATGGAAGGAAATTATTTTTTGCACCCCCACAATGCTCACCAAGCTCTGCTTCTACCTTCAAAATATATCTCACACTTCTCCACTACTCTTCATCTCCCCTGCATCTCCCATGTAAAGACCACTATAGCCCATCAGGAATTCTGCAAGAACCCTCCAAGTAGCTTAGTGTTTCTCTTTTTCCACTCCAGGCTCCATCATGCAACAGCCAGAGTGGCACTGAAGGACAGATGAGAGATGGGCAATGAGCCAGCTGAACTTGACAGTGTCCCCAGCCTTGTGCCCTCAGAGAGTTTCCAGGCTGTGGTATGAGGAAGGGGAGCCCAGGTTGAGCCCAGTAGATTCCTTGAGTGGAAGAAAAGTTTCGAGTTCAGGGAGACCAAGGCAGCACAGAGTACTGGAGGAGTGAGTATGTTCAATTTGTGCTGCCCACTGAGATCACTACAATCCCTTGATTTCTGCTTCCTCCCTGGCTGGCAGCCGGTGCCTTCCAGAGACTATCAGGGCTACTACCACCTCCCATTTGCCCCCTCATGTCTATTCCCACCTTATGCAGCTCTCTTTGCTCCATTTCAGCCAAGCTATTTAGTGTCTCCCCATACATTATGTGCCTATTCCCATCTATGAAGCTTTGTGCCTAGCATTGCACCTCAGAACACATCCTTTATCCATTGTCAGTACATCTAGCCATGTCTGCCTTAAAAACACGTCTCCATTTAGAAATGGAGCCCATTCACCCAGCAAGCAAGACTTACATCATTATTATGTACTAGGCTTTGTGCCACATGCTGCTTAGAATTCGAAGTCGGGTCAGACACAGTTCCCCACCCAGGAGTTGGGTAGGTGAGACAAGGCTTTCCAGAGAGGATCTACAGGAAAGACCGCAAGTAAGAGATGGTCAGTGTCATGAGAGATACAAATAAAGTTCTAGAGAAGAAAAGAAGGTGATAACTTCTGACTAAGGCAACATGGAAAGCTTCGTTCAGACTGGGCCCTGAAGGATGGCTGAGATTCAAATGAACATGGGAAATGCTTGCTTTCCTTCCAGAACAGTGGGTTGAACAAAGAGGTCTGGGAGCCACTTATAACAGAATCACTCAGGATGTCTTCAGAAAGTGCAGATGCTTGGGCTTCACCTCAGATCTCTAAGTTAGACTCATCCTGGGAGAGGCTGGGATGCTTCTACAGCTGATTTCCATGCTCATTAAATTTGGAGAATCATCACAGTGAACTATGAGCTTAAGAGAAGGACCATGTCTTCACCTTTTAACAACAGCTTCTAGTAACTGACATTCAATGAAAGACTGAATAAATGGAAAAGGGATTAACAATGGGGAGAAGGGCCTAAAAAATGCTTAGCAGGAAAAGCAAAATGCATGGAATACCCCTTATTGTAGCCATCAATGGATGATACCCCATGCTCTGAAAATCAAGCCTTTGTGAGTGGCAGGAGAGCGAGCTTGTTTTTTTGAAAAGGATATTGACTTCTACAACTTGGTCATCTGAGTAACTTCATATTCTCTTCCACACTTGACAAAGAATAAACCTTGTTTGCCAGAGTAACCATTGTGCTATTAAGCAAATCCACTAAAATGTTATGATCACACAAAGAGACTAATGGTGTTGGAATGGACACTAGGGCTATGTCTCCATCCTCTGAGATATGATTATGCTTGAGATCTGCATGAAAAGTTTTTTGGATAAAGAAATGATGCTTAGGTCTTTAAAAGCTTATGGGTTTTGTCAGTGTTGCCATTTCTTTAGTTCTTAAACAAACAAGGTTTTTGAAAGAGGGCTCTGATTGAGAGCTATTGAATATATATTTGTATGTATATATTTGTAGCTGATCATTGATTTGTATATATAAAAATATATGTTTGTAGCTGATCACTGTGAAAGTTGGAAATTCAGACAAATATATATACGTGCTCATATGTATTTGCTTCTGGCTGATCATTTTTTAAAATATTAGACTAGCTCAGAGGTACGTCTTTGTTTGTGTTTCATGCTGGTGTTCCTAGTGCACAGTAAGCATTCAATAAATGTTTGTTGAATGAATAAATGAATGCAATTGGAATAGATCCAAAAGTTAAAGAAGCTGTTTTATCTGTTCATCAATTCTCACCTTTAAAACGAGCCTTTTCTTTATGGTAATAATAGTAACTATAGCTGACATTTATTGTTTTCTATGTTCTAAACCCTATGCTTAGCCCTTGACACACATTATTTTACTTACCAGATTCAGAGAATACTTGAGACTTCAGGGAAATCACTTAACTTTGAGTGTCAATTTCTTCATCTGAAAAGTGAGGAAAATAATATCTATCTTGCAATATTTTGGGAGAGATTAAAGATGGTATTTTGAAATACCTCAAACATTACCTGTCACTTAGGAGACACTCAGTAAATAATACTAATTTTTATCATAATTAATTAATTTAGTATCTTCTATTTTGCTTTTTAAAGTAAAATAGAGGACCAAATTGAACAAAGGTAAAATAATTGTGTTCAATTATTATATATAAAATAACCACTTGGCTGGGTAGGGAAGGGCCTAGGAAAATTAATTTAAAGAGACAGATTTATTTTTAAAAGCAAACAAGTACAAAAATAGTAGAGATCCTAAAGAAAACTACCTTAAGAATAGATTAAAATGTTTATAATTCACATGTACATTGTTACTAAGTATGGTGCTTGAACATAATTTGTTCTCTAAAGTAATTTAAACATTAACTTTACGAATATTGTTTATACTATAATTTGATTAATAATAGTGAAAGGCTAAACTTCTGTTAAGCTTTTGTCAAAATTGTTACAAATTCCAAATAAGTGTATCAAGATTGGGGAGGTTTTACAGTACAGTTTTATTACTCTTTAGTATTATCTGTTGCTATTATAGTGTTTCAAGACTGGCAGAATTTTATTTTACTCCTTACTTCTTATAAATAACTAGTCATTTTCATTGGAGTTTTTGACTCCTATAAATAACTTACACTACCTTTTTATTTAAGGTTAAGATCCAGTAATTCTTTCCACCCTAGTTATTTATATTTTTCATTGAGACAATACATTATTCTTAAGCTTAAATTTTTCTTTACCCTGAATATTCTTTTTTAGCACATATGAATGGTGCACATCAATATTCTATAAGATTTACTCAAAAATAAAGAGGACTAGAACTGCAAATAATTTATTAAATAAGATCTTATGTATTCATAAACTTTTTGCTGAATTTGAAAGGTGTACATTGTTGATTGCTCCTATGCTGTAGTGAATTGATCTGCTTTATAAGTTTTAAAAGTTGTGGATTTCCAATCACACACAATTAAAATATTTAGTATTCCATATAATGGAAGCTAAAGCCCAAAAGAGTGCCACAACTTTTCTAAGCCCAAGACAATCAAAATTAAGGTTTCATTAAGATTCCTATTGAATGAATTAAAAACAAGCACATCTCAAATTGAATATGATTTTCCAATAATTGTAGTTTGGCTGAATGAAAACTTGAGACTGAATTTTATAATTAAATTATGTTTATTATCTTCTGGGGAAATTAGGGTTAACAGAATCTTTATAAAATATTAGAATCCTAGATGTAAGGAAAATGCCCACAAGTGAGAACCCAGGAGCCTGGTTCCAGCACAGATTGTAGCAAGCGCTCTGGGCAGCCCATTTCCCCATTTTTCTAGCAACTGCTCCTGACCTTTTTCTCAAGGACCCTGCTTGATGCTCACCCTCCCTCTTACCCTCAACAGATGACCTCATCTCCTCCTCTACAGAAAAACAGAGGTTATCTGGCAGGAATCCCCTCCAAGTTCCTGCACTCTCTCCTGTTCCTATACCAGCTACAACTTATCTCTCTCAGCACCTGGCCTCACCACTTCCCCCTATTGTCACAAGAAGAGGTATCTTATCTGCCATTCAGGGCTCCCCTGCCACCTGTGTTCTCAAACTCCACCCCTCCCCATCCTCACACCCCATCCCCATCTATTATTCTCTCTCTCTCTCTCTCTCTCTCTCTCTCTCTCTCTCTCTCTCTCTCTCTCTCTCTCTCTCTCTCCAGATTACTCTTACTTCCTACACTCTTCTTTTCATCAGGACCAAATTCCTGAAGCTGTCCCCACTCGCAGTGTCCACTTCCAGGACCACTTTAAACATCGGCTACACATCTGCTGCCGCATGGTGGCCCTGACCCTGTTATTACAAAGGTCATTCAAACGAAACTGCCAAACCCAATGGGCACTTTGTACTCCATCTTTGATGTATGTAACTTCTCTTCTGTTGACCACTCAGCTTCTTGAACCGCTCTTCTGCTTCCAATAGGTGTCATCACGTCTTTCTGCTTCTCCCACTAACTCTGTCACTTTCACTCCTGGTTTTCGTTGTGGCTCCTCCTTGTCTGCCTCGCTTCAAAATAGTGGTGCTCCTAAGGATTCAGCTCGGTTTCCAAGATTTTAATGTCTGTTTCTGATGACCTGTTTCCTACCTGGACTTTTCTCAGCTTCAGGCACAAATATCCACTTGCTTAATAGATATTTCAAAACCTTTCCTTTTCATTTAGAGTTTCAAACTTACTGGAATGAAATTCATAGTAGTCACTTATGATTTTTAAAAATCTTCTCTCTGTATTTATGTCTCTTCTTGTTCCTGATATCATTCATACCTTCTATCTGCTAGAAGTTTGCCTGTTTCAAAGAAATAGCTTTCACATTGCTCGTCCAGATTGCTTTGTTTCTCTATTTCTGCTCTTTTATTATTTTCTTCCTTTTCTTTCTTTAACTCTGTTGTTTTTCCAGTTTTTTGAGTTGAATGCTAACTCGTCTGTAATTTTCTCACTTTTTTTCATTGATGGATTGTGGTAGATATTTGTTATTTGGGTGGGAGAGGTGTTTACTACTTGAATCCCCTATTATGTTTAGGTAATTTCCCACCACGTGAGTGTTGAAGTGAGGCAAAGGCTTCTTCCCACTATAGAAGCAAAAAGGCCACATATGTCCTATCTCCACTTATCAAGGTATAGAATTTTAAGTTGCCAAGTAGTATCTCTCAACAGTCTTCTGACATATGTTGTAGCTGAAAAGAAGTTTGACATCAGTCTAATGGCTATTTCTTCACCTTTGCTCTATTTTCTGACAGATTTTTCTCTTTATCCTTGAGATCCTGTGGTTTCAATTATAATGTGTTTAGGTATGAAATTATTTTCATTTATCTGCTTGGTACCAGGAGTGCACTTTCAATGTAAGAACTCATATCTTGCTTGTCTTCTGGGAAATTCTCAGCCATTTACCTCTATAAATGTTGCTTTCTCTCAAATTCCATCAATTCTCTTCTTTTGGACTGTCTACTCAATGCACATTGGGTCTCTATATCAGCATATCTTTACGTTTTTTCATATTATTTATACGTTTGTCTCTCTGCATTGGAATCTGGGTGAATTCCTCACTACTATCTTCAGTTTACTGTGTCTGCCTAGAATTTACCTCTTCTGCTGAATTTTATAAATTTTAATAAATACATTGTTCAGGTTCAAGATTTCTAACTTTCTTTTTCATATTACCTATTTTCATTTCATTTCTCTCTGTTTTTGTTATAGTATCTCTTCTGTTATCATGGCTTTGATTCCTTCATTTATCTTTTTGAGCATCCTAAGGTACTTAGTTTAAAGATTTTTAAAAACTATCTCATTCATTTAATTTCATCTGGAATGAATTCTGTTTTGAGAGGTGATCTTGTTTGCCGTCTATGTGTATTCTTCACTTCCCTGGAATAGAACAATATGTTCACACTTTTACTCTGGCCTCAGGGTGGGTGGAGTATACTTCCTTGCCTCTTGACTTTGGGCTTGTCCGTGTGACTTGCTTTGGCCATATTTGAAGTGACTTGAAATATATCTGTGCTTCTGGGCTTGCCCTCCTGCTCTCTGATGACCTGACACGAGAGGAACATGAGCAAGTAACTGCTGCCCCTCCAGCCTGGGCCCCGGAAAAGGAACGTGAAACCAACCACATGCCCTAGGTAGCATTTGATCCCAGAGGGATGAGAGGCACATGGACCAGACCTGAAACCAATCTGGAACCTAGAGCCCTGAGACTGGTTCCTGGAACCTGGAATCTAGCTGTGGGGACAGAGCCAGGAGTGCAGTTTCCAGGCTCTTGCCCTCATGTGGAAAGGTGCTGGCTCAGGTAGTAAATTGCCATCAACTGATTGGATGCCCATCAGCTGTGGCTAGTTGGCCGTCAGCTGTAACCAGTGAGCCATTGGCCACTAATATAACTGCTGTGGCTAAGCTAGCAGAAAAAATGGGGGCGAGCAAGAAGATGGTGGCTGAGCTAGCATGCATGGAGTATGGCAGAGTGTAGATTGCGGATTCTGTGGCTCCTACTTCCTGTGTCTCCAACCCAGCCACCAGCGAGAGTATAGTGGTATGGCTCCCCTACCTATGGCTCCGTGGGTGTTCCTTTTTGGTCTCACCATGTCCTGTGTTCTTATGTGGGGAACGGGACCAGAGACCCCATGTGACTCCCTGCCTGACAAATGGCGCAGCAAGCAGGGTCTCCCGCATGACACTAGCCAAGCTCAGCTGCTAAGTGACAGCTGCCAATAGCCCCCAAGTACTTGAAAATAAATGGCTATGTTTTAAGCTACGGCGTTTTGCACAGAATTGTTGTGGCAATAGCTGATTAACACCTTATACTTTATTGCATTAGTTTTCTTCACATGTTTTGAGAGTTTGGTTTGCAGCCTTATTTTGAATGGGAAGGTTTCTGTTTATTTTCCTCTTCTTCACTATGGGTATTACTACCTATTTAGTAAATTTCACAAGCCTCACTCTATGGAGGCCCCCTGGGAACTACGTTTAGAGCCAAGTCTTCTACTGATTCTTTAGGTCCTGTGCTGGGGTAATATTGGTAATAGTCCCTGGCCCAGGCACTGGTTGTAAGCTGTATTTGCCTCTTCCTATCTCTCTAGGTATGAAGCTCACATAAAGTGAAGGCCCCAGTGGCAGGTAGTGGAAACCTTTCTCAGTTTCCATTCATGCAGGAATTAAAACCAACCCCTGGTTTCTAGGGGTGAGCTTGGCTCACTTTTTCTACCTTGCCTAGGTTTCTCTTCATTCTCATTACCCCGTGGGGCACAGACGCCACCTCCACCTGCTTCCATACCCTGACGCCAGCAGGCCCACAGCTTTAGTCCTGCTTATCATTTTGTACATCTCTTCTGTATTTGATCCAGTGCTATCTTCACCTTGTTTTTTAGATAGCAATGTTGTTTTTAGTTTTTCTAGGTACATTTTCCCCATCACTGCGGTGTGTGTTTGGAGTGGAGAAGGGGTGGTTCAAAATATGAACTCACAATGCTATCTTGACCAGAATTCTCCTGAACATTTCTACTTGCATGTTCACCAAGCACTTACACTTCATACACTCAAAACAAAACTGAGATTCCACCCACCCCCTTCCCATAAAACCACTACTTCCTGTATTCCCTAGTCTGGTTAATGTTACTATCATCCAATCATTTGCTCAAGTCAGAATACTCATTCATTTTTTTTGTTCTCACTTTCCATTATATGTGCTTCTAGTCTGATGACCAATTCCTCCACATGCCAGTCCTCATCCCATTTGCAAAGTCAGCTCACATATCTTATTCTATTACTCCATAGCCAAATGTCCTCAGCTGGCTTAAGGATAAAATCCAAACTCCTTAGCACAGTGTAGAGGGAAGGGCAGGTATGATTCCCTTTCAGCTTCTTATCTATTGACAGTTCCCTGACTCTCAAGCTACTTCATGCCCTATGCTGTAATTGAAATTCCCGTTCCCTGGATCATCAACCCACCCCATCACATCCTCCACTGCCCATTCTTCCACTCCCCAGCTCATCTGGCAAATCTTTAAGACTCAAGAACTTCCTATTTTGAAAATGACTTTTACAAACCCCTCACCCTCAGAATTGATTGTGATCCTCCTTTGTGCCCTCAAAGAATCTGATGTTACATCTGCATTATAGAACCTATCACACTAATGGCAATGGTTTGCATACATTTGTTTTTCCAACTAGGCCATAACCTCCTCAAGAGCAGATGTAATTTGGGGCGGAGTGGTGGCTCAGTTGGTTACAGCACGGGCTCTCAACCACAGGGTTGCTGGTTTGACTCCCGCAAGGGGTGGTGGACTGCACCCCCAGCAACTAACCACAACAACTGGACTTGGAGCTAAGCTGCGCCCTCCACAACTAGATTGAAAGGACAACAACTTGTCTTGGAAGGAGTTGATGGGTCCTGGGAAAAACACACTGTTCCCCAATGGAAAAAAGTCATGGAAATACACACTGTTCCCCAATAAAGTCCTGTCCCCCTTCCCCAATAAAATAAAAAAATCTTAAAAAAAAAAAAAAGAGCAGATATCATTTTATTTTTCAATATCAAACACCAAATCTGAATCTAGTGTGCACCCAAAGGACCCTTGTTGAATTATTGGGATTAAATGCAGGTGAGTCTTTTTTCTACTGGGTCTTCTGACCTCACTGATAAATGAAGGAAGTAGACTGGGTGACCCCTAACAGTTCTTTCAGGCTCATCATTCTGCCATTGTTATGCCTTGGATGTATACTTATAATTCACACGTAAATTATTATTTATAGATAACATCAGTAAATCTTTCACTCTTTAGACCTCAAAATATGGTGGCAGTATAATTAATGGTTGCTTTAATAAATGTTTCCAGTTCATCCTGGTTTTTGTTTGTTTTGTTTTGTTGTTTTAGACTAAACACACAAGGTAAAAGAAGACTATCAGGTAAAAAGTTTATATTGTACATAATTACTTTTGATACTTTAATGTAGTATTTATATTTTTATTTAAAGTAATTGATTATAGTTTTATTCTAGTGGAAATCTTCTATTTGCAGTGCTTTGGATTTTATGTTATTGTTTTAAAGATTTAAAAACCTATTCAATGGAGACCTTAGCTAATGTGGTACTATTGAACTATTTTGGAAATCAGAAATTTCATTTCAATCTCCCCCTGGCTTGGCTGCCCAAAACTTTTGAGGTTCGTGTTGGAGATTTCAGGCACCTGTAAGTAGCATGAAATCTAAGCAAACTAAAAGTTTGGTTCAAGTCACTCATGACCCATTAACATTTGCCGTTCATTCATTTTTATTTTATTCATCCAGCAAACATTCATGCAGTGTCTATGAGGAATCAAGCACACCATAGTGACAAGATAAAGTGGGTTCTGCTCTTAAGGATCTTAGCATTTGTTGGGGAAAAGAAGCAATTAAATAAGCAAGAAAAATACTGTGTGTAAATGCTGATAGAGATTCTATGATTTAGTAATCATGAGTCAGAGAAGTCTTGAACAACTACAAAGCAAATTCATAGAAGAAATGAGGCAGCTTTCATGGAAAAAACAAACCCCAACCCATTGATACTTTAGGCCAGTGGGGACAAACCGGCCTTTACCAAACCTATTCTTTCTGATTCGCAGATCCAACCTAAACCGTGTCTATATTATAACCAGCAAGCCACAGAGGGCTGCGAGAATTCCTTCAGTAAACTTGCACTCAGTCATTTCCCTGGACAAGACACTCTGGTAAATATAGAAAATACAAAGATGTATCAAACACACATCCTTCCAGGCTCTTACCTCTGGGAATAATAAGGATAGCTAGCTAACATTTATTGATCACACAAGTGAGCAAACAATCTGATGACTGCCTTGCAAGTACGGTTGTTACTATTATTCCCTTTTTACAGATGAGGTAACTGAGGCTCTGAGAAGTTAAGTAGCTTGTTAAAGGTCCCACAGGTGATCAGGTCAGAGCCAGGACTCAAACTCATGGTTCTCTGACCTTGGAGGGTTTGCTTTTACTCCTGTCCACGTTGCCTTAGCAGCAGGACCTACTTGGGGGTATGTGGGAAGCAGGTGCAGCGTGGCCGTAGACAGCAGTGCTGCAGTTCCCTTGCTGGGCAGGGGAAATGATGAGAACTGGAGAGCTTCAGGTAGCTGGCATGGATTGCCCAAATGGAGTGTTCTGACCGGTTTCCCTCCGTTGTTCTCAAAGGTGGCTGGGATCCATTTGATTCTTCATGGTGAATATTCTGATTTTTTTTTCCCCAAAGAGTGAGATGGAAAACTGTGGTACTCATTAGGATTGCTTTACTGGTCTTCATATATGCACTGAGTTTCTTCTAAAAATATAATTTAAATCTTTAGCCCTGAAATGTAATTTTAGTTCTGTGTTAGCGATAAAACTATAAGCTTACTAAATGATTGTCATGTAAGTTTTACTTAAATGTGCATTATTTCCAACTTTAACTCATATGCCCAAAAAAGTGAGAAAGTTTATAAGAATCTGTCTGTGTATGAGAGTGTATGTGAGAGAGAGAGAGAGAGAGAGAGAGAGAGAGAGAGAGAGAGAGAGAGAGAGACTTTCTCAGTGAGACATCTTTAAGTCTGAAAATTTTTCTGTAATTTTTTGAACACAAAACAGTCCTTTCTCACTTTTTCTTTCCTTATTAATATTTTATAAATGAGTAAAATTTGTAGTTGCTAAAAATCATTTGAAACATTATTTTCAGCCACTTCAACAATATTTTATCATCTTAATAAAGTGAAACACACTGGTTCTTAAGAAAACATACCAAGCAGGACTATCTCAAGAATGCGTAAATAGTCTCATTTCCTCACCTCCTTAAAAGAAAGGAGATTCATTTAGTTGAAATCCTTTTTGGCAAACATGTCTGCAGTTTCTGGATCTTCCATTATAGTGACTTGATGTCTTTGGTTGTTTGACGTATACAGAGGTAGCTCTCCATTCTGTGTGTTTGCTGAGCACTTATGAATATAGATTTGGGGATGGTACAAGCCAAACGATTAAGGTGCAACTGCTAGTATCTTGCTATTCTGTTGGCTCTCTTTCAACCAAGTTGCTGTTTGATTAAAACTCTTTATTAACCTTATCTTGCCTTCCAAAATGGTCAGGAAGCAAATCTCTCACATAAAAACCTATCTTTCTTTGGTGTTGATTAATAGTAGAATATGTGTCTTATCACAGCAAGTGTACCTGCAAGATATCTATCACACTGTGGGCCCTCAGCTGCAGAAAACAATACATTACACATAGATCAAAAGTCAGAGGCCCATTTGGAAGGAGCTGTTTAGCATCACTTGGGAAGGGAACAGAGCATGAGCATTGGACTCATATGCGCCTGAATTTGAATCCGAGTTGTGCCATTGATCAACTGGGTGTCATTGGGCAAGTTGTTTAACCTTTCTGAATCTCATATTCCTCAAGTGTAAAATCAGGGCAATAATAGGTCCCTTCTAGAACTGTTGTGAGGATTAAATGAGACGATAAATGTAAAGTGCTTAAAGCATAGTGAGCTCTCAATAAGTGTCAGCTATTGTTGGTTATTAGTCTGTCAGATGCTTTTAAAAGTCCCTCATCTTTGTGACCAGTTGGACTGCCTTGTGTCTAGAATGATGGCTAATTATCTTCTCTCCACTGAAGTCTTCTGTTCTTGTCTAACAGGGTGCACTCTCTAATAATTTGTAGTCCCTGATTGTTTATAATTATTGATGGTGTTGGTGTCTCTCACAGAGTCCTCAACACCTAAGACTCAGGGGACATGAGCCCTGTAATTATCCAGAAGGACCAGGTCTGTCCTTTGCCACCCACACTTCCTCAGGGGCTATGACTTCCCTGATTCCCAAAGGCCCAGGGCAGACCAAGCGCTAAGCTTAGTTTCTACTCTAGGAGAAAATTTTAAGAAGCTTCTCCTTGGAACAGTAGTTTGCTTCAAAATCAAGATCTCTGTCTGGTGGCTCTGATTCACCCTTAAAAGCGCCAGCCTTAGTGCTTAGTCTCTGGGCTCCCCTCACCGACCGACCGCCAGCCTCCTCATCACAGGTGCCAGCCAGGAACGTTGTAGAGGGGATCCACGCTTGGATGGACTTCGTGATCCTTGTCAGCACTGAAAGCCTAGACCTGCTTGGCTTTATGACCCAATGCTTCCCCTGACAGTCAGCTCTCATTTGCTCTTACACCAATCTGCTTAGAGAAGCAAACCAAATTCATGACTTCCTGGCACTCTCAGGTGATTAAAAAGGTGACCTGGCATCCAATCTCTCTGTCACCTTCATGACCCTGGTCCTGACATAAGTCCTGACTTGTTGCTCAGCTGGTAAAGTTGGAGCAACCTTGGCAGCATAAATCTTCACAGTGGGAGCCACCACATATCAAACGAACAAAAACATGAATCACATTGTAAACAGTACCTGAATGCATGACTAGAAACACTGATGCCCACTTTTGGGTTGAAGAAATTTCAATGCATCATTTTAGTTGGATAAAGGAGAGAGATGACGAGTGATGTTTATTAAATATTTGGCTATGATTCAACAGGATGAAATCTTGGTTACCAGATAAAAGTTGTCTCAGCATAGTTTCAAAGGATGTCCTTTATTTTATTCACTGATCTTAGATCAAGCTAGAGCTAAGACAAAGACTGCTAAACAAATTTCATAATGGAGTAAGTATACTCAGATCATAGTCACTCATTGTCAGGAGTCACTCATTTATTCAACACACTAACACGTTTTTCTTGACAGACAGTGTTCTAGATGCTGAGGTAGCTACAAAGCACTTGGGGGATTTGATTATCCAGTGTGGAGACAGACAGGTACTTAATCGTCTCAACATAGTGCATGTTGGAGGGAGATGTATAAGCAGTACTGAGGAGTGGAGGAAGGAGGGAGACAGTTTCCGTGGGGAGTCCAGGAGTCTCTGCAGAGGTGATAATGTTCCAAGAGATGTAAGTTCATTTTGTGCTCTGTTCATATGCAGAATCCTTCCCATTTTGCCATCTGGAAAGATCTCAAGTTTGGAGAATCATTTTGATTCTAAATAATTTTAAGTCTCTAAAATTTAGGAACATTCAACACAGAGTTCTGACATTCTCTGTAAGAAAGCCATTAGTAAGAAAACCTGTCTAATTATCTCTAGAGAGATGCACTTAGTGAATCACACAAGATTGAAGTCATTTGAACATACCTGAAAGTTAGTCAAGCTTCCCTTCCTTCTTCCCTCCCTTCCGTCCTTCCTTCCTTTCTCCTCTCTCTCTCTCTCTCTCTCTCTCTCTCTCTCTCTCTCTCTCTCTCTCTCTCTTCCTCTCTCTCTGGTGAACACTTATTTTTCTTGGTGTAGCTTTGATACTTGAACCAAACTGCACACACTGTTGAACCACATAGTCAAAAAATAGGAAAGCATCACTTACAGGATGCATTTTAACCTGGCAACAGACTTTAACCTGCACATTTACTAAAACAATTAAACATAATTCATTGAAATTGTAATTTTTCAAAATGTATATTGAAAGCACCATCAAAAAGCAGGTGGGACTCAGTACATATCCCCCACCTACCATCTTTTACATTTACTTGTCACCCCCCCACACACACACCAGCCATAACCCCTTCCCACTATTTTCCACTCCACACCCCTTCCCACCACTTTCAACTAGCTAACTGCTATTTATTCAGAACTCTCCTTTTCCAGGAAAGATATCCTTAAACACTCCCAGAATAAGCCAATATCCCTTGTTGGGGCTCCAACTTAGCCCTTTCACTGCCTTGTAGAGATCTGTTTTTATTTTTAAAGACAAACATTGCATCGTGTGCACTCTTTTATCCTCTGCCTGGCACAGAGAAGCTCAAAAAGTATTTGTGAAATGAATGAAAGAATTTTGTCACCATATAAATCAATAACTAGAATTATAATAATAGTGAATGTCTGTTAGGCATATGTAACATATCAGGTACTGTCCTAAGCACTTTATATGCATTTAATTTCATTTTGTCTTCACAATAGCCCTATGAAGTAGATTCTATGATTCGCCTCATTTTACAGATGTACACACTAAGGTTTGTGGCATTAGGTAACTTGTCCAGAGGTAGGACGACAGAAGATCAGAACACAAATCCCACTGGTGTGACTCCAGAGTTCATGGTCTTAGCCACTCAATTTTGCAGTCTATTCAATAGATGACCCTTTAGAGGGAAATTATAACCAGCCTGTTCTTAGAGGTTGCATTTTCCTGAAACAGGTATCTTTTAAATGATCTCTTTTTGTACTTATTTCTTTAACTTCACAACAATGTTTAGACGTGTAGATGCCAGTCAAATATACCTCTCTCTAACATTACTTCTGACATGCTGTGTTTCAAGCTCAAAATTCTTTTTAACTCAACAGCCCTTGTGATGTGGTAGAAAAACATGAATAGACATGACTCTTGCTGGCCTCATATTGAGCAAGTTGAAGGCTTTAGGTAAGTCACCCAACCCCTCTGGACCTCTGAATCCTTGTTAGTAAAGTAAGAATCCTCTTTAGCCCTTATATTCTGAGATCCTGGAAGTTATTCTTCCAGGATCTCTAGCTCTCTCCATCGTAAAACTTGAAAGGGCCCTTATACAGTGACATGTTTTGTGAATTTAATTTTGGCACTTTATTTTCTTTCTCAGAACATGTGCCTAGAAAGGCAAGATGAAATAAAGTACTGAGTAAACCATCCAGAATAATTCAAGCCAAGAATAAGAGCTAATTAGAGCATGTTTTACCTTTGCCGGAACACACTGGTTAGGAAGGTCTGACCTTCCTAACCAGGTAGTACAGTCTCTGCTGTCCTGCTGTCCTGCTGTCCTGTGCCTGTCCTAGCTAGCTGCAGCCAGGTCTCTTACTGTCCAGATACTAATCGTAACACGATGTTTCCAGCATCCACAAGGAGAAAATACAAACTTTGAAGATGAAGCCATACAACAGAATCTTAATTGGGAACAGTAGAAAGAAACCTATTTCAGTAGAAAATTGTCCATAGTTTAATGTGGATTTGTCTGTAATTATTCCCAAGGGGCTCCTCACTCATCAAAGCCACTGTAACTAAAATAGATAAAAGTCATTTTTCCCACAGAAACAAATTGAAAACGCAAAGACCGCACCAAAATCAGGTCTTGGCATGGAAAAGAAACCTCTTGGTAGAGCTGAGAGTGGAGGGAGGTAAGTCCAATGGATTTACTCACAGCCAGAGGAAGGCTTGTCAAGTCATCAACATTCCCTCCATACATGGGGTTCCTGTCTCCTCACAGCATTTAATCAGGGGTCTTCAATTCTGGGTGGTTGGTATTGTCAATTTATGATGCCTGATGTATTATCTTATCACTCTTTCCCCTTCCAGTTTCCTGTCTCCCTTTCTCCCTACCCTCCTCTCCTTCCTCATGCTCCCCAACATCCCCTCCCCCACAGACACACTCTGTCTCACATGTAGACCAGAAAGTCAAAACTCAAGACTCAGTCTTTCATTATATGAGAAAAACTACAAACAAGAATGAAACATAAAGGTTATTTTCTAGCACAATAGAATTTTCATGTTGGAAGCATTTTTAGAAATTACCTAGGCAAACTCTGCATTTCATCATGAGTCAGCAAGCCTGAGGAGCTTAAGTGATTGTCTCCTGTCATTATACAACTAGAGCAAGGATTAAAACCCGAGTCCCCAACACCCACATGTTCCTAGCCATCATCTGATTACAGTAACACCTTAGAAATTTATGAAGTTCTGCACTTCACAAAGTACTTTCCCACATGGGAATCAGCCTAGGAATTAGACCAGTTGGCTATTGTTACATATACAAACAACAGAGCTAAAAAAGCAAATATCCTCCATTGAGTCACCTGACTATTAAGTGGCAAAGGCATGGCTTGAACTCCGGACTCTTAGATCATCTGCTTCCCATTTTGTTTTCCTCTCATATTTTTATTTAATGGTCAATTTTGCATACAACCATTTATGTATGTTAACAGATATGATCTGGTTTGAGTGATAAGCTCTCAAGTGTGAGATCAGCACTGTAAAATGACTGGAGAAAAATCGATTTACTCAGAGGGTGCTTCCTGGCTCAGCCTGTAAGCACCATGGCCAATCCAGATACATTCATTCAAAGTCTTCTTTTAAATATAATACTCTGCACTTACGGCCTTGTCTATTTTATCATCAATCTCATCCTGCAACTGAAGATAGCAGGAACACGAGTACATTCTAGAGTAGGAACAACAATAAAGACATGAAAAATACAAGTCAGAGCCAGCGGTTCCTGATGTTGGGCCCCGTGAACCTACCTGCAGGTCCCTCCCTGGAGATCCACGGTTGTGGTGACACTCAAATGATACGAAGGCCGTTTTGGGGCCTAAGTTTTAGCCTGTTTTGTTAACTTAGTGTTGTGTCATGAATGTACAGGGTTTGTAGTAGTTGCATAGACTTCCACTTTATCTATATACTGTATTTTGTCTAACCAATCCTGGCTTGTTGAATTAAGGTTGCCTCCAATTTTTCATGTTACTAACTAAAAACATCATCTAAATCTAACTAACAAAACATCGAAATATATTTTGAAGCCTTTCCTATTTGAAGACAATACGAAAATGTTAGAGTACAGAAGGTCAGGTTGATGTAGCCTGACATCCAAACCAGTACATTTTCCTCCTGAAAGGTGTTTGTCCAATGGTTTGGTTGGTGCCATGTAAAGAGAGCTGGTATTTATAAGAAAAAGAGAAGCTGATTAATACCTCACTCATGAGTAGTCATTCATTCAGGCAGTCAGTCAGTTATGAAATATTTATGGCACACTTAGATATTCTAGGCACTGCACTAGACACGCACTAGACAAAAATGACCTAAGACATGTCTTGGTCAAAGCTCACAGGCTGGTGGCATGAGGTGTTAGTGGATGTGTCTGTCTTCCCACCTAAAGAATGAGCTCCTTGAAGGCAATGAGGTTGATCCCTCTTTGCTTGTGTGACACCTACCTCAGTGATATGTGCCTAAAAACTCACATTAAACATTTACTAAGGGAATGAGCACATTTGACCTAAGTGAATGACTGAAGTCACTGTATTCCAAAAATGAGCCAGGAACTCAGGGTCATGTGAAAGAAAAGCAATTTAATTTCTTTCCTGCCTTGGAAGAAACTGAATTTGAGATTTTGGGGAATTGTATAAGAGTATCTTATCTTTTGTGTTGGCTTTTTTTTTTTTTTCACCTTTATTATTTGTTTTGGGTCTAATCCACTCAAGACATTATTAGTTACTAGTTACCCAGTTCCTTGTTACTAAACACTGTTAAAATAAAACATAATTAAAACAAATCTTAATAAGTATTATATGACCATCAGGGTATTAATCAGGCATGGTTAATAATAGAATAATTTATTTATTCTTGTTCCTAATAGCTTTACTATTCCCAATAGTTTTCATTTATCCATGAAGATTCCCTGAAACCTAATTCTTAGAAGAAAATTTTTGGTCAACTGACATTTAAAGGACTCCTTGGTTTTATTCATCTTTTAGTAAAAGGTTTTGAACAATCTTATATTCTCAAGCAATACAACATTTTTATTTTCATTTATAGTGAAAAAAAAATGTCTCTCAAGCTTTCTGAAAGTAATTTTGAGAAGTTGTAAATAACCTGGTTACAAATTAATTAGCACCCAATCAAGAAGAAAATTAGAATCATAGAATCTTAGAGCTAGGAAAAGCTTAGAGATAAGATTAAAGGCACCCATGTAGATTTATGTTTGTAATGAAGTTCTGAGCATTAATCAAGTTGGGTATTGATAAGGTGGGGAAAACAGTTGTGGTCTCTAATGATAATCAATACACAATTTTCTAGACACAGATGGGAAACAAGAGTGAGTAGAACATAGTCCCTTCAGCCTAGTTTAGAGAAGGAATTATACATGGAAGTTAATGGCGTGAGGGAGGGGCATCAGAAGGGTTAGCTACCTGATTTTCAGGGCCCAGTGCCAAATAAAATGTGAGGCCCATTTCGTAAATTATTCAGAATTTCAAGACAGCAGAGCTTTAAATGAAGCACAATCTGCAAGCCCATGAAGCCTGATTTGAATACCCTGCCCCACCACATACAGGTGCTGGGACTTTTCCTTTCATACCAACACCCCCTCTCAGGGTGTCAATAAGCTCCCCGTCTATTTCCCAGTACTTACAGGCATTTCAGGCTTTAAAAGGTTCCCAAAGGACTATTTCCACACCACGCGGATGTCAGGACTTGGGTGACCCAAAGTGGCATTAGGGCAGCTTTGTATAATACCGCATGTCAGTGTTGAAGACAAGTCTGCTTTTATGGTTCCTTTTCCTGAGTGGTTTGCTGTGTTCATTTAAATAACAATAATCTCAAAGAACCTTAAGGCAATAGGAATAAAGCAATATTTTCCTCCCACCCCCATCCTTCCTAGATCCTCCACAGCAAAATGTTTTCATAGTGTAGCAATTTTGGGCCCTGCCTTAGAAGTCCCACCCAGCCCACCCACCCTCACAAACTTTGCCTTTACAATCCTCCTCTGAAATGCTTCACTGAAGCCTTGCCTTCTTAAAGTGTTTTGAAAAGAGTAATGGTACACATCATTAAATGGTTTTGCAGGGACAGCTTTTGGAAGTTACCTTGGTTTAGAAGCTCTTGTTGCAGAGCACACATGTAGTATTTGGGCCATGAGACAAACCACCCAAGACAATTGCACCCAGACCTCCACAATGCTGTGTGTCACTTGAAAAATGAAAATGGAACATACACTCTGCTTTGGGCAAACACATTCTGACACCAAATTGACAAGTAGTTGGGATGGGTGTGAATCAGTGGTGGGTAGTATGGGGTAGCAAGTGGGCACTGAACTAGAACCCAAGGTCCTACCTTCTTGATTTGATTCAGCCTCCTCTGGTTGTATGAGTTTAGGTAAATCTTATATCGCTCTGAGTCTCGATGACCTTGTCTCTTTAATTGAGGAGGTTGGATGCTCAAATTTTGCATCTCTTCCTGTGAAAGAAGAGAAATTCTATGCACATTTTGTTGAAAAGGTGTTGAGGAAAGATATGGCAAGGAAAGAGAAAAGAGTCTGTTTAAGGAACGAAGAGTTTGTTCATTGACATAAACAATGAAATACCCAGAGAGGGTGAATCATGTCCAGGAAACCAGAGAAGACAAGAGAAAGCACTAATATTTAGGAATTGAGATAATTAGCTACAGAGCATGTCATGGTGGTGGGCCAGGGAGATGAGGTATGTTCAAGGGCAAGTTCTTGGCTTTGTGTAACATAAGAGGCGGGAAAATAGCTGGATGGGATACAGATTTTAATTTCAAACTTCCAAGAAGTTATTATAAACAACTGGAGAGAAGGTTGTTTTAAATCGTGTTTTAATGTGGGTATTCACTTGTTGGCAGTGATCAGCATTTCCTATAAATACCACTTACATCTTATGGAATGAAGCTGTAACGTGTATGTGTAACGTGTAAGGAGAAGAGGTGAAGAAAGAGCAGTGAGGGAAACTTGGAGCCTGAGCACTTGGCATGAAAACTTGGGGAAATTGAACTCCCCTCCTTTTATTCTTTTTGGAACTGATGGTGAACAATTGCCTTTTGAATGGCTGTGTTCTTATTAATACACATTTTTGCTTTGCTTTTGGGTATTAAATGTGCTCTCCAGAGAATTGTTCAAAGCATTTAAAATAGCATTTGCCAATTTCTCCTTCTTCTAATTAATACCAAGTGGTTTCATTCAAACTGAAGTTTCTAGCCGATTCCACATAAGCAAAACTAAATGTGGAGTTGAGCTTCAGAGCCAGAATGACTTAGCTTCAGATCCCTGCCCTGACACTTTCTAGCTGCGTGACCTTAGGAAAATGATTTAACCTATCAGAATTTCAAATGCATCTGTTTATGATGAGGATTGTTGTGATTATTAAATGAGACAAAGTATGTGAGACATTTAACAGAGTTTTTGACACACAGTGGGAACTCAATAAACAGAAACTATTCCTCTTTTCCCACCTGTATGACTCTCTTTCCCCGAGAGGAGAAACATGTGATCTTGGAGGTCTGAATTATTCATCCAGACACTTACATTGGTCACATTATCAAGGATGACCACTTACCCTGTTGGGTAAGTACCTGCAGAGGAAGGCTTAGCTAAGAGCCTCTGCTTCTAAACATGTTAGCTCCTTATTTGCCTCATGTGAGTACCTCCTGCATTGGCTCATATAGTCACATGTGCCTGCAGTGCCCATCTGTCCTTCCCATCCAACCCTGCTTTCAGGCTCATTCCAGTAGGTAACTCATGCAGAAACCTTCCCTAATTCCTTCAATTACTGGTCCTCTCACAATACACTGTGCACATCATGATGAATTTCCCTCCCGGCTTTGTATTGCCATTGTTTATTTATGTGTCAGGCTTCCCACTGGTCTGTATGTCATGAGGGCAGAAACATGTACATGATATGCATGCAATATTTGCTGAATGAAAGAATAAAAATCATCATACCTAAAACTGTTTTTTCCCATAAAGTTTAGTTTCCTCCTGGTTTCCCCATCATTGTTGATGCCATCGAATTCTTCCAGAAGTGCCCGCTGAAGACACCAGCAAAACTTTCCTCACTTCTTATTACCCAAAATAGATCCATGTGACAACCCCTGACCAGCAATGGTGTCCGGAAGCTGAGATTATATGATCAGCTGAGCCATACACTCAGCTCTTCAAAGCAAGGGTGTAATCTTTCTCCCTAAAGCACATTCTTATAATTGGGTGGGTGGCTATTTAAATAAACTTGGGGTAGTTACCAAGAACAGGAGAAATGGATGTTGAGAAGATGCCACAATATCCGGAATATCAATGAATAGACCTAGTGAGTGTTGATGCATAATCAATTTTGTCTTAGAATATTGTTGCTGTCATATTTTCCTATTCAATATGGCATCTTTATGTAATTTTGGTTAGGTTCTGATCTACTAAAACTGAAATTTGGGGAAACACATATGGATCCAAGCAATGGCTTGGACCAAGATTTTAGAGGTTCTTGGTTCCACACTGGATTTGGCAGTGTTCATGGAGTGAAAGTGGGAAACCCAGTGCCCCCGAAAATTAAACATTGCTGAATGACACCTACGAAGTCAAACATCTCCTAACTGGGGGAAAGGTCATACTGACAGGCTTGCCTTTCCTATATTTCTTGACAGTGTTCCTATGACTTTTCTTGATGATAAGATAAACAGAGAATAGATTTTAAAATGTACATTTAGAATGTACATTTAGAATGATGCTCTGTCAAAATGTACTTCTCAGAGTTAACTTTGGAATATTGCCTTGCCTCAGCCTAACTCCATGAAATCAACATAAAGTTTCCTGAGGTTCTTCATGTCAGACTAGTCTTTTCTCCTTGGCCTCCAAGGAGCCATAACACTAGAACGCTTTGCAAAAACACATAGAAATACGTTTCAATCCCCTACTCAAAAATCGACAATGGACCCCCATACTCAAGGGCAGCTGCATTCTGGTTCCAACCGTCCTTATCAGACTTTTTTACACACCCACGTTCCAGGCAGCCTGGACATATATGTGCGCTATTCTTGATCCTCTGTACCTCTTGACCTCCTCTCTCCATGACTGCTCATACCGTTTCTTCAGGCTTGAATGCCGTCCTTCCACCATCTTTTCTTTCAAGTCTCAATTCACATGTGGCCTCTTCCCCCAAGTTGTTTCTAATCCCCTGGCCTGAAATGATCAGATCACTAATTCTTTGCTTATGTGTATCATGTGTCCAGTGCTAGATGTATGAAATGAAAGGTAGGTCTGTGCTTGAGATATCTTCCTTACATTACTGAAAGTTATTTTTATCAGAAAAAAACACCTATGGGAAAATTATCTCCACATAGGTAACAACAGTTTTGAAAATGGATTTTTGTGAATTAGTGTAGTATTTAATCCATAGGAACACATTCATGGTAGAGAACAATAATTAAGATTTCAACTTATTTTGCATTTTCTTTTACATCAACATCTTTTTCTTTGCTGTTATAGAAAGGCTTACATTCTCAGTTGCAGCCCTGAATGTCAGTTTGTGGGTACAGTGCTATTTTAGGGGTAAAAAACTGAAGTGTTGATAAGCATATCTTGATTAATTAGAAAACAGTTCTCCTCCCCTTCTCCTTTACATGTGCCCCCTTCTCTCTTTTCTATTTGAATTGGCATGTAGACATGGTGGATCTGCCAACTGAGTAAATTGAAATGAGAAAATTTATTTTTTTCAGCCAGAAGAGTGTCAGCATTGTTCTGGGGGAAAAAAAGGTGTTGATGTGTGTCCTGGCAACCCCTATCACAAGAAAAGCACCAAGAGTATTTGAGGAAAATCTAGCATGAATCAATGGATTGCCTGATACTTTAAATAAGTAGGCTTGCACTAAACTATATAAAACTGGCTGTCTTTTTAAATGAAGTATTAGCAGGTCTAGATGCATGACAATAAAATAATTCCAAGCCTGATTCAATTCTAAAATTTAGTTGAAAATGTATATATAGCAACACACACAGAAGTAGTCATGATTCTGACTATGCAGTGCTCTGCATGGACTATTGCTAATGAGTTCCATAAGAAAGTAGTGAGAATGGCTTGTCATTATTTTGTCACATATATAGATAGCCAAAATCCTATACAGAGGTCCCAGCAGAAACTTTTCTACTTACATCACTTAATGAAAAACATCTAGCAATTTTTGAATGCTTATCAACACTGATAGGAGGTGCTGATCCCAGGCGCAATTACACTGAAAAATTTCCTACTGTAAATCCTGACAGGTGCCCCAGGAACTGAGAGCCTTCTGCTATATTTGCTTATGAGAAAATTAAGCAAATGGATGAACTCTCAGCAAGTTGTTTTTAGCTGAGGGTTTGGGCTAAGGTCCCAAGGGGTTAATGGGACTTGAGCACTTAACGGGATTGGTGGTAGTGCCAACTGGGAGGGCAGCAAAGCACTTGGGAGGAGGGAGGCCTGGGACTCATCTCCCCATTCCTTACTGCAGTTAGTGACAATTTTCCAAGGTCGGTGGGGCAGAACAAGCAGACCAAAAATATCAGGCTCAGGCCCATTGGTGTGTGAGGGGGGGAAAAAAAAGATCTCTGACAAGATTTCCAATCAAGATGGTGGAGTAGGTAAATGCAGTGCTTGCATCCTCTCACAACCACACTGAAATTATAACTAAACTACAAAACAACCATCACTGAGAATTGCCTGAAGTCTAGCTTAACTGAAGTCCTACAACTAAGGACATATAGAAGAAGCCATTTCAAGACTGGTAGGAGGTGCAGAAACGCGGAATGGGCTGGTCCCACACTCACCTGTGACCATTAAAACTCAGGAGGGGTATCTCAGCTGCGGAGGTCCACTCCAGAGTAGCCAGGGGCCTGAGTTCCACACCGGGCTCCCCAGCCCAGGGTTTCAGTGTCGGGAAGAGAAGTCCTCATAAGTTCTGGTTTTGAAAACCAGCAGAGATTGTGGCTGAGTAGATGGAGGGCAGTTGCACTCCCATGCATTTCTCTTAAAGGGCATACTCATGAACTTACTCGCTGATGTACTCACTCACTCTGAGCTCCAGCACAGATCAAAAGGCACCAGGGACATACGAGGAAGAACTGAGTTGTCTCTCTTCAGGGCAAGGGCTGGAAGGACAGCATTCTCCTGGACGGAGGAGCTGGGGGAAGCCATTGTTTCTTTGTTGAGCCGTCCCCACTCCCAGTGTGCAGATGTAGGCAGCCACCATATCTGAGTCTCTATTAACCTGGCTAACACTGTTACTTCATCCTGATTCCCTGAGACCCTGCCTCACCCAACTTTTGGGCATATACAAGCCATTTCCTTTTCCAATCAGCCCGAGGGTGAATCCCTCCCACTGACATGCAAACAGAAACCAGGGCTCAGCTACAACAGGAGGGCACACACAACTCACACAAGGGACACACCTGGAACACCTGGCTCTGATGAACAGGGAGACTACACCACTGGGCCCCATAGGACGCCTATTACATAAGGCCACTCTACTAAGACTGGGAGATATAGCAGCCCTACCTAATATATAGAAACAAACACAGAGAGGCAGCCAGATGGAGAGACAAAGAAATATGTCCCAAATAAAAGAACAAAAGCACTAAACAAAATGGAGAAAAATGATCTGCACAACACTGGTTATAAGGATGCTCAATGATCTCAGGGAGAACTTCAACAAAGAGATAGCAAATATAAAAATGGAGATAGAAATCATAAAAAAGAACAAGTTAGAAATAAAGAATACAATAACTGAAATGAAGAATGCACTCGAAGAAATCATCAGCAGACTAAATGAAGCAGAGGATCGAATCAGTGACTTGGAAGACAAAGTAGCAGAAAACATCCAGTCAGAACAGCAAAAAGAAAAATGAATCCAAAAAAATGAAGAGAGTTTAAGGGTCCTCTGGGATATTATCAAGTATACCAACATTCATGTCACAGGGGTACCAGAAGGAGAAGAGAGAGAGCAAAGAATTGAAAACCTATTGTCGTGTGGGGTATCAGGTGGGGTCTCTGCACAAGAACACAGGTGTCGTGTGGGGCGGCCTGCAGGGTCTCTGCTCCCGCTCCCCACATAAGAACGCAGGACATGGTGAGGCTGAAAAGGACCACCCACGGAACCATAGGTAGGGGAGTCACACCACTATAGTGTCACTGGAGGCTGGAGTCACACAATGTGTGACCTGCTGTCCGTTTTTCTGCCAACTGACCAACTCCCCTCGCTAGCTGCAATCCACCATGCTAACTGCAATTCACGCTTGCCAGCCACCATCTTCTTGCTAGCCCCCATTTTTCTGCTAGCATAGCCACAGCAGTTATATTAGTGGCCAATGGCTCACTGGTTGCAGCTGACGGCCAACTAACCACAGCTGATGGCCATCCAATCACAGTGATGGCCATTTACTACCTGAGCCAGCACCTTTCTATGTGAGGCCGAGAGCCTGGAAACTGTTCTTTGGGGCTCTGTTCCCACACCTATTTCAAGAAATAATGGCAGAAAATGTCCCTAACCTGGCAAAGAAAATGGATATTTAAGCCCAGGAAGCACGGAGAGTCCCAAACAAGATGAATCCAAGGAGACCCATACCAAGACACATCATAATTAAAATGCCAAAATTTAAAGACAAAGAGAGAATCTTAAAAACAGCAAGAGAAAAGCCGTTGATTACCTATAAGGGAGCTCCCATAAGACTGTCTGCTGATTTCTCAACAGAAAACTTTGCAGGCCAGAAGGGACTGGCATGAAATAGTCAAAGTGATGAAAAGCAAGGACCTACAACAAAAATTACTCTATCCAGCAAAGCTATCATTTGGAATCAAAGGACAGATAAAGAGCTTCCCAGACAAGAAAAAGCTAAAGGAGTTTATCACCACCAAACCAGTATTATGAGGAGTGTTGGAGGGACTTCTTTAAGATGAAAAACAAAACAAAAAAGATAAAAAATATGAATAACAAAATGGCAATAACTACATATCTATCAACAATTACTTTAAATGTAAATGGATTAACTGCTTCTATCAAAAGACATAGGATGGCTAAATGGATAAGAAAACAAGACCCATACATATGCTTCCTACAAAAGACCCACTTCAGATCTAAAGACATATGTAGACCGAAAATAAAGGTATGAAAAAATGTATTTCATAAAAATAAAATAAAATAAAATAAAAACAAAAAACCCTGGGGTAGCAATACTTTTACCAGACAAAATACACTTAAAACAAAGGCTATAACAAGAGACACAACAGGTCCTAGTAATCTCACTTCTGGGTATTTATCTGAAAAAACCTAAAACACTCCATCGAGGGGACAGGTGCATCCACATTTTTATTGCAGCATTATTTACAATAGCCAAAATATGAAGGCAACCTTGGTGTCCCTGATTGCATGAATGAATAAAGAAGAGGTGGTACATGTATATAATGGGATATTACTCAGCTGTATCAAAAAAGAATGAACTCTTGCCATCTTCAACAACGTGGATGGACCTAGATGGTATTGTGCTGAGTGAGGTAAGTGAGACAGAGAAAGACAAATGTCATGTTTCACTTATAGATGGAATCTAAAGAACAAAATAAACAAACAAACAAAGCCCAAACAAAATCGTAGATACAGAGAACATTTTAATAGTTGCCAGATGGGAGGGGAGTTGGAGGTGGGTGAAAAGGGGGATGGAATTAAGAAGTACAAATTGGTGATACAAAGTAGTCATGGGGATGTAGAGTATAGCATAAGAAATATAGTCAATAATATCGTAATAACTATGTTTGGTGTCAGATGGGTACTAGATTTCTTGGGGTGATAGATGGGAGGGGTTTTGAGGGCAGGGTGAAAAAGGTGAAAGGATTAAGAAGTATAAATTGGTAGTTACAAAATAGTCACGGGGATGTAAAGTAAAGCGTAGGGAATACAGTCAATAATATGGAAATAGCTATGGATAGTGCAAAGTCAGACCAGAGTAGTCAAGGGGATCATTTCTTAAATTATGTAAATGTCTAACCACTATGTTGTACACCTGAATTAATAGAAAATAATATTGAATGTCAAGTGTAATTGAAAAATTAAAAAAGAAGGGAAGGTGTAGGGAAATAAGAGTTTCAAATTTCCAGGTATAAAACAGATACGTCTTGGGATTGTAACATACAGCATCAGAAATAAAGTCAATAATATTGTGATTGCACGGTATGGTGTCAGATGGTTGCTAAGATTTCCCATGGTGATCACTTCTTTAGGTATTCAAATATTGAATACTTTAGTGTACGAGGTCTGACAATTAAGTTCGAGAACTTGTTGCTAACTTTTTCTTTGATTATTTTTCTTTGATTATCAGAGGGATTATTCATTATGAATTTGTGCCAACTGAACAAACAGTTAACCAAGTTTACTATTTGGAAGTGCTGAAAAGGTTACATGAAAAAGTTAGACGACCTGAACTTTTCACCAACAATTGATGGCTCTTGCATCATGACAATGAACCAGCTCACACAGCACTGTCTATGAGGGAGTTTTTAGCCAGTAAACAAATAACTGTATTGGAACACCCTCCCTACTCACCTGATGTGGCCCCCAATGACTACTTTCTTTATCCGAAGATAAAAGAAATAATGAAAGGAAGACATTTGGATGACATTCAGGACATTCAAGGGTAATACTATAGCAGCTCTGATGGCCATTCCAGAAAAAGAGTTCCAAAATTGCTTTGAAGGGTGGACTAGGTGCTGACATCAGTGCATAGCTTCCCAAGGGGAGTACTTTGAAGGTGACCAATGTGATATTCAGCAATGAGGTATATAGCACTTTTCATAGGATGAGTTCGCGAACTTAGTTATCTGACCTCGTACACCTGAAACTAATATAATATTGTATGTTAGCTATAGTTTAATAAAAATCTTTAAACAAATGATCTCTGACCATATTAAAATTGTTTTAAACATAAGAAACATTACGATTTCCTCATATTTAATATAAACTGCCACTGGCATCTGTATTCCAACAGTTTGTTAGGTTCCCACACATTATGTTTACTAAGAAAAGAATGAGGCCCTCATTTTATGTTCACTTTCTGTATATTTCGAGGTTTTAAAGGTGTCTTTGTTGAGATTGATTTTATAAAACAGATTGTAGTGAAGTGGAAAATGACCAAGAAAATCTTCCATACCATTGATTATCTTGGGGTAAAGCATTTAAAAGAATTGTTGAATATAAAGATATGTTACACAAAAGTTTCAAATTTACTCTCAGGACCAATAGCTATCAGTAGTGTGCTACTCAACAGAGTGTTTTTTGAGTAAATACTCTTAAGTTGGACCTTTACCTTACACCACGTATAAAAATTAACTCAAAATAAATCAAAGACCTAAACATAAAAGCTAAAACTATAAAAATTTTAGAGGAAACCGTGAGAGAATGCTTCATGATATTAGATCTGGCAATGATTTCTTGGATATGACACCAAAGCATGGGAAACAAAAGCAAATATAAGTAAATTGTACTTCATCAAAATTTAAAACTTTTGTGCTTCAAAGGATACTATCAACAGAATGAAAAGGCAACACACAAAATTAGAAAAAATATTTGCAAAGCACATATCTGCTAAGGGATGAACATCCAGAATATATAAAGAACTCCTACAACTCAACAAAAGAAAACAAACAACCCAATTCAAAAATGCGCAAAGGACTTGAATAAACATTTCTTCAAAGAAGATATAGAAATGGTCAATAAGCATATGAAAAGGTGCTCAACAACACTAATCATTAGGAAAATGCAAATCAAAACCACAATGAAATACTACTTCACACCCATTAGGATGGCTATTATAAAAACAAACAAACAAACAAACAAACCCCCAAAATAACAAATGTTGGTGAGGATGTGGAGAAATTGGAACCCTTGTGCATTGCAGGTGGAAATGTAAAATAGTGTAGCCGCTGTGGAAAACACTATGGTGGTTATCAAAAAAATTAAACATAGAATTGCCATATGACCCAGCAATTTCACTTCTAGTTATATACACAAAAGAAGTGAAAGCAGGAACTTGAACAGATATTTGTATATCCACGTTCATAGCAGCATTACTCACAATAATGTAACAGTGAAAAACAACTCAAATGTCCATTGACAGATGAATGAATAAACAAAAGTGATATATGCATACAATGGAATATTATTCAGCCCAAAGAAGGAAGGAAATTCTGGTACATGCTACAACATAGATGAACCTTGAATATATTATGCTAAGTGAAATAAATCAGACACAAAAGAACAAGCATTATCTGATCCCATTTATATGAGATACCTCAACTAGTCAAATTCATAGAGACAGAAAGGTGAATGGTATCTGCTAAGGGCCTGAGGGGAGAGGAAAATGTGGAGTTATTGTTTAATGAGTACAGATTTTCAGGTTGATAAGATGATACATTCTGGAGATGGATGGTGGTGGTTGCACAATAAGGTGAATATTACCACTAAATTGTACACTTAAAAATGGTTCAAATGGTAACTTTTATGTTATGTATACTTTGCTACAATAAAAAATACGTAGATAAATGAATAAAAATAAACACTCTTACTCTGTCACTTCACAATAAAGGTGACATGTTCACAATGAGTGAGAAAGTAAATATTATCTGAATGAAATTTGTGCTATGGAAAAAGCATTGTGAAGCTGGATATCTGGAAAAATTCCCATGACTATGGAATTCTATTGCCAAAAATTGTGTCATCTATAAAAACCCTGATATCTGTACTTTTTAAAAACTTGGAAAGAGAATTAATAGCTTCTTTTTAAGAATTTCAGTCAGTTTTGAATCCACTTTTGAATGTACAATACAGAAATGCTTTCTAGTTTGCAAGAACCAACTAACACCAGGGAATACTTAAGTTTACTATGTTAATTTAAACAAAATGTTCTGTATGACTGGTGGATACAATTTTAAATTAGGTATCACGTAAAAAGGTTTACAAATTAATATTGTAAGCATTCATTATTCAAGAATGTACAATGTATTTGTATAAGTTATAGAAGCAAAATCTAGATACTGAGACTTGTTTGGTCCAGTAAAAAAAAAAGAAAGAGAGAAAGAGAAAGAATTAGCTATCATATTTTAGAAAATTTAGTCAATGATGCAATTCTTCTATTTGAGTCTATTTTTCTCTGTAAGAAATATTTTTCTATGTTGTCTGTTAAAAAGCAAGTATCATGAATGTAAACATGAGTTAGTACACATATCTCTATGTATATGTCCTAGTTCTGTCCACTAAATGGGCCCAGAAGAAAGGATACCCTAAAAGCAATGAGCACACAATGGTTTCTAAATACAATTGTCCAACAAAAACAACCAGGCCTCTTAGGAGAAATAAGTAATTTCAGGGCTGGGGCAGGGAAAATACGAGATAAACCAAGAGCATCTTGTAGTACCAGAAAGTTGGGAATAACCCTCCCTACTCCCCCCCAAAAACAACCAAAAGTATCGTTGGCATATCAAAGGGACAGAAGAGCCAACTCAAAAAAACTCCCAATGATCAAAGCTGGAAAAATTTGAACAAAATGGATAGCATAGTATTGGATTATAACCCAAACTATAAAATAAATATCCATGAATCAATGCCGATATAAATAAATGGGAGAAGAAGAGACAAATCTTCTTCACAGAAGAATTTCAAATAATGTATGTAGATACTACCTGTCCAGGAGATAGTGCTTAATTTCCAGCCCATTTCCCCATGTCATGAGAGTGGGCTGGACATAGTGACTCTCTTCCAAAGAATAGAGTAGGGAAAGGGAAACAGAGTAACTCTACAATGGGGAAACCTCTCAAACACTGCCTTAACCAAGTGATGGCTAACATCCCCTGTGATGTCATATGGCTATCATGTGTCCCTCACATGAGATAATGAGAAGGGGACTTTACCTCTGTATTTGTTCCAAAAAAATCACCCCAGTCTAATCATGAGAAAAACAGATTGAGGGGCCATTCTACAAGCTCTTTGGCTGATACTTCTCTAGTAGTCAAGATCATGAAAGACTGAGAAGCTGTCACAGACTAGAGGAGACTGTGAGGCACGACAAGCAAATGCAATGTGGAATCCTGGATTGGATCCTGGAGCAGAAAGAGAACATTAAAGTGGTGGATCCCAAATTAGTCTGGAGTTTACTTAACAATTATGCACCCACGTCAGTTTCTAAGTTTTGACAAATGCGTCACAGTAATATAAGATGTTAACAATGGGAAACTGAATGAGGGGTATACACAACTTTGTACTATCTAAGCAACGTTTTGTAACTCTAAAATTATCCTAAAATAAAGAGTTTATTTTTTAAGGTATCAAAATACATTGAATTGAGAACCAAATCTGAAGATCACTACATCACAAAGTACTAAACCAAGATTTTTATAAACACTGAAGTTTTGACTATCACAACTCCATAAAAAAATAACAATATTAGTAATTGTAGTTAGAGCAAAATTTGGTTTTCCTTAATTAATAACAAAAATGAACTATTTTTTAAAACAACCACTTATTTCATTTTTTTACCCTTTCAAAAATGTCTGTTTTTTGTATGTTCTATGATGTACTTAATACATTAGCATTGTCATACATCTTACAATTTCTAGATAGTATTCATATGTTTGCAGTATATATTCAAAGGAATATGAAGCAAAAAATGATTTTGTCTATCAGTGATTTAAGGTTATAGCCAACATGTCATAACAAAAATCAAACCAGAATGTCTGCGTTCAGGTTCTGGCTCCACTACCCACTAGCTAAGTGATTGTGCCCAAGTCACTTTGCTTCTCTGAACCTCGTTTTTCTCATCCATGAAATGGGGTAATGATACTACCTACTTCTCAGGGTTGTTATGTTGGCCAAATAAAATCATGAATGTGAAAGGCTTTACAAACAGTAAAGTGTCCGATTAAGTGAGTGGTAAATCAGACCAACAGAAGGTGGGGTGTTCACGGTACCAATGCTAAATACTGAAATCCAAGGTCAGAAAAGACACAAAGTAAAGAATTGATTGCAAACAGAGTAACTTAGCTGGCTTTAAAAGATGGCCCCCTTAGTCCTTCCCTGGGCACTCAAGATGGCTGGAGTCATAGCTGTGCCTGGTACCCCTTCAGGTGAGTTGGGGCTTTATAAGCAGCTAAGGTATGACCTTATAAGCAAGTGAGGCCTGGAGGCTGGGCCTCAGATTTTATTTTTTGCTTCAAAACCTTGTTCTAATCAGTTCATTCAGGGATATTGGAGCCTGGGGAATGAATGTCTACAGTAGCCAAACTTGAGAAAATTGACTTATAAACCGGTAACACATCTCTCAATTATGATAGCAGATGTGTTGCCATGAAGAGCGTCATACTTGACCCACTGACCAGGGCCCAACTTTCCTTGTAAGTTTGCTTGGAGAATGGAGGATTATAATGCAAAGAGTGAGATCTTCATCTAGCTGGGTATTCTGCTCTGCTGCAGCAACAACTTGCCACACAAATCAGAACTCCTTGGTGTGCTAAACAGAAGCTTCCTTTTCCAGGTTCCCTGACAACTATCTCTTCTGTTGCCGTGACAACATTCCTTCCTCTCCATGTCATCCAGTTTTCATTGTTGGCCACAATCCAGGGACAAAATATTACAGGGAGGGTGCCTGATCCTCCTGGTATCTGCAGAGGCATATTAATCTCTTCAGTAACACCTCTAAACCCCACAGCAGGGCCCTTTCATTCTGAAAGGGCTTCAGACCATCTGGACCTATCTGGGTGAATTTCAATAGCTTCAATCTTGGAAGGTATTGCTCTTGTAATGGTTGTCATTCGAAGAAAAAAAAAAAAGCTCAGACGGTGGTGTTTCCTTCACTTATCATCATCATAGCCTCCTCTTGACCTTCCCCTCCAGATGTGCCCCATCTTAAATCTCAGGGCCTTTTTTGAAGCTGTTTGTATTTCCCCCACAATGAGTAAGACATGATGATTTTGTGTATGTGCGCACATTCAGCCACTTCTGTTTCCCTTCTCACTGATCTTTGGAGATTTGAGCCTGAAACCTACTGCTGAGACTTCCTGCCCAGTGACTCCTTGTGTAAACAAAAACAGCTCATCAAGATCCAAACAAAAAAATACAAACATCTCCTTATGTAGTGCAGTTATACCATTCATTCCTCTTTGAGGAAGACTTTACAGTCTTATCCCAATAAGAAGCTGGGTGCCCCAATCTATGATTATTAAGATTCTCATCACATAAGGTTTTGAACAATGTTTGGCCTCATTAAAAAAAAAAAATTGTCTGGTGCTGCATAAAACACAACCATCTCTTTCATCTAAGTGTTTTGAAAAGAAAAGCTGCAGAAGTTATGGATTCCACTGTCAGAAAGAGACTCCTTTGATAAAGGAATGTTTTTAATTATTTAAATACTTTCACAGCAAGAGTTCACGGTAGGTTGGTTTCTAAAAGTATTACAGAGTCTCACTGCAGGTAACCATGTAACTTTGTCAGAAGCATTGATTAAACAACCTGGCATGAGGTAAAGTATCTTGAGAGTGTGTGCATCCCACATACCAACATGCAGCGCTGAGTCTCAGTGGCCGTTTATTTTCTCGGCTTTGTTCACTTTAACTTCTGAGTGACTGGAAGTTTTACAATATCATCTATCCCACCACGGATTTCCAGGGTTGAGGTGGGAGGAGACACTAATCTCTGCTGGCTTTTTATCTTTTAAAAGACAGGAAAAGAATAACATCAAAGACAAAGAAATATTTTCTAATCCATTGGCAATTAGGAGTAGCCTTGAGACTCTATGAAAATAGAATTCACTAGTTCCTCAATCCCTTGGGGAAACATTTTCACGTATAGAGAGGTAATTGCTACCCTGGGAATATTTTTTGACTGCTTTCACTAAAAATAAGCACTAAGAAAGCTTTAAATAAGGTCGAAGTTGAACTGGCCAAAACTACTAAGCATTCCTTTTCACTGAGACATCCAGATAAGACCATACACAGTTCATCCTTTTCTCCTTCCCTTCCTTCCTGTTTTCTCTATTCCCTTCTTTCCAAAAATATTTAGCACCCACTATGTGCAGGCATTATGCTAGATACCTGGGATACAAAGATAAATAAGTGGTCCCTTCCTCTATAGAGGAAGCCAAATAATTAGGTCATTCTTTCCTTCCTTCCTTCCATTATTCATTCATTTGTACATTCACCCAACCATCCATTACCTGTGGAGTGCCTACTATGTGTGCCCTGAATTGCAGTGACAATAAAATGCTTGGTTACCTAGGGATGTAAGTGAATACTAAAGCCACCTGGGTCAAAAAAATAAAGGGATGGTGGATGCTCACATTCTCAATTTTTCTACCTGCTTGTGTGTTTGAAATATATAATAATAATAATAAGATAAAAATAAGTATTTTTAAATGATCCACCATCTAGGTCTTTGACATAAAAATCCATAAGGTAGTTAGGGACTTTGGTTGAACTGAAACTTAGCAAAATGTTTTATATCAAAGATAAAAAATCAGGGATAGTCTCTGCAGAGTATGTTTAGAAATCTTTCCACTATTATGTAACTTTCTACCCTAAAAGATGTGTTTCACCTCTTAGAACTAACTCTCTTATCTGTCCACTTAGACTTAGAAAAAAGATTATTTCTTAACTATTCCAAATGAAGAATATCAGTGTTTTTTTAACCATTTGTCAAAAACATAAAAAGCAATATCCTCAGATCAAGGAAGCTGGAAATTTTCTAACAAATGTTAACAAAAATCTTGAAAATAGGTGCTTGCAACTAAAACAAACCAAATAAACAAACAAACAAACAAGTGCATTTAATGATACAGATCTTTCATATTTGTATTTATACATTTTTGTGAGGTGTTTTTTTCAGCTATAAAAGTCATTAAAATCAAGTATAGAAATTAACTGAACTTAGAACCAGATTTCAAGAAATTGTATAATAAGCTGTTAAACCCAATATTTTAAATTTAATGAAGTGTATTTAATGTTTCAGTAAAGTGAGAGCAAATATTCTTTAATATTAATAAATGTTTAAAATATTAATAATGATTATTATACTAATTATTAAACATTAAAATATTCTAAAGGAGTATAGATAAATTTTATAGCCTTAAATGCTTATAGTAGTAAAGAATAAAGGCTAAAATTCTGTGAACTATGCATGCTGCTTAAAAAGAGTAGCAGGGGGAAAAAAGTAGAAGGAAGAAACTAATAAAGATGGCAGAAATTAATGGGAGGAAAGGATATACTGAAGAGGATCAGCAGACACAAAAATTGGTTATTTTAAGAGACTAATAAGAATGCCAAATTTCTGGTAAGACAGACCAAGAAATAAAGATAAGAGAAAGCATTCATAAAGAGATTCAAGGTGGTGGAATAGATAAACACCATACCTGCGCCTTCCATGAACACATTAAAATTACAGCTAAATTATATAACAATCAACCTAGAGAACCATCTGTAGTCTAGCTGAACAGAAGTCCTATAACTAAAAATATAGAGAAGAAGCCATGTTGAGACTGGTAGGAGGGGTGGAGATTCCGAACGGGTCCCAAACCTCCCTGTGGTGGTTGAGAATCAGGAGGGATAATTTGGCTGTGGAAGTTCACCCAAAGGAATGAGGGACCCCAGCCCTCCACACCAGGCTCCCCAGCCTGGAGTCCTGGTGCTGGGGGGGAAGAGCTGTCACAACATCTGGCTGCGAAAAACAGTGGGGATTCTGAATGTTTGGGTGGGACAGAAAGCTGCAGGAAACACAATCTGTGCACAGATTCATTCACTCGCAGTCACTCAACTTCGGCTCTAGTGGAGGGACAGTGACTCAGGGGGCCTTGGAGACATACACGGGGCAGACTGACGTATGTGGGTTTAGGAGAGGACTGGAGGACCATTGGCATTTTCCCAGTGAGGGGTCCTTTTCCTAGGCTGTCGGCAGGCAGGTGCAATCTTTCCTATGTTGAAGCCATCCTCATAGGCCAAATCTGAATCTGATTGGCCTGGTGAGCGTCCCTGCTCTGCTGACTCAGCTGAGACCCTTCTCCACCCAACTCTCACATCACTGGAGGCACTTTGTCTGTGAGCATTGCACTCCTGCATTGCACTCTTTCTTAGAAAACTATCACAGTCCATGGGCCCCAGGCGGGCAGTGACTGGCCTCAGTGTGCTCTGAGGCTTTTGCTGAGTCACTCCAAACTCAGCACTGGCACCATAGCAGAGTCTACATTAACCTGGTGACTATAACTCTTCCCACTCTAGTGACTCCCTGACACTCTGCCTCACCCAATTCAAATACTGCATGAGGCTTTATCAGTGGCTGAACCTTAAGGGAGCTGTCAGGTGGCAGCAGTCCTGTGGGTGTCCTGGCTTTTTGTGGAGTTACCCCAGGCTTGGTACTGGTGGCAACCATCCTCGGATCGTGGCATGGCCTCTCCAATGCACCTCCAGTTTTAGCACAGGTAGTGAACAACCACGGATCAATTTGTACCTTCTACCAGTAGCCCGCGAACAGTCACAGGCAGTGAGTGACATGGGCTTGAACCAGAGCCCCTTCCAAGGGGCCCCAGAACCAACATACTTGGAGGTTGGTTTCAGACCATAGCAGAGCACTGCCAAACTAGCCCCACAAGTGGCTCACACAAAGGGTGGTCTCAACAGGCACCAGAGTCCTTAGGGGCAAATCCCACTCAGTGGGTAAGCCTCAAACACAGACACCCATAAACTATAGATATAGCCAAACCCTAGAGCCAATCAGCCTGAGGGTAAATCCCACCTACTTATATGTCAATAGCAATCAAAGCTCAACTATAACAAGAAAGCACACACATGGAGCACTCATGGAGTACCCAGCTCAGGTGACCAGGGGAGACTGTGCCACTGGGTGCCACAAGGCACTTATTACATAAGGCCACCCAGCAAGACTGGGAGACATAGCAGAGGTACCTAATACATAGAAACAAACATAGAGAGGCAGTCAAAATGAGGAAACAAAGAAATACATCTGAATGAAAGAACAGGAGAAAAATCCAGAAAAAGAACTAAATGAAATGGAGGCAAGCAACCTACCAGAGACAGAGTTCAAAATGTTTAGAAGGATGATCAATGAAGTTAGTGAGAACTTCAACCAAAGAGATTGCAAACACAAAAAGAACATGGAAACCATAAAAAGAACCTGTCAGAAATGAAGAATACAATAACTAAAATGAAGAATGCACTAGAAGAAATCACCAGCTAACTAAATGAAGCAGAGGATCAAATCAGTGATTTGGAACACAAGATAGCAGAAAACACCCAATCAGAACAGCAAAAAGAAAAATAAGTCCCCCCTCCCCCCCCAAAAAAAAATGAAAGAGTTTAAAGGGCCTCTGGGACAACATCAGGAATAACAACATTTGCATCATAGGGGTACCAGAAGGAGAAGAGAGAAAGCCAAAGATTGAGAACCTACTTGAAAAATAACTACTAAAAACTTTCCTAACCTGGCAAAGGAAATAGACATACAAATCCAAAAAGCACAGAGCGTCCCAAATAGGATGAGGCCAAACAGGCCCACATCTAGACACATTATAATTAAAATGGCAAAGGTCAAAGACAGAGAATCCTAAAAGCAGCAAAAGAAAGGCAACTAGTAACTTATAAGGGAGCTCCCATAAGACTGTCAGCTTCTCAACAGAAACTTTGCAGGCCAGAAGGTATTGGCTTGAAATATTCAATGTTATGAAAAGAAAGCACCTACAACCAAGATTGGGTTGTAGAAGAAAAGGCTAAAGAAGTTCATCATCACCAAACAAATATTACAAGGAATCTTAGAAGGACTTCCTTAAGACAGGAAAAAAAAAAATTATGAATAATAAAATGGCAATAGCTACATATCTATCAACAACTACTTTCAATGTAAATGTATTAAATGCTCCAATCAAAAGACATAGGAGGGCTGAATGGATAAGAAAACAAAACCTTTACGTATTCTATCTACAAGAGATTCATTTCAGATTGAAAGTCACACACAGACAGAAAGAAAAGTGATGGAAAAAGATATTTTATGAAAACAAAACACAAAAAACAGGGGCAGCTGGGTGACTCAGTTGGTTAGAGAGTGAGCTCTGAACAACAGGGTTGCTGGTTCGAGTCCCACAGGGGCCAGTGAGCTGTGCACTCCACAACTAGATTGAAGACAACGAGCTGCTGCTGAGCTTCCAGAGGGGCAGCCAGATGGCTCAGTTGGTTGAGCTCTCAACAACAAGGTTGCCAGTTCAATTCCCACATGGGATGGTGGGCTGCACCCTCTGCAACTAAAGATTGAAAAATGGCAACTGGACTTGGAGCTGAACAGCACCCTCCACAACTAGATTAAAGGACAACGACTTGGAGCTGATGGGCCCTGGAGAAACACACTGTTCCTCCCCAATAAAAGTATATATATATATATATATATATATATATATATATATATATATATAAAACTTTAAAAAACTAAAAAAATATATATATATAGTTGAAGTGGTAAATTAAAAACAAAAATAAGAACAGAAAAAGATGGGGTAGCAATACTTATACCAGACAAAATAGACTTTAAAACAAAGGCTGTAAAAAGGGACAATGAAGGACCCAGTAATCCCACTTTAATGCTAATTTGAGGGGACATGGGCATCCATATGTTCATTGCAGCATTGTTTACAATGGCCAAGATGTGGAGGCAGCCTGGGTGTCTGTTGATGGAAGAATGGATAAAGAGAAGGTGATACAATATACACAATGGAATATTGCTCCACCATGAAGGTAATGGATTTCTGCCATTTGCGGTAACATGGGTGGACCTAGAGGGTGTTGTTCTGAGTGGAGTATATCAGACAGAGAAAGATAGACGCAATGTGATTTCACTTATATGTGGAATCTAAGAACAAAATTAACAAACAAAACAGAAATAAACTCATAGATACAGAAAACATTTTGATGGTTGCCAGATGGGAGGGGCTTTGGGGCTGTGAGTGAAAGAAGGCGAAGGGATTAAGAAGCATAAATTAGTAGTTACAAAATAGTCATGGGGATGTAAACTAAAGCATAGGGAATATAGTCAATGATGTGATAATAACTATGTATAGTGCTAGGTGGGTACTAGACTAGTCAGGAGGATCACCTCTTGCATAACCACTATGCTGTACCCCTAAAATTAATATAAAATAATATTAAATGTCAACTGTAATCGATAAACTTTAAAAAGGGGGGTCAGGGAAGAAGAATAAAAGTTTCAAATTTCCAGGTATAAAACATGTAAGTCACATGCAAAGTACAGTATGGGGAGTATAGTCAATACTATTGTGATAGTATAGTTCGATGTCAGATGGTTGCTAGACTTATCATGGTGATCACTTCTTTAGGTATATAAATGTTGAATAACTATGGTACCCCTGAAACTAATATAATATTGTTTGTTAGCTATATTTTTAATAAAAATCTTTTTTAAAAAAAGGAAAGAAAGAAACTGCTTCCAGGGCCCTCCCACATTTCACTCTACGTATCCTTTATAATAAACCTGTAATAATAAGTATGAAAAAAATCTTTACCATGAATCAATGCAATTTTATAGAAATAATTACCTTATAAATGTAATTTGTGCATATGTCTGGTATGAAAAACAAACAAAAGATTTTTAAAAATAAGGCATTAATAAATAATGTTTGGTACATAGAAACAAATGAGAATGAAAATATATCCTACCAAAATTTTTGGGATGCAGCAAAAGCAGTTTTAAGAGGGAAATTTATATCATTACAGGCCTATCTTCAGAACCAAGAAAAATCCCAGACAAATAACGTCACATTACATCTTAAAGAACTAGAAAAAGAAGAACAAATGAAACCCAAAGTCAGCAGAAGGAAGGAAATAATAAAAATCAGAGCAGAACTAAATGAAATAGAGAACAAAAAGACAATAGAAAAAATTAATGTAACAAAGAGCTGGTTCTTTGTAAAGATTAATAAAATTGACAAACCCTTGGCTAGACTCACTAAGATAAAAAGAGAAAAGACACAAACAAACAAAATCAGAAATGAAAGAGGGGCAGTTATCACGGATGCCACAGAAATACAAAGGATAATCCAAGAATAATATGAAGGATTATATGCCACCAAATTCAAAAACCTAGAAGAAATGGACAAGTTCTTAGAAACATATAGCCTTCCTAGGCTGAATCATGGAGAACAGGAAAATCTAATTAGACCAATCACCAGTAAGGAAATTGAATCAGTCATCTGAAACCTTCCCAAAATCAAAAGTCCGGGACAAGATGGCTTCACTAGTGAATTCTACCAAATATTCAAAGAAGATCTAACACCTGTCCTACTCAAACTCTTCCAAAAATTAAAGAAGAGACACTATTTCCTAACTCATTTCATGAGACCAACATTACACTGATATCAAAACCTGGTAAATATAACACAAAAAAGAAAATTACAGACCAATGTCTCTGATGAATACAGATGTAAAAATCCTAAACAAAATTCTAGCAAATTGAATGTAACAATGCATTAAAAAGATTGCACATCATGACCAAGTGGGGTTTATCCAAGGGGCACATGGATGGTTCAACATATGCAAATCAATCAGTGTGATACATCACATAAAATAAAGGACAACAATCATATGATTATATCAATAAATGCAGAAAAAGCATTTGACAAGATACAACATCCATTTATGATTACAACACTTAATAAAACAGATATAAAAGGAAAATATCTTAACATAATAAAGGCCATATATGACAAACTCTCAGATGATATCATAATTAACGGTGAAAAACTGAAGCTCTTTGCTCTACGTTCAGGAACACGACAGCGCTGTCCCCTATCACCTCTGCTTTTCAACAGAGTGTTGGAAGTCCTTGCCAGAGCAATCAGGCAAAAGAAAGAAATAAAAGGCATCCAAATTGGGAATGAAGAAGTTAAATTATCACTCTTTGCAGATGACATGATGCTATATATAGAAAACCCTAAAGACTCCACCAAAAAGCTATTAGAAACAATCAACGAATACAGTAAAGTTGCCGGCTACAAAATCAACACACAAAAGTCCATTGCATTCCTATATGCTAACAATGAAATCTCAGAAAAAGAAATACAAAAAATCAATTCCTTTTGGAATTGCAGCAAAAAGAATAAAATACCTAGGAATAAACTTAACCAAAGATGTGAAGGACCTATATACTGAAAACTATAAGACATTTTTGAAAGAAATTGAAGAAGACACAAAGAAATGGAAAGACATTCCGTGCTCATGGATTGGAAGAATCAACATAGTTAAAATGGCCATATTACCCAAAGCAATATACAGATTTAATGCAATCCCCATCAAAATCCCAATGGCATTTTTTAAAGAAATAGAACAAAAAATCAACATATTCGTTTGGAACCACAAAAAACCCCGAATAGCCAAAGCAATCTTAAGAAAAAAGAGCAATACCGGAGGTATCACACTCCCTGACTTTAGCTTGTACTACAGGGCTACAATAATCAAAACAGCATGGTATTGGCAGAAAAACAGACACATAGACCAATGGAATAGAACTGAGAACCCAGAAATAAAACCACATAAATATGGACAGATAATTTTTGTCAAAGAAGCTAAAAACATACAATGGAGGAAAGACAGCCTCTTCCATAAATGGTGCTGGGAGAATTGGATAGCCACGTGCAAAAGAATGAAACTGGACTGCTATCTGTCACCATGTACCAAAATTAATTCAAAATGGATCAAAGACTTAAGCATAAGACCTGACACAACAAACTGCATAGAAGAAAACATAGGTACTAAACTTATTGACCTTGGATTCAAAGAGCATTTTATGAATTTGACTCCAAAGGCAAGGGAAGTAAAAGCTAAAATAAACCAATGGGACTATATGAAACTTAAAAGCTTCTGCACAGCAAAAGAAACCATCGACAAAATAAAGAGGCAACCAACTGAATGAGAGAAGATTTTTGCAAACAGTGCCTCCAATAAGGGATTAATATCCAAAATATACAAGGAACCCATGAAACTCAACAACAAAAAAACAAACAACCCAATTGAAAAATGGGCAGAGGACCTGAAGAGACATTTCTCCAAAGAGGACACACAAAATGGCAAATAGATACATGAAAAAATGCTCAACATCACTAATCATCAGAGAAATGCAAATAAAAACCACAATGAGATATCACCTCACCCCAGTCAGAATGGCTGTCATCAACAAGACAAATAGTAACAAGTGTTGGAGAGGCTGCAGAGAAAAAGGAACCCTCATACACTGTTGGTGGGAATGCAGACTGGTGCAGCCATTATGGAAGGCAGTGTGGAGTTGCCTCAAAAAATTACGAATAGAATTACTATATGACCCAGCAATCCCTCTCCTGGGTATCTACCCAAAAAATCTGAAAACATTTAGAGATAAAGACATGTGTGCTCCAATGTTCATTGCAGCTTTGTTTACGGTGGCCAAGACATGGAAACAACCAAAATGTCCTGCGATACATGAATGGATAAAGAAGTTGTGGTATATATACACAATGGAATACTATTTGGCAGTAAGAAAAGATGATATAGGAACATTTGTGACAACATGGATGGATCTTGAGAATATAATGCTAAGCGAAACAAGTCAGACAGAAAAAGCAGAGAACCATATGATTTCACTGATATGTGGTATATAAACCAAAAACAACAAAAGAACAAGACAAAAAATAATAGGAAAAAGAACGAAATAATGTTTTGAATAGGAAAGGAGACATAACTATAATTACAGAATAGATTGAAAATACTGTAATAATACTATGGACAACTTTCAAACTATGGCCAATAAATTTCAAAATCATAAGTGAACTATGCAAATTCCTGAAAAATGTTAAGTGATCAAAACTGGCTCACGAAGAAATAGAAATTCATAATAGGTCTGCATACATTAAGGAAATTGAATCATAAAAGAAGTCATTCAAGAAAATGAATTTGTAAAAGGAATTGAAATAATTCAAAATCTTTCCTCAAAGAATATACCACTTATTATTTTACTATTGCGTAATACGAAACAGTCAGGGATCAAAAAATTCCAAGTTTTATAATATTTTCAGGTTATAGAAAAAAGGGACTACTTCCAAACCCATATTATGGTGGTAGCTTAACCTTAATACCCAAACCTGACCAGGACAATAGGAGAAAGGAAGTGGATGGGCTAATCTCACTAATGAACATAGATGCAAAAATCCTAAACAAAATATTAGCAAACTGTACTAGTAATGCATGAAAAATATATTATGACTAAGTTATATGTATTCTAAGAATGTAAGGTTAACTCAGTATTAAAAAGTCAAGTAATGTAACAGTTCAAAAGAAGAAAACATATCTTCTTAGAATATGCAGAAAAAGAATTCAAGAAAATTCAGTTACCATTCAGAATTATAAAACAAACATCTAACTAACTACAAATAGAAGAAAACATCTTTAATCTGATTTAGATATTTGAATACACATACACACACAGACACACACACACACACACACACACACACACACACACAGAGGAAATCTATAACCAATCATGAAACATTAAAAGCAAAGCTTTTTAAATCATGAAAAGATAAGAATTATCATTAGCAACTCTTGAAGGTCCTAGCCCACACATTAGATTTTTTTTTTAAATCATGAGGGTTGGAAAGAGGAAAACAAAGCTGTCATTCAGAGATGACATCATTGTTTACCTAGAAGACCCAAATATATACATTGTTAGAATTAGAATAAGATTTGCAAGACTCCCAAACACTAAATCAATACACCAATCCAACTGCATTTCTCTTCATCACCTACTAACAGAATATTTAAATAAAAGAAAAAAGTACCAGTGGCAGCCGGATAGTTCAGTTGGTTAGAGTGTGAACTCTGAACAAAGTTGCCGGTTCAATTCCCACATGGGATGGTGAGCTGCGCCCCCTGCAACTAAAGATTGAAAACGGCGACTGGACTTGGAGCTGAGCTGTGCCCTCCACAACTAGATTAAAGGACAATGATTTGGAGCTGATGGGCCCTGGAGAAACACACTGTCTCCCAATATTCCCCAATAAAATAATAATAAAAAAAAATGTTCTCAACAAACTCAGACACGTAATTATGTAATAAAAAATAAAGCACAATTTTTAAAAAGTACCATTAGCGCTAGCAACAAAAAAAATATAAGATACCTAGGAATAAGTCCAACAAAAGATGTGCCAGCCTCATATGCAGAAAATCATAAAACTTAAAAAAGCACATTAAATAAAACTTTTTTTAAATGAAAGATGTTTATAGATAATAAGACATAATCTTATTTAATATTTAAAGACATAATCTCACCTCCCAAATGATTTATGTAGTCAATGCAAACCCAGTCAAAATCCCAAAGAAGATTTATTATGGAATTTAACAAGATACTAAAATTTGTAAGACCAAACAGCCAAGAATAAAGTCAGAAGTAGCAATGAACATAATAAACTGTTACTGGCTGAACAAATGAATGAATACATGAAAGAGCAAAGAAAAGAAAAGATTTATTTTGAATAACCTGATTAAATATAATAAAAATGTGTCCATGTTAAAAAAAAGAAAGGAAGAATATAGCTAATACATTACTGAAAAATAAAAGAAAGGGGCTTGCCCTACCAAAGATTAAGACTTATTGTAAAGCTATAGTAATTAAAACAGTGAGATACTGGTGTAATAACAAACAGAATCAAGGGTCCAGCCTCAGATCAGCATACATGGGCAACTAATAAGCCCATTCAGTCAATGATGGTGAAATAGTTATTCATATGGGGAAAAAGAATGTGGACCCCTACTTTACCTCATTCAAGATAGGTTAAGGAACTTAAATGTAAAAGGTAAAACTTCAGAGATTAGAACTTTTAGTAGAAAATACAGTAACTTAAAGCAGGAACAGATTTCTCAAATAAGACACAAAAAGCACACAAAAAAATAACCATAAAAGAAAATATTGAAAAATTCAACTGTAGTACATGTTAAAATTTTTGATAATCGAAAGAAATCATAAAGAAGGTAAAAAAGTCAGAAACTTGAAAACGATTTTTAGAAACATTTACAATAAACTGTTTCTATCATGTATCGTATAATAAACTACTCCAAAACTTATTGGCTGGAAACAATTATATTATTGCCCATGATTCTGTGGGTCAGGAATTTGGGCTGAGCTCAGATGGGCAGTTCTTCTGCTTCCAGAGGCATTAGCCAAGGTCACACGTACATGCAGCTGGGAGCTTGGCTAGGCTAGAACTTCCAAGACAGCTTCACTCATATGTACAGCGTTATGAATTGAGGTGGTTGGAATAGCAAAGGGTTGCCTGGGCTGCTCTCCCTGCACAGTCTCTCATCTTGTAGGGCCTCTCTCTTTCCACATGGACCCTCTCTCCAGCAGCATAGCCAGAACTTTTCACATGGCAGCTGGCTTCCAAGAGGGCTAAATGGAAGCTGCAAGGCCTCTAGAAGACCTAGGCCCCATCACTGCTGCCACATTCTCCTGATCACAGCAAGACATGGAGTCAGGTTAGATACAAGAGGAAGAAAAGTAGACCCCAGCTCTTGATGAAGTAACGTGTGCCAACAGGGATGGAAGGACCTTCTGGCAGCCTTGTTGGCAGACATTCTATATACCAATCAAGTTTTAGTATCCAAAATATGTAAAGAACTCCTATGAATCATCAAGAAAAAGACAAAACAATATACAAAAACACAGACATTCATAAGAAGAGAAAACACAAATGGCTCACAAACATATAAAAAGATGCTTACTCTCATTATTAATCAGGGAAAAAACATTAAACCTACCAAAGGACAAAAATGTAAAAGTCAGACAAGACATAGTGTTGGTAGGAACTATTGTAAAGAGCTAGCAGGGACGTAAAATGATACACTACTTTAGAAAACAATTTTACATTACCTAGTAAAGATGAATATGCATACAATTTCACTCTTAAAAATTCTTAAACATATGCCCTGAGGACCCATACGCTAGTATTCTTAGGAACATTTTTTTTTGGGGGGGAGGGGAACACTAAAAACAACCCAAGTGTCAATCAACAATAGAATGGATAAATAAATTATGATAGATTCATATCATGGAATATTATGATGCAGTGAAAATAAATGATCTACACCTAGACTTGCATCAATGTGGATGAATCTCAAAAACATCATGTTGAAGTGAAAAATCAAAGAATATTTCAGTGTGATTCTATTTATATGAAAAATTCACAAATAGTAAAAAAAAAACTCTAAACATTATATTGTTTAGAGGTCCAAACTTACATATGGTAAATACATAAACACACACACACACACACACACACACATACACACACACACGCACACACACAGATTTATGTGTAGGAAATGCTTAACCCAAAATTTCAGGGTAACTGGAAAGGAGAAGGAGATACTGGTAGTGTCCTCTCTCTCTCTCTCTCTCTCTCTCTCTCTCTCTCTCTCTCTCTCTCTCCCCATCTCCCTCTCCCTCTTCCTCTCTCTTTAACTCAATCATGGTTACATGGGTGTTTATTCTAATATTATTCTAATATTTTTATTTCATATAATATTGGTTATAGAAACATTTTGCATATATTTTGCATATATCATGTATTTTTTAAGTGGCAAACAGGCTTTCAACAAATTGCTGAGAACAAACATCCTGGTGACAGTAAACAGATAAACAAGGAAACATCAGATTGGCACGGGAATCAAGTCTTTCTCAATTCGTACAAAAATATTTGCAGATCAAATGTCTGAAATTAGCTTCCAAATAACCTGGGAATGGGGTAATGATGAAACAGCGTTGACCATGAGTTGGTAACTGTTGAAGCAAGGCGATGGGTGCATGGGGGTTGATTTATACTCTTCTCTCTACTATTGTGTATGTGTGAGGAGAAGGAGGAAAAGGAGGAAGGAATGTGGTGGAGAAATCTCACAGATCAGAACTGACACAAGTGAGGATATTTACTGATTATCTGATTGTTAAGTATTCCCTGTTATAAAGAATAAAAGATAGAGTGTATTCAAAAGGAAGGGGGGAAAAAAACAAAGGGGAGTTTCCAGCTCTTTATACACAGGGAAGAGTCTAGTTCTCTAGAACATATGAAAGGCATGAAGTTATAAAAGGTCCCTGTGGGTCACAGGGTAGGTGGTGGAGGAGGTGAGATCATGAAGGTTGGCCATGGATGATCGTTATGAGCTGTACAAGAGGCCTTGTTCTTTCTCCTGCTGCTCCTGAGGACCTTCACGGTCCTGCAGTGGACCTGAATCGCTGGGCTGGCACACAAATAGGGCACTGCGGTCACCGTGGTGTGCCACACTGGCCATCAGTCACCCGACCTGGGTGGTCTACAGCAAGGAAACCCACATCTCCACCAGATCATCCCATTGCATGACTCTGACTTCCCAGGACTTCGATGGCTTATGCCTGCCACCCTTGTGCCTTCCATGCATGAGCATCTGGAAGACCTCCATGGGGCCCAAACCATATCCAACTCCCCACCACAACACTCCACCCTCACCTTCACACGCACTCATCCTATACTCAACCATACCGGTGATTGATAGCTCTGAACTTGCTGTTCACTTTCTTGCTTCTCCTCCTTTGTATGTGTTATATTCCTTTTACCTAACAGTCTGTTGTGCTTCTGTCCTCCTAGGCAATTCACAATCACCCTGCCAGATGGAGGCTGAAGGGGGACCTCCTACCAGAAACTCTCCCTGACCCACAGGTTGAAGGGAGACCTTCCTTCCCTGTTTTATAACATCATCCTCAGTGCTGCGATTGTTTGCAACATTTCTGCTGTTTCCACCCTGCTGAACTGTCACTCTGCTGAAGATCCCACAATCGTGGAAGAGCTCTTTTCTCATATCTCTATGACCATCATTATACATAGGAAAATCATCTAAAACAGCACATGTTTCCTATTTAAAAGACTGTAGATAGTATCAGAGGAAGGTTATTATGTGCACAAGGGGATGTCGTAGTTTAGTCCTAGTTTTGTTCTTGGTTTTCTGTAGTTACCTTTTGCTGTGATTTAGATCGCGTTAGCCTAGAGAAGTTTCTGCTGAAATAAAGGACTGTGAGTGGTGTCTTCCTCACCTGAATATTTTTCCCTACTTCATAAACAGCCTCTCTCACCAACACCCACCATCTACAAAGCCAGGCCAACCTCCAAGGGAGCAAGGTGTAGGGGAGATAGAGATGGCAAAGAAGGTACTGGTTTCTAGAAAGTTATAATACCAATGCTCTTCTTGCAAAAAAAGAGATATTTGGCACAGTAAATATTAAATCATTTTTTAAAAAGCAACCTAAATTACATCATGAAATCTATGCTAGAAAAAAGCAGGTCACAGTTGAACTGAAGTTACTTTTTCTGCTTCACTTCAGGACTCCCGTGTTTATTAATCCTGGGAGAAGAACAGCACTCGCTGTAGCCAGACTTGGCAATTTAAACATCTGTCATATCCACAGTATCTGTTTGTATTTAATAATGTTATATATTTTAATCCAGCACTGTTCTATTTTGAATGTGACATTTTAGTGCATGTGCAATGTTTTGGACTACATCTATGGTACAGAGGGCAGCCACTTTAATTTATGGGTGATCCCAATTTTCACTTCCCCCAAACTACAATGGAATATTTCAATATCCTCAGAATAAATCCCTCTGCTGGAGCAGTAAACATAATACGACAGTGTGTCAACCACGGATTTGTTTCAAGATTATTTACTTACAATTCAACAACACTGCTGGCCCACAGAGTGCCCTGTCAGCAAAAGCTGCATTGTTTGAAGTAGCTCAGAGAAATAGCTAGGGTTTCAGAATCCAAAGAATGTAGTTTTCCTAAATACCTCAGGATTACGAGATGCTATAGAACTAATAAATTTGCTCCTTAAAATAGCCCAGAAGGAATCCTTAACTATTCCTACATGTTTGAAAGTTTAGGTTATTGATGGGGAGAGAGAATGAAGTTTTGTCCCTTAGACTCACATAACAAGTATCATTAGTAACTCCCCCTCCCTTTCTTCTCTTTGTAATTATTTCTAAAAGGATAACATCCAGAGGTAGTAACCTTTTGGAAGAGGACATAATGATGAAATGAAGAAAGAGTATCTGCAAAAACCCACTTCAGCACAACCTTTTAAGCAGCAAATGTTTACCTGATATCAATCACTGTTTCCCAGGATGGTGGGCTGGGTGAGTTCATATACCTATAGAGTGAATTTGATTGCACCACAGATAGGTGTATCTCTCTGGTGATATAGTAACAGAATGGAATGGAATATTCTGTCACTGGTTTATTGTTTACATTTAGGCAGTAACCAAATCTAACCTATATTTACATCATCTTTTATGTTTTAAAGTGCTTTCCTGTCTCAATCTTATTTTTCTTACAACCACCCAGAGAAAAGAATTATCACTATCACCATTGCACACAAATTAGGAAATTTAGGCCCAGAAGACTTATGCAACTCACTTAACTTCACATAGGAAATGAGCCGAAGAATGTGGACAAAAACTTAGGTCTCTTAATGCAGTGGTCATAACCTCTGGTCTATCCATGACGTATTTGTGCAAATTCACATTTGTCTAAGAGGAATATGCACATGAATCACGTACAGAGACTTAATCCATAGTAATGGATTTTTCAACTGAGACCATGGCCACCCAGAATAAAGAATTCACTTCTCAGCCTCCCTTGCAGCTACAAGTGGCCAATGGAGTGTGAGCAGAAGACATGTGGACGACTTCTGGTTCATAGAAGGCTTGCGTGTCCTCCTCTCTCAGCCTGGGTTTCCCTGAGAGTAGAATCTGAAGCTAAAGCTTGACTGCAGGTTTGTTTGGGAAGTGGTTTCAGGGAGCAGGAGTGAGGGTAATATGGAAGAATGTGACAAGGAAGGAGGAAGAGCCAAAACAAGAATAAGTTACTGAGTTGGCCACTGTTATAGGTGACTGGTGCTCAATCCTACAGGATCTTCTGATGGGAAGGGGTAGATATTAATCTGCCATTGTTCAAAGTCATTGGTCAAAACTCACCCACACCACTGGGTTATACTTGCTGTGATAGCCAAGAAGCCCCAGAACAGAAAATGAGAGGCGAGGGGCCTGGCAGAAGGTGAAGCACTGCCAGGTTACAGCTGTGCCAACTGGCAAAATCTGCACAGCTCTGGGCATCGCAGTAGTGGTTAGGTAGGCCTGAGAGGATTTGAAGTGGTACTCAAGAGTGGCGTGGTACATCTCCCTTCCTGCTTGCTAAGATGCCTGTGGGGGGAGCTGTCTTGGACCATGTAACAAGGGCAAACAGCCAAGGAGGGCAGGAGCAATAATACTGAAGGATCTTGGTGCCCTGGGAATATCTGTGTAACCAGGCAAACTTGGACTATATAAGAGAGAGAAATAAATCTCTTTTATTTAAGCAACTGTTTTTAGAAACTAATAAAAGGTAAGTCTGATAAATATAAGTTGTAAAAATCAAACTGGAGAGATTTGTTCAGATAGTGAATACAAATTTAGGTATCAGTAAACAGCTGACAGAGCTATGGTCTATATGACAATCACATTGAAAATGTCACCACCATGTGACTCAGTCCATGACACCAAAGAACAGATCCAACAATTTGGTACTGAATTATTGAGTTAACTGGGTAGCGTTGCCACTGAAACACAACCCCTCCAAATATTTTATTAAATATATACATTCTTGCCTTGGAAAAGTGTGTTTTAAGCTGGAGTATTGCAAAGATGGTACTTTTGAAAATATAAATATGATTATTTTATATCAGTGTATCACACCAATTCTCAAGGAGAATTGAAATAGAACATAGAACACGAAATACACCCTCATGGAATAATTAACCTTTGTAGTTAATAGCTAATAAGTGACTAAACTTGACAGAACCTTGAATAGGATGTCTCTTCAAACTGCATATAATGACTCAAAGGGAAGATTGTGCCACATCACAGAGGAGATAGGTACAGAGAAGTGGGGCCACGTGGCCAAAGTGACACAACTTGAATTGAAATGCCAAAGCTGAGATTTGAACCCAGGTATGTTTGGCTCAAAAGCCCAGGCTTTGCCTATTATGCTAAATCTAATGGAATAAAGCTTTAAGCTTTCATATTCTCTGAGACTTTAGAAGGTCTAAAATAAGAAGTTCACCTGCCTTGTACTTAAAAGGGGAGCCATAGGAAAGAACACTGGAGTGGAGATCAGAACACAGGCTAAATCGTTGTACCGCTGCTTGTTGTGTGAACAGGGAAATAGCTGAGTCTCTGGTCTCAGGTGCTTCACTGATAAAATGGCAATAATAAAACACACATTTGTAGGCTTTTTGAGAAGTGAAATAAGACAGTATGTGTCTACAGAAGTGCTTTGTAAACCATAAAGCACTAAATTTACTGAACGTTTCTGGAAGGCCTGGCGCAGTGCTAATCATTTTACGTGGATTATCTCATTTAAAGGCACCACTGCAATCCTATGAGCGAACTGCTTTCCCACCCCATTTTATAGGAATTTGAAGTTTAGCTTGCCTGAGGTCATGTAACTAGTAGTGGGTGGGGCTGGCGTTCAAAGGCTCTAGGCCCACTCTCAAGTCCCCACCACACTGGTGCCATGTGCACATGGGTCCTATGGTCACAAACCTATATATTGACAAACCACCAGCCTAACTGAGACAAATTGTACCCTATAGCTGCAATATCTCTGGCTTCTCCTCACTGAGGTTGTCATAGGCTCTGGCAGAGGTGGAATGACCACAGTCCGAGGAGAAACCATGAACCGTGTTGGGGATGGGGAAACTTTTCCCCTTCCCTCTTAGTTTTTCTGACTGGTAGGATTATTAAAATGACATAAAGCAGATTCACAAGAGAAAATCAAGTTTCAATACATGTGCAATTCACATGATACGTGGGGAATTCACATGAGCATGAACATTCCAAAGACAGTGAAGCAAAATGAGGTACATATACCATTCTGGACCAAGAAGGGGGCAGCAGGGGCATAAGGAAGCTTGCCTCATTTTAAAGAGAAGTAAGGAAAATTTATGAGAGGATGAAAAGGGTTAATGTTTGGTAAATAAATGTTTGTTGGGCCATCTAGAAACAATGGGACAAAAGGGGGATCACATGGGCCTTGCTAGGCTCCTCCCTGTCCACCACTCCTAGTTCAGATTAAACTGTAGTTATCTATGATATCTCCCTTCCTGGAGCAGGCCCTCTATCTTAAATTCTTTTAGGCAGTTAGGGGGAAGGCCAGATTATTTCCGCGCAAATTAATCTGCATGCCAGAGTGGCACATTTTGGAGATACTCATTCTGAACCCCTGCAGCTGCTTTTCAGTTAAGATAAAGGATTCAACTCCTGAAAATGTTCTCAATCTTATTCCATTTATCTAGGAATTAATCCTAGCCTTGTAAATTTCTGGAGTGCCCCCCTGCTAAATTCATTTATTTGCTGTTGTGTATTCTAAATTAATCCTTAATGAATCAGGAATTCTAAGACACTCTGTCCTTTATTTTGAACGATACATAAGCATAAAATATATCATTTATGCCTTAGTCTCTAAAATTTGACTGTGTTGGAAAATTAGGACATTCAGTTTCAAAGCAGAAAGAGAGTCTAAATACTGTCTCTCACTTTCTTAAGATTCACTAAATACTAATGATTTTGATAGTTTCACAAAGACAGGTCTGTGGTGAGATATGCACCCTCCCTGCCTTTTTCAACCAAACTTGGTAGATGAGTTTGAAGTGTGAGTTTATATCTGAGAGCTCACTTGCTTCCTCTTCCTCCTCTTGCTTCATTCCCATCTGTTATCCTTAAAATATTATTTTTCAAAGCGCCTGTATGAAATCTGTTCTTAGAGGATGTGGGGAGCTTTAAAATTAACAAACTATGGGCTGACACTAATGCGGTGGGGCCTGAAATCACCCTGGCAGACAAACACTTCATATGAGGTGTAATTGAAAACAATACAGGAAGTAAATGACCCAGTTTCCCATTCTAAGTTTTGTCGCATGTAAAGCATTCAGGGCAAAAGGAACCCTGACGGGTGCCAAAGGAAAAAAACAAAAAGCATGAATTTCAGATAAGAACGATCCAGAAACCAAAGGAATTTGGAAAGGGCTTTGTAGGTGCAAAGTAGCAAATGCAGAACATGATGGAAAGTAGGAGGGCCAGCAATTCCGGGTGCTGAACCCACTGAGTTTCAAAAGATGTTTGATCAACATCTAAATGAAAAGCCTCCATGGGGATGCTCAGTTGCCAACGGGAAGGGATGAGGGAGACATCAGCTCCTCCTGTCCTAATTGCACCCCTTTTCCTATTTGGAGGCATAGCAGGAGGGAGCCGTAATATGATTACTTGTTTATGAAGGGATTTCTAGTTGCTGCTTGAGAGGACACTAACATGACCTATTGGTTTCTTTTGATGTTTTGTTTGCTGACACAACTACTATACTTTGAAATGCAGTAGAACTGTAATTTAGTTCAGAAGCTGATTTTTAAATGTACATTGCAGTAATGGAACTGATTTTTATTTGAAATCCACTTAGAATTTTTTTGTTAATACAAGTCCTTTCTTCATAAAAGGCATGTGTTACTGTCACTTTCATTTGGTTTCCCCAATTCCCAATGATCTGGGGAGCAGACTTCTGAAAACATAGCTGTTGGGGCATATGTGGGAGAGGGTCACATTCCCCAGCTATTCTGCTCCCTCTCTGTGCCATACATAGGCCCTCAGGGGTAGCCTCTAAGACTATACCTGGAGCAGCCTCACTGCCAACCAGAGGGGCCCTCTAGGCCCAAAGGGGTGCTGGCGAAAAGGCCACAGGGACATGATGGGTAAGTAGGCTCCTCTCCTTCCAAGCTGGTTCAGGGGAGAAAAACCAAACAGATTAATTGCTACCACTGCAGTTGTTCACTTTCCCTTATGAGCTGGTACTATAGCATGATCTGTCCTTCAATAAAGTATTTATGCTGTGCTAAGGAACTAGGCATGACTGAATTTCGGACTAGAATTCAATTTTCCTTCTGGCTCTGTCTTTTTGTCTGAGACGTGTCCTTATTACTTGAACCCTAGCTGAAGAAGTGGCCAATACAATGACTGGATGAGCAATATAACATGCAGCCCATAGGCCAAGTTCAGCCTGACCTGTTTTCTACAAGACCTCTTTTCTTGGGCCTGCACAGTCGTTTTGTTTGTTTTGTTTTTTAATTTGACTTTCAATGACTTTTAAAAGGGCACAAACTCTCCAGGTTGCTGCTAATCCCTAAATGTACCCTTAATATGCAGTCTACTTGGCTCATTCTGTGTTACCAACACCCCTGTGGTCTTTTGACCTTCCCACTTCTAGTGAGCGGAAAATTTTCCTCATGTAATAGCGGAGTCAGCTTTAGATGCTGAAGTCTCAGGGCTCTTGGAGAATGAAAGAAGGTGGATCAAAGAGTAAACCAATAGCTTAGTCACTGAGATGTTTTCAACATCCAAGTAAGCCACTCTCAGGCTTTGGGGTGCTGCATTTTCTGTTACATGCCTGCATTTGGTGGGCACTCTGCACATTTCTTACATGGTGGTGAACTGCTGGATCATAACTCCTGTGAGGTTCTGCTTTGGGTTTATATCAACATAGATTGTGTCTTTCTTCAGCCTGTTTCCATCAAAGCAATGCTTAAGTGGGGCTGATGTGGGCTCTGGGAAGAGTGGGCAGTCATTTTTTGTTGAATGCATTTCATTTCACTCTACCTCTCAAGTTCAAAATGCTCTGGAGATTCATTCATCCTCCTTCTGCTCCTCCTCACCCTTCCTTCCTACCTCTTCTTTGACTCCAAAATCCAAATGATGTATAAGTGGAGAGGATCTTGGCATGGGCAGTGGGAAAACATTGTCGAAGTTTATTTTTTTCACCTCAAGCTCCACATTGGATCCCACATCTGACAGAGTTTGCTAAAGCATGTAAGGTTATAGTAGCCCCTGGTCATGTCCTCCTCAGGGTACACTTAAAGTCACATTTTTTTGGAGGGAATCAAATTTGCTCAATAGTCAGTCATTAAAAACCATAATAGAACCAGCAAATATGCTATGGAACAAAACAATTCATTTTTAAAAAAAGATAAAACACAGGAATATAAAGACGTTTTATGCTTGGTGTAGGCTTTTTCTGAATGTTTCTCTGGATCTCAAGGGAGTGTTTTAATTCTCCTTCACTATTAGGAGTATTTGGGTGAAAGTTTGAGAAGCAGTGTGAGATTCTGATAAATTCTTTTCTAAAACACAGTCTGCTTTTGTAACTGAGTGGAGTATTTCTTTATTTCTGGGGTTCATGGAATGAGAAATTATGTAGCCCTTGGCTGGACACTTAAGTCTGTTCCTGGGCTTGCCAAAAAAGCCTGGGCTGAGTCACTACCCTGGACTTCGTAGTCTCAAAGACCACCGGGATTGTAAAACTCTTGCTGCTCAGTCCATTTCTTGTAAATGGTTCCACATATTCAAAAATAAATAGTTTAGTTCTGTTATTGTTGGTTTGGGGGTCACCCCTCTGGCACAGTTGTTCTGCTTATGTAGAATTGTCAAGCATTTGTATTTTCTCTATTCTGCATGTGTTGGAAAGTAAATAGGCAGCAATAAAGAAACTTTATTATGCATGTTTTCTGCCCTTGGGTGGTACCTGGAATTTACTGAATTTGCTGAGTGCAACTTAAATTTTAAAAGGCTCCCGAGGCTCACCTTTTTATGCCATGCAAGTCAAATGGAAAACCAAATAACTAGAATAAGCAAGCTGCTGGGTCCTTTCTCTTGGTCTCAACTGACCCCAGACCTTGTTGTGGAATTCCAGCACCTCTCCCACCCCTCCTCCAGCTGTTAAGCTTCCATGACCAGATTTAAACAACCATCTCCTCTCCTCCTCTCAGATAATCAACAACTGATTTAGTATATTACCTAGGACATTCTGGCACAAAGAATTTTAAGTGTAAAAACAAAACTGCTCATATCCACTGATTTTCCAGGACATCTCATTTACTTTATGTCAGTCTTAATAGAACTTGAAAAGTGACATTAAAGCAATGAAACTGATTTTCACAAGCACTATATAGACTCTCACTAATGCCAATTAAAGCACTTTGCCCAGACTGCTTCCCACTAACTTGTACCCCAAGCTGAAAGTAGGGGATGGAGTAAAGAAGAATGAATGTAAATACCAAGCATATTACTCTTTCTCTCAGTGACTTGCCTCAGAAGGGGACCCTGCCTGAGAGCCTATAAAATCTTGTTAACTCTTTCTAAGCAAGATACTTAATTATTGTTAGGTTTAGGGAAGAAAATGAGTATCATATCTTCCAAGTGATGCTACTTTTTGGTGATAATATCAACTTTTGGAGAAGGAAGCACAGTGTAAACAAAGTCTCAGCACTGGACTCAGACAGGCCAGGGTTTAAATCCCAGAGCCACTATTTATTGGCTGTGTACCCCTGGCTATGTTACAGTCCTTTCCTGGGCCATTTTTTTTCATCTGCAAAATGGGAAATGATAATAAGGATTAAATAAGATAGCAAATGCAAGGAGACAAGTTCAATCCTAGGCACACAATTAGTGTAAGTTTCCCTTCCCTTTTCAAATCAGATTACAGATTATGAACATAAAGTAACTCCTGACCAAGAACTGACTCTGGCTGAGGGCACTGTTTTCTACGAAGCGAGCTCTTGGTGGCCCTTAGTTGTGACTGTTGATTGCACACATCTGGAAACTATGACAACCGTTGTGCTTTGAGCTCAGCTTGGCCCAAATGTAGTTCTATATAAGGCAGCTTCTATACTTCAGTTTTCCCAACACATCATAGCTTGGCTTGAATTTGGGCAGAGGAGTGAGTGTCAAAAGAAATGCACAATGTCTGGGAGGAATTCACATTCAACAAACAATTACCCAGATATGTATGGCCCCATTAGGGAACAGGAGTAGCACATTGAACAGGATCTCTCTTAAGAAGCTGTATTATTATGCCTACTTTGCAGATGCTTCAACTGAGTCTGGGAGGATAAGTGACTTTCTCAAGGTCACAGACATAACAAGGCATGAGCTTGGGGTAAGATCCCAGGATTTTCGACCTGGTTATGAAAACAGGAGGATTTACAGTGTTGGAAGACTGGCAGCGGCAGTGTCTACTTGCTAGTCTACTTTGCATTGACACTCTCTGTGACAAGTGCTTGATAACTTGACAAGTTTCCTTGACCTTCGGAAACTCTGTGATCAGGCCCTTTGTCCGTTATGTCACATATGAACTGGGGCAGGTAGTGAGATCTGGCTAATTAAACATGTCATGTAAACAATATCTGACCACCAATTTAAAAAAACAAAATGTATAAAACACTCCTAGCATTAATTTAATCTTTAGGAGGTTTTGTTTGTTTTATTTTGATGATTCAGAAGTATTTTAAGTCCAACATTAATCGTCATTCATTTGTTCAACAAATATTTACTAATCTACTTACTATGTGTCAGGCACTGTTCTAGATGCTGGAGATATAAAAACGCTTCAAAACAAAACTCTTTAAAATGGCCTCTCTTGTGACAGATTGAGTAGTGATAAATTGAGATTTTCTTTCCTAAAGAATGCTAAAAAATGTCAGCTTTTTTTTTTTTTTTTTTTTTTAACTGTTGAAAAATTTAAGAAATATAGAGCAATTCTAAAGGTAATTCCTTCCTGGGATTACTTAGTGAATTTTTTTCTTTCTTTTCACTTTGAAAAGCTTCCATTTCCTCTCGCCCCTCTGTTCTCAGGAGGCAATTTTGTGTCCTAACATGTTCTGCATCATCTGCCGATGTCCACTGCCAAAGCAGGGCAATCAGAGTGTGGATTTCAGTACAGCCCTGATTGGATGATAAACAGTGAGAGTAATATGCTGCTAGAGTTTTTTTTCTTTTTTTCTTTTTTAATGCCAGAATACCAGAATGCAGTATTTCAACCCCCCTTTCTCCAAATCAAAAGCTTAGTGAATGAAATTATGACTGTTATTCAAGTGCAATTATACTGAGTATGTAAAATGGAAACACTGAGAGTAAATCATACATTTGGATATTACATTTCATATTTCAGTGTATGCCAAGTAAGCTAGTGAAGTTTTATTATTGTTGAGTGTAATGTCAGGAGACAAACGTCTACAAATTTTATACATAACTTTTTCCATTTTATCTGTTTTCCATTTATGTCAATTTGAACACATGGTGTGACTTTTAATATCCTCTCCTTCTTCCCCATATTTAATGCCAAAGGATCAAACTCAATCTTGATTATCCTAAATTTACCCTAGGTAACCTCAGACTAAGAGGTTTTTATTATTATTATTATTATTATTATTTAGTATGGAAAAGGAGAGACGAAGAACCTCTAAATAACCCTATAAACCTGGTCCCATAGTTTCTGACAAATGGCCTGGAAAGACTAGCAAGTGCCAGCACATTATAGAAGACAACTGTGGCTGCGGACAGTTCTTGCCAGAGCAGGTCTCAGCTCATGGAAACTGGGTAATCACCGAGGGAGCTGTGGATTATAACGAAATAAGATCTCGCAGACATGGTGGGCCTGGTGAACTGAGCCTCACTAGGAGAGTGCAAGGGAAGGGTTTGGGAATGAATGAGGGGAGGCCCTGAGCGGTCTCTCGCGTGGGGGAGGTGGGGGAGGGGGAGGGGTGCTGGAGCCAGCCCAGCAACCGCTGCTGAGGCACCGTGAAAGGTAATAACCGCCGCAGGAAGATGGCTTCCAGCTTTAAGAAGCCAAACGTGGCCTCTGCCAGCCAGAAAAGAAAGGTGGACCCTAAGCCTGAACTCACTGAAGATCAGAAGCAAGAAGTTCGTGAAGCATTTGATCTCTTCGATGCCGATGGCAGTGGGACCATCGACGTGAAGGAGCTGAAGGTGGCCATGAGAGCGCTGGGCTTTGAACCCAGGAAGGAAGAGATGAAGAAGATGATCTCTGAGGTGGACAAAGAAGGTACCGGGAAAATCAGCTTCAATGACTTCTTGGCAGTGATGACTCAGAAGATGGCCGAGAAAGACACCAAAGAAGAAATTCTGAAGGCTTTCAGGCTCTTTGACGATGATGAAACTGGGAAGATCTCTTTCAAAAACCTAAAGCGTGTGGCCAATGAGTTGGGGGAAAACCTCACGGATGAGGAGCTGCAGGAAATGATTGACGAGGCCGATCGGGATGGAGATGGCGAAGTGAACCAGGAAGAATTTCTTCGCATCATGAAAAAGACCAACCTCTATTAAAATCGGTTTCTCCCGCAAGCGTGTGTAGAGAAGTTGAGTGACTTGCTGGGTTCCCAGCTTCTGCTTTGTGAAACCCTGAGTTAGAGAACAGCTCTATCCCAACTCTTACCCCCCAATTTGTCTAGATCCTTCTATTTCCAAATCTCTAGCTCAAATATAGAAGTTTAAAGATGTTTTTAACGTGAGTTTTGTTCTTTAATTCTCAAGAGCAGACCCAGAGTACTTTAGGTTGAATAAAAAAGGGGGGCCCTGAAAAGCTTCAACTGGCCCATCATTTGCCTTTCATTGGTGGACATCCATTAAAATGAAATGCAGGATGCTTTCTTGGGACAAACAGCAGTGCATTGTTCTAGTATGATGAGGTAGAATCAACCAGCAAGTATCCTACCTATTGCTTCTCACCTAACTGAATATCGGTTTGAAGAAAAGCAGTGAAGCTACTTACTTGAGCTCAGGAAAGATACTGTTCTAAAGTATAGGCTTGCCTTTGGGTGGTGCTAAATTGGGCAATTTGACTGTTCTCTGACTTCATTACATGCAAATGGTTCTTCATTTGTGTGTAAATCATCTACTATGGATTATCCAGGGCCAGAATGTATATTTGGGCTACAGAATAAAAACGAAATAATATTGGCCCAAGATAAGTATAATTTGCTTAAGAGAGTAAGTTAACTAATGATTTTGAGTAAGTATTCATAAATGTAAGATATTAGTTTAGGAAATTCTAAAAAATATAATACATTTTAAACTGTTTATCTGTCCCTGGAAAGATCAAGTGTTTTAGTTATTAGATTATTATAACATAACCATATTCATTTAATTACTATTTTATTACAAGCTACTATCTACCTGATTTTGGTTCTTGATACTTGATATCTTTGCCCTTCTGATATATAGTTGATGCCAGAGTGTCTGGCTTATAAATCGTTCTCTATTTTATAATCCCAGGAAACTATTTCACTGTGGCTTGTGTATGTGTTAATATTACTTGTTTTCTGTTAATAATTAAGCCTTTCTTGCTTTGGAAAAAGATACATACCCTTTTGAATATCTACAAATCTGAATTTAGGAAAAATTTAAATATTATAATCATAAGAAGACAATCTATCTGCTGAGATGGAGGCCTAAACTAATTTTTGATAATGTGCAACAAAGCTATTAAACAGGCAAGATATTTTGGTCACAACTAAACCTAAGTTAAATCTTCATACAAAGTCCCATTAAGATAAATGCTGAAATTCTGGGAAGTTTGCCACTTGCTTTGACAACACTTTTATCCTTCAGAGGGTGGTGGATCTAAGCAGGGGAACTACTAGTCTGGGCTTAGTTCTCATTAACAGAGACTAATTTGTCAAAGCAGGAATACTAGCTGAAATGATGGGTATGTGGGCACTCGCTGTGAGAAAGGATTTTGCTGAGATGGCTGGGACCAGGCAGGGAACTCACCCAGGCTGTAAATGCTAACAGTTCAGGTTCAAGGTCTTAATGTGGACTCAGGTGCAATCATAGAGAATTCAGCTGCATCAGGGTGAAGGACCTGATCTGAGAGCAAGAGGAGTATGTTATTCTTGGAAGCAGAGTTTCTGGCATCCTGTTGACCAGTCTTGACCAAAGATCTACATATGGATCAAGGTAGAAATACCAGAAACAAAGTTGGCAGAAACTAGGAGAAAAGGTAAGAGCCTCAGTCAACTGGGCTGGACTGGTTCCCGGTCCATCAGAGGATAGAAGTGAAAACCAGGAGCCCAGCCTGAAGCCCAGCAGTCAGGCTGCTCAAACACCCTGGGGTCAATCGTGGAGGTGGCAATCTAGTCCTTAAAAGAGTTGCCCTCAGGGTACAATCCATCCCACACAAAGGAAGAGGGCTCCATAATATTTCTAAATCCCACCATAGCTAAGGAAGAACCTCTGATGCACTATTAGCCTTGCTTCTCAGTTGGCTCATACTTTGGGGGACAGATGGTAAAGGGGGGAGGGGAGAGAACTAGAGCTGGCCTAGACATTTGAATTTTAAGAGAAGTTAACCATACATTTCTAGCTGGGTCAGACATGTAGCCTCATCTTTACAAAAGAACACAAGAGATTCAAAGGAAATTTATAGACACCTATTTGCAGATGAGGAAACACAGCTATAAAGTTTGGGACAAACTAGAAAGCAGTTTTTTGTTTTTTTCCAAGTCAAGTTGTTGTCCTTTCGATCTTGGTTGTGGACGGTGCTGTTCAGCTTCAAGTTGTTGTTCTTTGAGTCTTAGTTGTGGAGGGTGCAGCTCAGCTCCAGGTCCAGTTGCCATTGCTAGTTGCAGGGGGCGCAGCCCACCACCCCTTGCGGTACTCAAGGAATCGAACTGGCAACCTTTTGGTTGAGAGCCCACGCTCCAACCAACTGAGCCATTTGGGAGGCAGCTCAGCTCAAGGTGCCATATTCAATCTTAGTTGCAGGGGGCAGAGCCCACCATCCCTTGCGGGACTCAAGGAGTTGAACCGGCAATCTTGTGATTGAGAGCCCACTGGCCCATGTGGGAATTGAACCGGCAGCCTTCGGAGTTAGGAGCATGGAGCTCTAACCGCCTGAGCCACTGGGCCGGCCCTAGAAAGCAATTTTCACTGGACTGTTACAAATGGTCCCAATAAAGAAGCAGGAAGCATACCAAAGAAATGCATGTGAGTAAGGATCGCACTGATAATTCCTTGCTTTCTAATGACAACTGTAATAGATGAAAAGCAGAGTATAAGACCAAGCATGAAAATATGACAGCATCAAAGTTGTATATAATGTCAAGAAAATGAATGCCACAAATGAGCAGGACAGCAAAGGGAATCTTTTCCTTAAAGACATCTTAGTTATATTCTAAGAAGATATAGGAAGGGATAGGCCCAACACTTTAGATTACTGCAGGTTGGTTTCCATGAGAAGCAGACTCTTGAGTCTGAGGTTTTGTGTGCAGATCACATGGGTGAAGGAAGGGAAGAAATTAGGACTGAGCAGATGAAGTTGGGTTGTCATGCAGTCATGACAAAGGCCTCCGCTTAGCTCTGGAGCAAGGACAACCCTACAGAGATATCCCAAATTGGGACAAAGAAGTTGGGCCTTTAAAATGTTTCATTGGTTGACAATCACGTGAGCCATGAGCCGTTCCCAGGAAGGGGACATGACTTTGAACAAAGTGGCCCTCCTCAGCCAAGGGTAATTACTAGGAGGGAAAATTCATTTGCAAGCTGTTAGCTGTCAACAGTCCCAGCACCTGGGGGGATGAAGACTTCAATTCTGAAGTGCAGGGCCAGAGGGGAGATCTGGGAAGTGCCCTACAGCTTCCGCTATAGCCCACCCTTCTACCACTTAGATCCTCGTATAAGTTCTGTGAGAAGCTAATTCAGGATTCTGATGGACTCTATTTGTGAGAGAAGTTTATCAAAGGAATATTAGAGGGACAAACTACAGCCCCTCACACAGCAGCTGGTCTCAAGGCCACAAATAGTATTCATCTCTCTCCACTATACAATCTCGATTTCCCACACCCCCAGCACTTCTGCTGATGTAGGGGACTTAGCTGGTGATATGACCCAGGTCTTCATCCTTGAGATGTCTGAGTACCACCCCTCCCCACCTCCCCCCAAAATCACCTGTCCTTGTCAGTCTTTGGCTGCTATACTTATCCATTTACTTTAAAATTGAGTGAAAGAGCATCGAGAGACACTCAGGTTTATTACCTGGTGCCAAATATACTTTTCCATATTCTTTCTGCAGCTCTACTTCCTCCTGATGACCACAATCAATTATTCATGGATGATTCCTTTCCTTGACTGTTGCTCTCTCAGCATAAGGAACCCACTGTGATTGGATGATACACATTAGTTTGACATTCAATGGCTCGCTTGCTGTGCCCATTTGTGGGAGCACTGCCTCTCTGGGAACCAAGATCGCTAAATACACATAGTTTGAAGTTGTGGGGGTGAGAAGCCACAATTAAAGAGCAGATGACTGAGAATTAAGGTAAGAATTACTTCCACTGTTGCTGGACTCATGTGTTCTGACTAAGAGAAACCATACCATATAATGGTAATTGATATAGAGTGTATGTTGCATCCTGGAGGATGGCACCACATCTGCACTGGTTATCATATCCAAGCTGGCCCCTCAGAGGCATCTTCAACAGGTTTTTCCATTGCTCCATCATGCTGAAAGCTTCTGTATATTATAGAACCCATAGATTCAGTGGCCATATGCCACTGCTGCACTGCCTTTCCTGTAAAGTGGGTCCCTCAGCCCAACATAATATTATGTGGAATCCTATGTCAGTAGAATAAATACTCAGATATGGTGCTGAATGAAGCTCTGCAAGCAGGAAAGGCAAACCCATGACCAAAATATGTGCCAAGGCCAATGATAATGAATTACTTGTCTTTCCAGGAGAGAAGAGATCCAATTGGACTACTTGACACCAAGAGGCCAGTTCGTTTTGAGGGTCAGTACTGTTCTGCATTTGGAAGCAGCAGTAGCTATATTATTCTTGATGACTGGGAGCCTTTGCTTTGGGCTCATGCATAGCCTCCATCTCTGTCACAAGGACCACTCCATTCATGTGCCTGTGGTGCCAGCACTGGGGTGGCCAATGACAGCGGTAGAGTGATGTCAACTGGCCAAATCATTCTGTCTTCTTGGTTGTTTGGTGTCTCTTCTGTGATAGGCACTCCCCGATAGGTGTTAATATGAATTACAAAGATCCTTACAGTTCCTACCCATTGCTATAAATCCATCTATGTGCCTTTTCTCCAGACCTTTTTATCCCTAATGTTTCCTTTTCTTGGTCCTGAACAATCAGCCAAATAGTTGGTCACCACTGTCTGAGTCTACGTATAATGTAATCCCAGGCCACTTCTCTTTCCACACAAAGTGGGTGACCCAGTACACTACCAGAAGTTCTGCCCCGCTGGGAGGATTTCCCCTTTCCCTGCTATCTTTTGGGTCAATGTCAGTAGTCCATTAGACCAAGTTGACCTATCCTTGAACCAAGCTGAGCCTTTTTACTCCTCCAACAACTGGTCATAAGGGACTAAGTACCCCGTGTCGTCATAGGTATGAACTGAGGGAGGAACTCTGGTGCAACATCATGGATGACATGGGGACGTCCTCCTTATGCAGCTTATGTGGGCCCTGTGGCCATGCTTGTGCCTGATCCCAGATATACTTCTTTTTCTAGTTTCCTAAGGTGGCATATTACATTATTTATTTTAGATCTTTCTTCTTTTCTAATATATGTATTTAATGCTATAAATTTCCTTCTAAGCACTGCTTTTGATGTATCCCACAAGTTTGGATAGGTTGTGTTTGCATTTTTATTTAGTTTCAAGTATGTCTTAATGTTTCTTGAAACTTCTTTGACCCATGTGCTATTTAGAAGTATATTGCTTAATCTTAAATATTTGCAATTTTTTAGCTATTCTTCTATCTTTTCTAATTTAATTCCCTATGGTATGAGAACAGACTTTATATGCAATCTATTCTTTTAAATGTGTTAAGATGTGTTTTATGGACCATACCATAAGTCTATCTTGGTGAATATTCTGCGTGAGTTTGAGAAGAATGTGTAATCTGCTATTGTTAGATGAAGTATAATAATGTCAATTATATTTAGTAGATTGATGATGTTAGTGAATTCAACTATGTCCTTAGTGATTTTCTGCCTGCTGGATCTATCTGTTTCTGATAGACGGCTGTTGAAATCTCCAACTACACTAGTGGATTCATATACTTGTACTTCTCCTTATAGTTCTTTCAGTTTCTGCTTCACGTATTTTTTAGATGCATACGTGTTAAGAATTTGTATATATTCCTGGAGAATTGACCCTTTTATGATTATGTAATGCCCCTCTTTATCCCTGATAATTCTCCTTGCTCTGAAGTCTGCCTTCTCTGAAATTAATATCACTACTGCAGTTTTCTTTTGACTAGACTTAGCATGGCTTATCTTTGTAAGTTCCCTTATTTTTACTACAGCTGTGCCTTTGTATTTAAAGTAGGATTTATTATATACAACATATAATTGCATATTGTTTTTCTATCCATGCTGTCAGTCTGTCTTTTAATTGGTGTATTTAGACCACTCACTTTTAAAGTAACTTTTTGTATAGTTGGATTAATAGCTACCATATTTGCTACTATTTTCTAGTCATTGTTCTTGTTCTTTCTCTCTTTCTTCCATTATTTTTCTGACTTTTCTGGTTTTAACTGAGAATTTTATATGGTTCCATTTTCTCTTCTCCTTTAGCATATCAATTATACTTATTTTAAAAAAACATTTAGTGATTGCCCTAGACTTTGCAATATACATTTACAACTAATTCAAGACAACTTTCAAATAGCACTATACTGCTTCACAGCTAGTGCTTGTTCCCAACTCATTCCTCCCTCCCCTGATAGCATTTCTGTCATCCATAACATTTCTTTATCCATAAGCTAAAACGACTGAATACATTGTTGCTATTATTATTTTGAATAAATTATTATCTAATAGATCAATTAAAAATAATACAAAGAAAATATTTTATTTTATTTTCATTTATTCTTTCTCTAATGTTCTTCTCTTCTTTATGCATATCTGAGGTTCTGGCCTAAATTATTTTCCTTCTCTCTTGAAGAACTTCTTTCTTACAAAACAGATCTACTAATTCCCTCAATTTTTGCTTATCTGACAAAGTCCTTATTCCTCCTTCACTCTTGAAGGATAGTTTCACTGAATCCAGAAATACAGGTTAATGGGTTTCCCTTTAAACACTAAATATTTCACTTCATTTCTTCTTTCTTGCGTCGTTTCTGAAGTCAGTGTAATTCTCATTCTTATTTCTCTATAAATATGCTGTTTTTTCCTGACTCTGAATTTCTTTCCAAAATTTCTTTTCGCTTTTGATTTTATGCAATTTGTATATAATTATGTATAGATTTTTGGTGTTGTCAGAGTTTCCTGGATCTGTGGCTTGTTTCTGTCATTAATTTTGGAAAATTTTTAGCCATTATGACTTTTACTATTTCTTCTGTTACTTTCTTTTCTTTCTGGTATTCCTGTTATGTGTTTTGTATACCTTTTGTAATTGTTTCACAGTTCTTACACATTCTTTTCTATCTTTTGCATTCTTTTTTCTCTTTACATTTCAGTTGTGGAAGTTTCTACTGATATATTTTCAAGCTCGTTGATTCTTTCCTTGGCTATACCCAGTCTATTAATGAGACCATCAAAGGTATATCTTCATTTCTGTTTCAGTGTTTTTTATTTCTAGCATTTCCTCTAGATTCTTTCCTAGAGTTTCCATCTCTCTGCTCATATACATATCTGTTGTTTCATATTATTCACTTTTTTCATTAACACTCTTAGCATATGTATTATTTAAATGATTGGAACCAGTTGTTTGTTGGGATGTTGAGTTTTTCAATAACCCTGAAGATTTTCTGTCTAATTATTCTATCAATTGTACAGAGAGGGATGTTGAAGTTTTATTGTGGATTTGTTTCTTTATGTGGATTTTCTCCTTTTAGTTCTACTAGTTTTTGCTTCACATATTTTGCAGCTCTGTTGTTTGGTGCGCAGACATGTAGGATTGCTATTATTTCTTCATGGATTGATCCTTTTATTATTCTATCATGTTTCTCTTAGTCTCTGGCAATTTTCTTTGCTCTGAGTCAATGTTTTATGATATAAATATAGCACTTTTTCTTCCTTTGATTAATGTTTGCATGATACATCATTTTCAATCTTTTTACTTTCAACTTGTCTATATCATTATATTTGCATTGAATCTCTTGCAGACAGCATGTAATTGGTTATTTTAGTCCATGCTGTCAATATCTGTTTTTTAACTAGTGGATTTAGGCCATTTGTATTTAATATAAATATTGATATGTAAGGGCCTAAATCTACTATTATTTTTTGTTTTCTCTTTGTTTTCTCCATTTCTTGTTTCTCAGTTTTCTTTCCCCTGGTTTCATATTACCTACAGGAACATTTTTATCATTCTATTTTGATTTATCTATAGTGTTACAAAGTATTAGGTTTGTGCAAAAGGAATTGCAGTTTTTGCAATTATTTTTAACCTTTTAAACCGCAATTACTTTTGCACCAACCTAATACATGTCTTTGCATAGCTTTTTAATGGTTGCTGTAGGTGTTATATTATGTATACATAACTTATCACAGTATACTGGTGTCATCATTTTACCAGTTCAAGTGAAGTATAGAAAATTTTATTCCTTTACATCTCTTTGCTTTATTCCATTTGCAATATAATTGTCTTGAATATTTCTTCTACATACACTTAGAATCAGATCAGTATTATATATGGGTCTTGCTTTAGCCACCAAATAATTTAGAAAACTCAAGAAGAGAAGGAGAGCTTATTGTATTTACCTATACTATTGTTTACCATATTCTTTCTTCCTTCTTGATGTTCTCTGGTTCCTTCTTTGCTTGAGAACATCCCCAGGCATTGTTTTAGTGTAGATCCGCTGGTGACAAATTCTCTTAATTTGTTTCCTCTGAAAGTGACTCCATTTTCCTCCTCATTCCTGAAGGATATCTTCACTGGAGATAGGAAACTGGGTTAACAGTTCTTTCCCTTTGATACTTTAGTAAGTGTGCAATATGCTGTCAACATAGGAACTAAACTAAAATTAAAATAAATGTGCTCCCAGGCTACATTCATAAAAGTGCAATTCACTGAATGAGGAGGGAGACCCATTTCTATGATCTGGGGGACTGTGTTCACTTCTGGGTTTTACATAGTAAAAGGAATTGAAGAAACTGAGGTCAGATAAGAGCAGTGAGTTAAATAGGATGAGGGGATACAAACCCACATCCTAAGAGAAATGGTTTAAAAGAACCTAAGGCTGTTTGTTTCCCCTGAAAACAAAATACTCTGGAGTCTTATGACTTCCAAAAAAATAGGACTTGTTCCATATGGCTTCAAGGGGTTTCAGCGAGAGGGAATGATAAAGGAAAGAGAGTTCATCTTAGTATCAGAAAGATTTTTCAACAACCCAACCTACCCAAAAATGGACTGCGCTGACTAAGGATTATGTTTCTGCCATGAAGGTGCAGAGGTATGGAATGGATGAATATTTTGCCAAGATGCCACAGGTATTTCAGGCTATTGATGTTGGGATGCCATACCAGGAATCTCCATTTTCATATGGATGCAAAATAAAATGAAATGTATTTAGACAGAGAACCTTTAGACTCACAGATTTCATTTTTATTTTAACAACCAAACAAAATTACTTTTCCTACATAAGAACATTTTATTACTGCAGTTGATGATGACCACTTACAGAAAATGTCACCTTATTATTGATCTTGCCTAATATGTTTATAATTGAAGGTGACACTATAAAGTGATATGTGTGATTTTAAGCCAACACTTAAATAGCATTTATTTCATACCATCTACTGTTATAGGAGCTTCTATATATTCAATTATCATTTATAAAAGAGGAAACTGAGTTACGGCGAGATGAAGTTATTTGTGCACAGTTACATAGCTAGTACGTGGTAAAGGAAAGATTTGGGCCTGATCTATCTGGCTCTTGAGTCCAGACCCAAAACTTATACCCTATGTACTACCTTAACTCTAATTATTTACGTTTATCAACTAACTTGTCAAGACTGGCTCAGTCCAATACAAGTGTCCCCTTCAAAGGTCACACAATTAACCAGTGGTGCTGATGGGCTCAGAAGATTTTTGGAACTCCTCTTTTGTAGACAATCTAAAAACCTCCAGCATACTCTTCTGAACATTTTCAAGAGGCAAATCTAACTGCATTGGACTGGGCTTAATTTTTGGAAATATAGCTTCAAGTTATTTGTACTCAAATCTGATCAACTGTACAGCTGGAGAGCTGGATGTTATCATTTGAGGGTTAAAACAGTAAATGCCACTGAAATAATAAGCCTAACTTCTTTGAATGAGTTGTAAATTGGCTATGAAGTTATTTCCAAAAGAGAAGTGCCAGAAAGGTAGAGACAACAGCATTGTTGGAACAAGTCTCTAATCAACAGGGCAACCCAGTATTTTGAAGAAACAACACTCATTGGGATGTGTACATCTGGTGATGTGATTTTCAAAGTGATACCCTGCACAGGTGCATCCTTTGTTTTGTAAAAGAACTGTTCTTGCATTTAAGAAACAAAAAAGGGGAAGGAGAAGACACCAAATAGGATATTTCCATGCATTAAGTTCTTGATAATATAGGTTGACATTAAGGAGAAAAGACAAAGCCTTTGCCATCTCAGGTAGAAGTAATGGAGTCATCATATCATCTTAGGGCAGCAATAGCTTCCTAGTGAGACAGACCTAGGTTTGAAGGTCAGCAGAGAGCCATTATCTAGCTGGCTTGGGGGAAATTACTTCTCTGAGTCTTAGAATCTTTATCTGTGAAATAAGGGGCGTTATGTTACCTTGTCTGTATGTTGTCAGAATTAGAAATAATTTATATAAAGTGATCTGACACATAGTAGGCCAATAACAGTAAACTATTTAAAAAATAATAAATGAAGCATACCAAAAAAAAAAGATAAAGTAGATAAATAAGAACATCCTTCTCACATATAAACTGAAATAACCTCAGAAAAATACTGTCTAAAATAAACTTGCCTACTGATGCAATATTCACCAACTGGCACTACTGAGAGAGGGTTTGGGGAGGTACAGGTGGGAATATTTTTTAAATGTTGTGACCCCTTAACAAGGGTAGACTTGCAGTTTGTGTTGGCTTTTCCGTTCTCTAGTTACTTCTTTCATCATCCAGGGTTTGTGAACCTGAGGCCCAGGGACAGAATCTGGTTTGTAGATTGGCAGCTACATGACTCACTTGGAGGCTACATGAGGGCTGCCTGCAGCTGTGCGGGGTGACCCTCCATGAAGCGCCCAGCCAGAGAGCAAGTCGAGGATGAGATCCAGACAGGACTCATTCATTAGCCCAGTGCCCGGCACAGGGAGCAACTGCTCAGAGGTACCTTTTACTTGGTCTTTTCCCCCTGCTTTATCTGCCCAGAGGGATGCGTTTTTTCTAATTTGCACAGGGCATTGCCTATATTACCCATGGTCCACCATCACAATGTTTTGTTTGTTTGTCTTTTTTAACTGAGTTAGGTGGCCAGGTTTGAAAAGTCAGGAATTTCACACAGGAATCTATATTTCTAACTTCTTTTTGGAAAACTGGATGTTCTTTCCACAGTAGGCCCACATTCCTTTCTGACAATAATCACTTTTAGCTGAAGCCGAATAACTATTGCGCCCTTCAGACGTGGACACCCTGGTTCTCTGCAGGCCCCAGAAAGCCTGTTAGGTTTCCCATCACAGGTGGGGGACTAATGCTCTGTGCTAACAGGTCTGATTTCCAGCTAGTGGCATAGGTGCCTCCAGAGGGCAGCATTTGGGCACATATGAGTGACAGGTGAGGGACAACATCCTTTAAATTGAAGACATGTCTCAGCTGACTGTCCAGCCCACTTCTCCAGAGAACCGGAAAAATCTACTCCCAGGTTAGGCAGGGTGAACTCTGTGGATGTTCAGTCTCTCTGGTGTGGACAGAACAAAGCCATTCTCTGTTCTTGTCCAGGAAGGTGGAAACACTGGTGACTACTTCAGAGGCTGCCATCAAAACTCAGGCGACCTCCACATCTTTTTCAATCCAATCCATTTCTCCTCTTTTTCAAAAGAGCCAGGAGGAAGAGGTAGATGCAAGAAGACAACTCACTCTTACAAAAGGACTGGAAAAAAAAACAAAATACAACAAAAAAACAGGCAGAAAAATAATCATTCTGATACGTGTGTATTAATGCTTGGGCAGTTCATGGCGTTCTCAGCGCAACTTGCTAAGTTCAGCATTGGAGGAAACTGTGGAGGAGTCCATCGATTTGAATCCACCATCCTGCTGGGCCCTAGTGAAATGTTGTTAATGAAACAAAGAGCTGCGCACGCTATTTATGGCTAGATTAAGCTGATTACTCTAGCTTAGCCTACTTTTCAATGCACAGGTAGACAACACAATGCTGTTATCTCTTTTGCTCCCCTTGGAATTTATCCCTGGACATTGAAAACAGAAATCCTAATAAGACTATTTTTCACCTGTCTCATTTGAGAACATGATTTTCAAACTCCTCCCTCAACATTGATGAAGCCCCTCAGTCCCTGACAGTGACCAGGGGAAGTTTCCAAAAATATGCAGCAGCACAATTACTGAGAAGAGATGAGATGTTGTTACCTAATAAAAATGCCATAAATATAGAATGATGAACTACCAGGGGAAATGAATCGATAGAGAAGGACATGTTGGAATGTGGGATAGTAAAAATCACTTAAACTTTGCATGACCTTGAAGAAAGTCATGGTGATATGTCTTGCCAGGTCCTTCAGATAGCGTGTTTCCCAAGTCTTACTATCAAGTGAGCTGAATTTAGACTCTTTCTGAGCAATCTTTCTTGGACAGCCTGGAGCTTTGAGTCCAAAGAGTTGCCACTTTTTAAGCAGGATCAGCTAATGAGACAATTAATCCCATGGAAGCATCTCATTTGCAGCAACGGGGACAGAGGTACCTCTCTTCGATAATTTAGAGCAGTGGTGAGCAGAGGGTCACATCTCCCTGGGGTGGTGTCACAAACTGAAAAAGTGGCTATGGCATTGTATTCCTCTCTGGTTTTCTACAGCTGTTCCAGATTTTCCATGGGCTCACCTTTAAATTAAAAGAATTTCTGCACTTTCAAGAATTTGAAAACAAAGCCATGTGTGAGGATATGAGATTCACTTATGTGCCCTTGCAAGAAATAGGTTGCATTCCTTTATCTGCACTTAAAAAAAAAAAAAGCACCTTTTTTTTTTAAAATGCCATATATGTAAATGATCTCAAATTAATCTTTAGCATGTGCCCATGTTGGTTTGATTTACTAAACTTTAAAAATATGCCCATTGTTCCCTTTTAACAGTTTTTGGCAACTTTTTCAGAAATTGGAATATATGACCAAATTAGAAAAATGAATAACATTAACAAGTACCATTCAGTAGGCACTAAAGGTACAAATACCTCTACAGTACACAGAAAACATCATTAAAGATCTTACAACGCTATATAAGGTTTCTTATTTAACTTTACTTTTAACTAGCAAAATACAACAAATTTATATAGAAAGAAGCAAAATAATACAGTTACCAGAATACTATTTTTACATGTCTTTAAGTGATTTTGTTTTTGTGTTTAGGGTAATTATGTGATGTAGTGAAAAGAACAAAGAGATCTGGGTTAGATAGAATTCTGGTTCTCTAACCAACTGCGCTCTAACCAATTGAGCCAACCGCTGCCCCTTGGTTCTCTACCCTAACAGTTTTGTGACACTGGGCAAATTATTTCGCTTCTCTGACCCTCGTTTTATTTATCTTTAAAATGGATAATACTCATATTGTGGGTTGAATGGATTCAATGCTATGTAAAATGTCTAACAGGATGCCTGACAGTGTAAGATGCTCAGTAAAGATAGCCCTCATTATTTATAGTTTTCTCTACAAATGTAACTGTACAGAAAGTGGTGGTGACTTAGATGCTTAGGTAAAATTTTTAAAACTTTAAAAATAGTTGATTTTTCCAATTAGTTAAATGATTTATATTTAACACCAAAAATGTCACTGACTACCGTAATCATAGAAGTTAATGATTTCTCATAGAAACGAAGAACAAATTGATGGTTGCCAGATGGAAGGGGGTTTGGGGGGAAGAGTGGAAAAGGGGAAGGGATTAAGGTATAAAAATTGCCAGTTACAAAAACAATCACAGAGATGTAAAGTATAGCATAGGGAGTATAGTCAATACTGTTGTAATAACAACGTGCGGTGTCAGATGGGTACTACTTATTCGGGTGATCCCTTAGTAAGTTATATAAATGTCTAATCATTATGTTGTACACTTGAAACTGTATAATATTGTATGTCAATGGTAATTGAAAAATAAAAAAATTAAAGAAACAATGATTTTAATCATAAGTATTAATTAAATTATTTCCCTTAATATCACATCACATAGTCAAATCTTAATTTTGGTGACTTGTTTATCCATTCCTCTTATATGCAAACTGTTGTTTGGCCTGTCATCAGTTGCATGTTTTTACTATACTCAGCAGTTGGATTGTTTTTTAATTTGCTTCAGTAGCATTAGCCTTTCCTATCAAGATTCAAAGCAATCCATTTGCCATTTTTTTCTAAAGTCTCTCGTAAATTATAAATACTATAAACTGGCTAAATATTTCCTCTACTTACATAAAGGACACATAAATCAGTACCTATATGATGCTTCTCACTAAAAAAAGAGTTTATCTGGTTCAAGAACCAGGCAGTTTTACTGCATATCAAGTTTCTATAGTTCAGCCAAAAGTGTGAGGATAAAGGTTTGCTGCAAAAGGTTTTAAATTGTTCTCAACCATTTTCTCACTTAACATGTACAGTAGCCCTCCCACCCCATCCACGGGGGGTACAACACATTGCCATCAATCAGAACGCATTTTCTGTTCATGTCTTCCACCCACAAATTTAATGCCTTTTCCATCTTAACTAAGCACTTATCACACACTATGACCATAATTTTTGCAGTCTGAGGTATGATAGTAAAACTAGCACGGATTTCTTTTTCCTTCTTCACAATTTCATGAATAGAAGATTCGTTCTTACCAGAGATCTTAGCAAACTCAGCATGATATTTTTCTTTCCTTATTAAGTTGAGAACTTTCACCCTTTCACTTAAAGGAATCACTTTATGGCTTCTCCTCAGCATATCCAAATTGTCAGCATCACTACTCTTGCACTTTGGGGTCATTATTAAGTAAAATAAGGGTTACTTGAACACAAACTCTGCAATACCAATAGTTGATCTGATAGCCAAGATGGTGGCTACTACATGACAAATGGGCAGCGGGCGTCTACAGCATGGACACAGTGGACAGAGGGATGATTCACATCCAGGACAGGATGACAGAGGAAGATATTATGAGATTTCATCACACTACTCAGAATGGCATGTAAGTTAAAACTTATGTTTATTTCTAAAATTTTCCATCTAATATTTTTGGTCTGTGGTTGATGGCAGATAATTAAACCTGAGGGGGTGGGGGAAACTATAGATAAGGGGAAACTACTGTACAAAGATTAGAAATGGCCACTGGTACAAAAGTTACACGTGTATTTTCCTCTTGTAGAATATTAGAACAAAGTGTGTGCAGTTTACAGAAGAGAAGCTTAGCAAAGGGCTTGGAACTATCTAGAAACCTGAAGAAATCAGTGGAAATAAAAGCTTATTTCTATAAATATGCTAGAGTACATTTTGATTTTACACCTGAGGAATTAATTAGATCAAGTCATTTTATAAGGATTGGGGGTAAGGATTAGCAGAGAAGGGTTTTTCTTAGGGCTTCTTAATTGTTTAATCAGTGAAGTTACCAGATCCCAGTTAGATAACATTGTTTAAGTTTTACAAAACTCAATATAGCTGCCAAAGAGCTATAGTACCTTACACATCTTTGAATAACACCTCTTAATGAAGCTGTATCATGAGGAATCAAAATCTATATTTTTAAAATGACCCTAATTGTAGGGTAACCAACTGACTATTTCTCAGGCTGAGGGATATTCATGTCTAAAACCAGAACAGTCCCAGGCAAACTATGACAGTTGGCCTCATCTGTATCATTAGATATAGTACCTGGATTACTTCATGCCTCAAATATCTACCTGGCTCGTCAGACTCTAGACAGTCAACAATCTGTTACGCCTTGCCTCATGGGTGCCAGGATCTGGAGACAATGATGTACAAGTGGTGGACAAGTATCATTAATGGAAATATTTTGTGGTTCTCATACTTTGTATCTTTTGCTGATAGCCTCACATGGATACTTTTATTTTCATGTTCATGTTGTCTTTGAAGCTATGAGACTGAATTTAGCAAAGAAAGATGACCAAAATAAACCTTTACAGTGGATTCTGCCCAGGCTGTGCTGTTGTCATCTAAGTTGTATATGATATTGAGAAATGTATTTTAAAAACTGTGTCAAAGTGAATAAAAACGGACCAAAGAGAGTAAACAGTTTTTTGCCTTCCTGCCCATCTTTCTACAAATATTAAGTTAAATGTAGTATATACCCTAATATTATAGTTCATTTCCACAGAGAATTATTGAATGAAATATTACTGTACAACTGATAGAATGATTTATTCCTCCACAGGTCATTGGAATAGGCTACAATTATCATCAAATACTTAGGGTATTTTCTCCATCCTGTTGCCATGGAGATGGAGAGCCAAACTGAAACACATTTGCCAGGATCATAATAATGTAACTAGAATTTAAAGGGAAACTTGATTTTTAATTATGTATCATTTTACTTGTTTGCTCTGATGGTCTGCTGATTTCCACATGCTTTAGCTTACTCAATAACAAAGCTCAGCACTTCTAAAGCCATTAACTCTCATGGACCTTTACATTCCATGGGCCCAGATACCATACATCATCCAGCAGTCTGCTTGGGTTGGCCACTGGATTGGAAGAGAGAACGAAGCCTGGGATGATTCCCAAATATCTGGGTATGGTGACAGGGAGACCATGGCAGGGTGAGCTTAAGGAGAAAAAGCTGGATTAGGACTGTTGACTCTGAAAGCACTATGGGCCACGTGATCAGAGAGATAGTCAGTAGCAGGCTGGCTATGCACGTCCGTGGTTCTAAGTCACATCAGCCAAGGAAGGTGCCTTGGCATTGTCCCCCGAGAACAAAACCCTGGGGAATATAAATATCTGAGGGTGGGGCTGGGGAAGAGGGGTCAGGAGAAGGACTGAACAGGTGTCTAGTGTCTGGCAAGTACTTGGCACATAGCAGTCCCTCAGCAAATACTGTTAAAGATATGAATACCTGACCTGGCCATCAGGGCCTGCAATGGATTGGGTGAGTAAACAGGCTCAACCCAGGCTCACCTTTCGGTCAGGGCTGAGTCCACCTCACAGGCCCTTCCTCCTTGATCTAATTCACACTTTCCTCTTCCTCATTTCTCCAAGATTATGGCTCAGCTCAGCTCAGTGATCTATGCCCACCTGCCTTCATCATCCTTCTCTTCAGAGTGGAGCACCTACAAAATAAAGCTCCTTTTACCAGTATAGATTGTCTCTCATGGCATAATTGTGGTTCATTATTGTTCTAAAAGACCCACTTCCTGCAGAGGGGTTGGGGAGAAGACAAAGGAGATTTAGAGGATGGAGAACCCCAGTGAGAATGGGGTGGAATTAAAAGATGAAAGGGGAGGCAACCCCTTTCTGCTACAAATAAAAGGAGCAGTCTGAGAGGTAGGAAGAGAACCCTGAGGGAATGGCCTCATCAATACCAAAAAGCTGCATGCTTTAAAAACAGTTGTTGGTCAGCTATGCTAAATGCCACATGGAGGACAAATAAGAAAGGGGATAAAAAGTAAGCAGTGGATTTGGTCATCCGTAGCTCCTTGATGCCTTTAGCAACAAGAATTCCCATTGGAAGGACATGAGAGTGAAATCCAGGCTGCACTGGGCAGGAAGTCCGTGGGATATGAATGAGGTCATTGTGCCCCAGCCTTTCTCATCCAGGAAAATGGCGTCACCATCTACCCGTAGCTCAAGCAAAAACCCAGCAGCCATCCCTGATTCTGCTCTTTCCCTTACTTCACAATCCAATCTTGTCTCCAGAAGAAACCCCAAATCTGACCACTTCTCACTCTGCCCAAGAATCCACCATTGTCTCTGTCTGGGGATGAAAACAGCTTCCTGATTTTGTCCCTCCTAACTTACTGTCCTATAATCCGTTCTTCACACAGCAGCCACAGTGGTCTTTCAAAGCCAGCAATCAGATCATATTCTTGCCCTTTGTAAAATCCTCCACAATGATCCCATCCGCTTTTTAAAAAAGTATTAGTTTCTTACCCTGCCATAGTGCATGATCTGTAGTTTTCTGCCTCTTCACCTAATATCATACTTTTCTTTCCTCTCATTGCACTCTGCCACATTGGCCTGTATTCTGTTCCTTAGAATAGAATAGTTTGTTCCTACCCTTGCACTTGCTATTCTGTCTCTCAGGCAGGGCCAGATTCATGCATGTGTGACATATGCCCCATGCTTTGAAGGATTTTATGATTGGTTTAATGCTCTGTGCTCGTCATCTTGAAAGCCTTAAAATTTTTTGAACAAGGGGCTCTGCCTTTTCCTTTTGCACTGGGCTCTGCAAATTATGTAGCCAGATCTGCTTTCAGGTGTAGTGTTAGCTACAGTTCCCCTGTTCAGAGAGGCCTTCCTTGGCCACCCAACCTTCCAAAGTAAACCCTCCCCTTCCAAATTACCTCCCTCCCACTGGAATGCAACAAGAGCTTCCGAAGAGCAGAGTGCAAGTATCTGTTTGGTTCCTGCCACATCCTCTGTGTGTGGAACATAATAGGTGCCCAATATACATTCACTGAATAAGCTATTGGAAGCAAGAGAAGTAGTGTTTGGGTGTAATGAAAATTTTAGTATCTATTTGGTATTTATATGCATTCTGATCAATAATTAAATTTATGTGATGCTGGTCTATACAGATAAATTCTGATTTCATGATGAGGTTAAGTAGGATATGATTTCCTCATATTGTATTCAAGCCACATCTTTTTCATGAAAAATTCTGAAGTCTGAATTCAATGCCTACTTTTGCTGCCTATGTTATATGAGCCTAAAATAATAATTTTAGTTTAGTCTGAATTTTTTAAAGAGGTTGTTGGTCTACCTTCCAATTACATTATGCTCTGTGGCTCAATAAAACATTTTCATTTGTATTAACTAAACTGACCTGTTCAGCAACTCTATAAAAGAGATAAGGTATCTGTAATATTTTGTTTTACAGATCAATTCAACTCATTTGCTACTATACTTAAACTATGATGAAACTTGGTGAGAATAAGCAAAGATAATCACAGAACTTTAGAGCTGGGAGTAACAGTTCAGATTATTTCTTCCAATTATTTCTCATTTTTAAATGAGGGCACAGTACCAGAGTGCACAGCATGGCAGGGATTTTACGGAACCTGATCTCTTAAATTAGTGATCTTTATATTTCACCATTGGTCCTCTTTCTATCAGTGAGTTAGCCAACTTTGGCCTACAAAGGGGATAATTTTTATAAAATAATTAACAATTCCACTTCTAAAATTTTGCTTTTTAAGGTGAATCATGTCCTTTAAGTTTGTTAAATGAATGGCTGAATGAATGAAAATAAAGAATAAAGGAAGAAAGGAGGGAAGGAAAGATGGAAGGAAGGGAAGGAGATCTAATGAAATGAATTAGTATTATAATCTACATGAATAATTTATTGGAGTCTTTAAGCTTTTGTCTTTTATTTTACTTCTCTTATCTGTTCCCTCCTTGATTTTTGTTTTTTATTTTTTGGGGTGCAGATGCCACCTTATACTGTGGAAGGACTTCTGTCAGGGTAGCACTCCTGTCTCTCACCCTCCCAAGCAGCAGTAAGTTATTTGACTCCTGGGAGAATCCATTACTCCATGGATCTCAATTGTTGTGGAGAATTTATTAGGGATTTTCTCTCTTTCCTTCCTTCTCTGACCTTACTGGTGCAAGACAGCAAATCCCAACTTGTCTACAGGACATACGCAGGGCTCCTGGGCTGTACAACTCCCAGGGACCACTGACATTGTGTCCTGGAGTTGGGCTCCATGTAGGAAACAGCATGAATGGTACAAGCGTCCTGGTCTGCTCTCTGCCAAGCAAGTGTTCCAATGGGAAGACCAGAGATTGTCTGGCTAGGCCAGTGGTGGAAGGGGTAGGCGGTGGAAGGGAATCAGGGGTGACTTATTAGCAAGTCCGTTATGCCACACATCAAAGAAAGTCTGGTCAAAACTGAACTTAGCAACTTAACCTGACATTTTGAAGACCATTTGCCTGACTCCTCTATTTCTCAATTGATACCGAATGAATCTTCTTGCTGCCTTTCTTAACTAAGATGACTTTGCTTCTAGGTCTCCTTAGTTACCAACTAGATATTTATGATATTTTATAATCCACTTAAATCTTGAACATAATGATGTCATAATTATGAAAGTAACTGGATTTTTATGAAGTATTGCTTAATCTTAAGAACAAAATGGCAGCTGTGAAAATAGATGAAATAATTAGAGGGAAAAATTATTCCTTTTTGAAGCTTCAAGATATTTTAAAAGTAATTAGTACTAGTTAGCAATAAAGTTCTGTTCTCAGAAATTACACTTAAAGGGTAAACATGGGGTACAGAAAAAATCATCCTGCCACTAGAGGATGAACCACTGGACTTCCTAAACAACTGGTTCCACTTTCAATGAAATTTGGGTTTGTTGAAAAACAACGTGCAGATGTCAGCCATGAATGACCTCAAACGGGCCCAAACTTGGACAACAGCCAACTACTTAGCAAGGGTTGTCAGGATCAGAGAAGTGCTGGACAATTTCCTGTGACTGACTTTTTCAGAACAGTGTTCTCTCTTCCTCAGAAAAATACCTAAAATGCTGCTTCTTCCATTGGCCATCTCATCACTTCTCAGTATAAGACTTATCTGTTTATAAGTGTGGATGATAGTTGCTCAGAAGTGACAGAAGGCTACTTAAAATAATAGTTCAAGTTTTGCTTTGAGCTGATCTGTTTTCCAACAGCACCAAGTGGATTCCAACTAAAACAGAATTAGTGGGTAATCAAGAAAGCTGAAATGGGGTGTGGGCTAGATTTTGAACATGTCCTGTAATTGCCCATCCCAGTGCCCAAATGGAGCAGACATAAACTCCAGACTACTGGTTGCTCAAACACAAGGACCAACTTCTAAGGGCCCTTGAAAAGCAGGTGGACCAGTTCAGAACTGTCAATCTGACTTGCTTCTGAAGTACTGAGCACATACTAAGTATTGACTGGCTAGTCTTTCAAAACCTTCAAAGGGGGCCCAAGATGGTCTTCAGATTTCAGTAGCCAGAGAGAACCATCATTGTACATGCTATACCTGGCTATGGTGACTAATAGCTAAGTTGCTTTTTTGTTGTTTTTGTTTTATTGGTTTCAGGTGTATAAAACAATGTAATAATTAGACATTTCACCCCTCACAAAGTGATAACGCCCTTCCCCCAATCTACTACCCCTCTGGCATCATATATATGTATTACTGTATTACAATTCCATTGACTCTACTCCTTATGCTGTACTCCATATCCTGTGACTATATATATATTAAATTATAGTTGACATACAATATTATTCAGCTTCCAGCTAAGTTGTTTTTAAACGACTCATTGGGGGGGCCAATTTTCAGTTCAACTAATAAATTATCAAATTTTAGTGAGCTTGAAATATTCACCTATTGCATTTCTATAGGCTAAATTTTATCACTTTATCTAGTGAAAATGTGTTTGCATATAGTAAAACTACAATGCCAAACTATCTAATCTTCAAAATGTTTTATCTAAGAGTTTACATACTCTATTTCATATTGTTGTTTATGTTTCCAATCAAAGAAATTTTTGCCTATATAGGAATATACATATCATACATTTCAAATTAAAAAAGTATTTTAAGGCTGCAATGAGTCCTGTCAAAACATATTTCCATAAAATGAAGTAACTCGAGGTCATTGTTTCTGATTATGTGCACAGCCCGCCCTCTAGTGTTTCTTTCGAAACCTTGTCAAATTCTAAACCACACTCTTAATCTCAAAATGTTAGGAGGTTAATAGGATTAAGAACTGTATCATCAAATTAACAGAACAAGGCTAATTCCCTGACACGGATGAAAATTAAATCAGAGAAAAGTGAAGGTCCTTTCAGAAGCTGCTGGTTACCTCACTGGAGACATACTGCAAAGTTAGTGGTAAATATATTTAAAAGTTTCATTTGGGAAATAGCATCTTAATAAAAAGAGAGGAGTTAGCTCAAATGATAGATGTAGGTAAAATGTGATAACTTTGTACCTACTAGTGCCAATGTTATTTTATTATATTAACAAGACATTCCAAATGTTGATTAAATAATGGAATTCCCCCCCCCCCAAGATAGCAAATTACATATAGTAAATAAATATGCTCTTTGGGAGGAGTTAAGATAATCTAACATTTTATAGATTTAATTTTATTAAAGCATACAGTTGTTTTAATTCATTTGACTTTTCTTAGTAAAGTTTTAAACACTTTCATTTGGAATGTTTATAGTTAATATATATCAAATTAAATTTAAAAGGAAATTCATTATCTGAGAGGAAAACATTTAATGGTTCATTATTCACATATCTTGATGGGAGAAAAGTGTGTGAGGTTGTTTGTTTTCATAAAAAAATAAATTGTAAAAATATAAGTAGTTAACCATCTAGGTGAAAAGTCACTTAAGGATTCAGAATTGGAGGGGAAAATATCCCTTTTGATATATTTTAACTAATTCTGTGTTGAGGGATTTTACTGTTGACAAGGAAATAAAATGAAGTTTGGATTCTAGGGGATTGTGAGCCACACTATTTGTTAACTCAGATTTCAAGTACTTCAGCTGATGACCTTATTTAACTGTCATAAAGAATGTAAACAAAATAGAGACTTGGGTTGTCTTTTTTTTAAAAATTATTTTCCAGGTTTCCTTATGTCTCAGGCCTATTAGCATGAATTGTTGAAAGTCATAAAGAAAAATGGACAGAAAAATGCTTAGGATCACCATGTGTTTTCAATTGGTGCCAACAGAAACTAACCTAATGGCAGGCATTTGATGCAGGTTTATTTTTCCTTTGCAGTAACAGCGGGAACATGAAGCTGCCACTCTTGGTGTTTATCGTGTATCTGCTATGGTTGAAAGATTGTCATTGTGCACCTACTTGGAAAGACAAAACTGCTATCCACGGAAATCTGAAGGGTATGTTTAGTTTCTTTATCTGTGCCATGTCCTGTTTGCAGGTTTACATGTCCTGCTGGCATTTACAGTGATTTACAATTGAGAGATAACCACATTCATTATGACCCTCTTGTTTCACGGTGAGACATTCTCTAGGCACTTAAACCAAGTAGATGTGACGCCAAACATCTGGGTAAAAATAGAAAATTCCAATCGAGTATCTGAGAATGTTCGCATATCCAGATGTTTGCTATCACACAGATAAAACTTGCCAACTTTTTCACTGCATTTCTTGGTATCATCCAGATGTTTGGTGTCCTCTAAGCACAATTTTAATGAACAGTGAAATTCTTTTCTAGCATTTGAAAAATTTAAACAATTAAAGTAATCTGTGCAGTTTCTTGAGATAGTGAAAGAATAGGTTATAATGACATTGAATCTGGTTGGTCTGTGCTCATTAACTGCTGACCTTTGCTTGATAGTATATACTTTGGGTACTTAATACTTAGAAAAATAAGTTAGTTAAAATGTTGCTTTTTGAGGGTCTATAATTAAATTTGGAGGCAAGAATAAGCTCCTTAGGAAGCCGCACTGGCTATTGTGAAGAGAGAATGACAATACATTTTATACTCACTAAGGGCTTATTAAAGGTGTGGAAGAGCTGTCCAGTAGGTTATTAAAGAATCTTGCGTTGTATGAGATTCTTTTTAGGTTTGATGTCTCCTGGGAAGACATTAAAGCTGAAAGAAAGGAAAATTGTTTGCTGTGTTTAATGTTCTCAGTTGGGCATTTAACATAAATTGTGAAGAAAATTCCAAATTTTCTCTAACATAAACACACTTAAAATTAGATAAATGAAAACAGGCCTTGAGGAAAATGGCAAGAATGAGGTCAAATGAACTCTAACTTGTCTAGGAGCTCAGCAGTGAGGAACAGAAGGTATCGTCCTTGTGGCAGCTGCGTCCATGTCACAGCTGACAGCTAATTCATTATGATCTGGTTTCAGAGCTTGATGCTATAAAAGAACAATTAAGCCTCTAGTTAGTAGACATGAAAAATTGGTGAACTCATTGTCTTCTGATGCAGATGCAGATACATTATAATCTGATCAGACCTCAAAGACAAAAACTGCAACATATCTTTTAGGTTTTTCCAAGACTGGGGAGATAGATATAGATGAAGAGGTGAAGAAGGCTTTAATTGGTATGAAGCAGATGAAAATCATGATGGGAAGGAGAGAGGAGGAACATACGAATCTAATGAAAACCCTGAAGAAATGCAGAGAAGAAAAGCAGGTACAGTAATTGAAAATAATATCTGTTCTTAAACATATCTGATCCATAAGTACTGTACTTGTTAAGGCAATTGATGAATTATTTATTTTCCCTAATACTAGATTTTCTGGAGAGCAGACCTCATTGGAAGAAAAATTTGAAGGAAATTTAAAATTTCTTCAAAGAACATATTCCTTGTAGAATAGGCCTTTGCAGGACTCCAAACCCAGGAATTTCAGGGATTCATCTCTGTTTGGGAAGTGCTTCTTACTTAAAAATACTGACTAAAGTCTTTTCTGAGTTAGGATATTGAGTTTAAAGTGTTCGGGGAGTTTTGGGCTAGGTCAGTGGTCTCCAAAGTTTTTTGATCTCCTATCCTATTACTAAAATATTTATTACTATTCACTCCTAAATGTATGCATATTAATTTATTTATAAACTGGAAACTTGAATTCTACCCCTAATAGCGCAAGACACAAAATGCACTTAGGGTGAGGTTCGTGGTTAGTGAGGGTGGATGTAAGTCTATATTTCAAATCATCTAGGTATTTTGAAATTTTTTTAGCCAACTTGCCAGATCTGATTAGATCATCATATTTTTACTCTGTCACCTGGCCAATAAAGAGCTCAGAATGACAAAGTGCTAGCTCTGCTGTTTGCTTCTTGTCTTCCTGAGCTGAAATTATTCATATTTTTCTAATCTGCTGGGGTTTTTTTCCCAAGAATCTTTTTATCCTCCTATTTGGTGAAGGCTGGTTTAGTTAAAACTAGATAATCACCTAACCCAGTCCTCTAAATGGCAATTCGTTGCAATCAGCTGTAAGTGAACAGAGAGAGAGAGGCAGCCAGTGTCAATGCTTGTGGAATGTGGAGGGCCGCTCCCCCAGGATCCCCACATGCCATTGGCCATGTGCAATGATCTGACACAAGCACAATAGAGCACCAGTGTATAGGGAATAGACATCAGCCTAATCACTTATTTTTTTAATTCAAATACCTTTACTTAATAGCTATAGTTCAAACTATGTATCTTACCAATGGAGAATACACATTATATTCAAATGTCAATGTTTATGTGTTACAATTATAAAGCTCAATACATTTCAAAATTACAGACATTTCATGGCTCACAGTGTTGGAGTGGTTTTTCCCTGTGAGCACAGCCGTTAGAGGCTTTCCTGTCAAAACAGTTTTCGGGAGATCACAGCTGTTAGGAACGGACCTCCCCGGCACCCTGGCCAGTCTTAACCAATCCCTTAGCGTCGCAATAGCAATGGTGCGAATTCTCCCAAACCCTGAAGCCTAACCCTATAAAACAAAGCACCCGACCCCAATAAGTGTTCAGTCTTTGGGAACAATCCCGCTGAGCCCGCCAGTGTAGTAAACCTGTGTTCTCCCTGATCTCTGTGTGCCTCTTGAGTTTCTCGGTCCCCGCCATTTTCCACAACAAAAGTTTAACAGCATTAACCATTAACATAACACTCAAACAACTAAAATTTTTTAAAATTATTTTCCAGTTTTACCCTTAAAGAGGAAATAAAACTGTAACAAAAATAACTTGGAAAATACTTTAAATTTTAACATTGAGAGTAAATTATTTTAAAAATTTATTGTCATTTAAAAATGTTTTAGCTGTGGTAAAATACACTTAAAATTTACCATGTTAATCATTTTTATGTTTACAGTTCACTAGTGTTTTAAGTACATTCGCATTATTGGGCAACCAATCTCCAGAATTCTTTCCATCTTACAAAACTGAAACTCTATACCCATTAAACAACTCCCAATTTCTCCTCCCCACAGTCAATTTTTAAATTAAAAAATACAAATAGAAGTTCTAATATTTCCTCCCTATACCTATAAAGTTGGGGGCCACTGAGTTCCAAAAAGCTTCTGAGTCCTGTGGCCTCTGGGCGTCCAGTAAGCAATTGGAGCAGAACTGTGTGACAGGCTCACCACAAAGCTGTAGTCAGCCTGTCACCAGACTGGTTGATGTTACAATCACACCTACGCTCCTCATAATGCAGGGTCTCTAGCAAGGAGACGAGATTGCCTGACCAGCAGCTGAAAGCCCTCCTCCCTTTGGGAGCAATCGAAAGAATTTCAGGAAATTAAAAATAAGCCTCATGGGGAAAATGTGGAAGGCCTTGAACTGGATTCTTCCCTGATGGGCTTATCAGCCTGGCCACTGGGAATAATGACACCAAATATCATTTACAGGCCCTTTATAAAACACATTATCACATGTAATCCTTCCAACATCTGGGTAAACCATTGCTTTCATTTACAGCTAAGAAAACAGGCTCAAGATGCTAATTAACATGTTAACCCAACCAACTCTGTAACGAATGACCAGGGGGCAATCAGCTGGTGTGGTGCCTGTGGGACCCAGTGACTCTGTTTTCCTCCCTTTCCCCAGCTACCTACCAAACCCCAGGTGTAGTACTATGAAAAGAAGGCTCCAGTTAGGGGTGGGTCAAGTAAGCAAGTGTTGGTTTCAGCTCTGGCCCTGAAGAATCCTAGGACTTGTAAAATTTTTATTTTCCTTAAAAACCTACTTATTGTATAAAAATTCATTGAATCATACTCTTAAGGTCTGGCCACTCAATTAAAAAGTTAATTAAAAAAAAGAAAAACCTAAGTCTCCCTCCCTAAAATTACTTTAAACCTAGAATAAAGGATACTTTAGACAAATTATAAAGTGGCAAATACAGGGTTGGCATCCCCAATCTCCCAGTACAGAGCACCTCCCATCCTCAGTTGACCTGGCGTCATCATTGTCCCCCTCCTGAGCTGTCCCTATTAATATTTAGTGAAAGCATCTGAAACTTTCTTAAATGGGAAACCCAAGAATGGCTTAAAGTGATTTGCCCCCAGTTCAGGTCTATATGGCCCTTTGATAACATGTAAACTACAGGAATAGATGTGGACGGCTGTCAGTGGGTGGAACATTTAGGGGGAACTGGAAGGAATGGACAAAGCATTCCTAAACTGGAGACCTACTTCCTCCTTGGCAACATTTCACTACCAGACTTGGGACGCTTGATTTGGTAATGCTTTTTGTTATGGTCTGGAGGTCAGGGGAAGGAAATCGGAGATACTAATAATAATGTTAGGTGCCTTGCTTGTTTACCTTATTTAATACAAAACCTTAAAAGGTAGATCCTATTGTTATTCCTATTTGCTAAGGAGGAGACCGAGGCAAAAAGATGTTAGTAATTTGCCCAAGGGTACACAGTGAGTGTAGTTTGGAATTGGAAATATTGGGATTTAGGTTTAAGTTAACAATGAGCAGAATATTTAAAACTGAGACTTGAGAAAATCTGGGTGGTATTGTTGCCTGCCAAAGTGAAGCAAACTTTCTTGAGAAGTTGTAGGATTCCAGAATTGTTGTGCAAAACCTAAAGAGACAAGAACATTCTGTCTGGGTCACAAAGTGCATTTGGTAGGCTTGGGCCCTGCCAGTTTTCTCATGTGGGTCATAGCAAATGCCACCTGGATCCTGCCATGAGGGCAGCTGAGCAATGTAAACCCAGAAAAGGAAATACAGAAGACTGTCAGTGCCCAGGTGTTTCTTTGGGCTTAATATGACAAAAAGGGTGAATTATGTTTCTTTTTCACTAGGTGGAAATGCACACTAAATTGTTTTCAGAGAAACTTTGATCCCTCGTGTAGTTTTCACTTAAGGGAGTGGCCATTAGCTCTGAAGCTATCCTATGCCTGGGTCCATTATACCTCATAGTTCCCCCGAACTACATCTCAGGCATGGAGGGAGCCTGTCTTCAGAAGTCCACACTTGCAGGGAGGCCAAGGGTCTAGGCAGGGGTTCCAGCCAGGAGCTCAGGTGACAGGGTTTAGGGATGGGTGTCACTTCTGTGGGGCTCCTTACCACAGATGGGAGTGGGACCTGGCCAAGTACAGCAAGGCACCACAAGGGGGAGTGCTTAGAATATGGACACAAATAATGAAGATGCTCAAAAATACAGCATCTCTGTAATTAGAATTAACCCGATGGGAAGATCTGATTTCATATACAAGAACTGCACTTTCTTGCAATGTTAAAAACATTCAAAAATTAAAGTCACCATAAATAAAAGAAACAAATGTGTCAACTTTCTAAGCCTTAAAACTACTTTCCACATCCCTCCAGGACTAAATGTAAATAGGACAGACAAGTAAACAGGTTAATTACAGTCGTTTCCAGAGTAGGGACTGCCTCTGCATTGTTGGTTCACCCACGTCTAGTGTAACGTCTGTCCCACAGCAAGCACTCAATAAATACCTAGTGAATGAATAAATGAATGGATGGAGAAGATTTGCATAGTTTCAATAGGGATCAATCAGTACCCTTTTCTTAATAAAAGAGAAAGCTTTGGGGTAGCTCTGTCAGCTGCTAGAGGCCTAAAAAAGCAATGAAGAAGTTGTTTAGAATATATGTATTTTTTAAAGAGTGAAATCAACTAAGGTACACATAGACTCATAGAATGGAAATAGGATGTTTTTTTCTACTTTTTAAATTAGGAAGCCTTGAAACTTATGAATGAAGTTCAAGGACATCTGGAAGAGGAAGAACGGCTATGCCAGGAGTCTTTGACAGATTCCTGGGATGAACGCAAGTCTTGCCTGGAAAGTGACTGCATGAGATTTTATATAACCTGCCAACCTAGTCAGTCCTCTATAAAAAATATGGTAAGGGGAAAATAGAGCTCAAGATTTCAGAGTTCTTAAGGTACTCACTTCAGCTTACCTTTTTAAAAATTAGTTTGTATTAATATTTAGAACAGAGGTGCCTGGTCTGATATTGGCCTTTTGCAATCTAGAATCTAACATTCGTTCATGCTCATGTATGATTCATCTGTGTATATACAATTTATAAGTTAGAAGAGCCATTCAGTGTTTGTCCCTCCTTTTGATGATGCTATATGTATCTCTCTTATAAACACCCTGACTCTTTCTGCCTCGTATTTGTTATTTGTGAACATGTTCCCACTAGATTGTAAGCTCTTTGAAGGCAAGGACCATATCTTATTTATCTTCATTAAAGCGTTGTAGATATCCAATAAATGTTTGCTGAATTGCATTCTGAATAATAGTATTATAGTCTCTGATTTCAACATGCTTTAACTTTTTTCTCTGGAAGCCAAACATTTGAAGACATTCTCTGCCTCCTGAATCTCTCCTTCAGCAGGCTTGCCCTCTTATGGCAGCATGCACATGCACTGCACACACACACACACACACACACACACACACACACACACACACACACACTCATGTCCCCTTTAGCCCTACCCATGCATGTCCTGTAGGACTAGCATGTTTTCTTTTTTGCCCCCTTTGGCTATCTTCTGGGTGGAAGGACTCACAAAGAGAAGTGACCTGAATAGGATGAGCTCTGCCCTATAAAAGTCTCCTACTCTATTGGCCTGAATTTCCCTTCCACTTCTAGAAGTGAACTGAGTATGAAATGGAGTGAAGATTTCCTCTCCACATTAGAGCACACGCTAATTAGAGCCTGCTCCTGGCTTGGCAGTGCCATACCCAATTACAGAGGGACCCAGCCTTAGGATGATTCGTATGCCAGGTTAATTTGCCTCCACTGTTAATTGCATCTGCTTTATTTTTATAGCCACTGTCACTCTTTAATACACAAGTATATGGTGGAATAAGCACTGGCTGGAATTCAGGAGACTTGGAGACAACTCCTATCTGTGCCAGTTCTGTGGCCTTATGAAAATATCTTGGGGCTTTAAAGTTTTGTTTTTGTAAATGGAATCAGGTAAACATAAGCTGTCATGGGGAAAGGCAGACAGTCCACCCAGATTACTGTTGGAGAAAGGCATGAGTCCTCTAAAAATTCCTACAGAATTCTTTGAACAGTAGTGGGATGCTACAGCAGCGATGTTCAGTAGTTATGTTTCTTAACACACAACATGGGCATATCCCTATCATATGACGATAATTATGTTCTGGCACAAACTTCAGTGTCACATAGATGAAATAGAGCATGGTGTGAGTGCTGTAAAATCTCCCAAATGAGTGGGGAATTCTGTAATTACAGCTTCATTCCTTTCACTAAAGCCAAGGAGGGTTTTGATTACTGCAAATAAGTAGCCTATTTAGCTGTATTAGGCATCTATAGTTCAGTGTGAAATGTTGATGAGATGAGAAAGAGGAGAGCATAAAGACACTAATTACATTCCACTGAAGGAAAACAAGAGAAGAACTAAGACACTAAGACAGAGGTGAAAGACAAGAGCTTTACTTACCCTTTTCAGGCAATCTACACAGTGCCCTTTAGACCATGGCATATCAACTACCACCAGTAAATCAGGCTGTGGCTTGTCAACAATACTGGAAATTTGGCCTTTTTAGGCCTTTGATAGGCAAACATACACCAGGAGGAATTTCAGGTCCTATTTCCATAGTCAATGTCAAAGCCAGTACAAGAGTGTTAATAAATTATCTTAAATTGAATCACCTTTCTTAGTTTGCCCAGAATTGTTCTTGATTTAGAATGACTACCGTAAATTGACTTTAAAATTAACAATAAAATAGTCCAGACAGAAAACAAATTTTTTACTCCATTTCTGTCCCCCACTCCACAGATTGAACAGTTTTTTAGGAAGATATATCAATTTCTGTTTCCTTTCCATGAAGATAATGAAAAAGATCTCCCCGTCAGAGAAAAGGTCATGGAAGAAGATGCACGACTGACCCAAATAGAGCATGTGTTCAGACAGCTGACTGTGGATGTGGGATTTCTCTTTAACAGGAGTTTTAACATCTTCAAACAGATGCAACAAGAATTTGACAAGGCTTTTCAGTCATATTTCATGTCAGAAACAGACTTACTAGAGCCTTATTTTTTTCCAGCTTTATTCAAAGAGCCAACAAAAAAAGTAGATCTTGTGCAAAGTTGGGACATTCCCAGCTTCTTCCAGCTGTTTTGTAATTTCAGTCTCTCAATTTATCAAAGTGTCAGTGCAACAATTACTGAGACGCTGAATGCAATGGAGGATTTACCAAAACAAGACAAAGGCAAGTATTAAAAGATTATTTTTACTTAGATGTCTACACTAAAGTCAAGTTTTATTTAGCTCTGGGAATGGTAAACATTTCCAAGTCATTGTACGATGCTTCTGAGAATGACAATTTATGGATAATCAAAGTTTCAGACCTCAGCTCCCAGTTTGGGAAGAAGCCTAGTGTCATGTAGAACCAGGTCACATTCAGTGCTCTTCACGGCCTCCTCTCATGGCATCACTGTAAGTCCTTAAATTATAACGTTTGTGCACAAAAACAATGAAAATACTCATAGGCAAACACAAAACTATAGAAACAGGAATTTCTGTAAAGCATAAGAATTGCCTTCTACCAATACGACTCATGCCTATGCTGCTTCATGTTTTAAAGCAGAAGGAGAAACCTGTGGAGAAATCTTCAGGCTTCTGTGGAGTGGTTGGGACACAGCATCGCAGAAACGAATGGCCATGTGGGTCAACTCTAGGATCTGTGTTTCCTTGGACTTATTTCTAAAAGGCTGCTCCCCTCTGACATGAAAAGTAAAATGGGCTCCTTCTAAAATCCTGTCATTTGTGACATGGATGAACCTGGAGGGCGTTGTGCCAACTGAAATAAGCCAGTCACAGAAGGACAAATACCACACTTATATGAGGAATCTAAACTAGTCAGACTGGTAGAAGCAGAGAGTGGAATGGTGGTTGCCAGGTACAGAGGAGAGAGGTAAATGGGGAGGTATTGGTCAAAAGGTACAGAGTTTCAGTTATACAAGATGAATAAGTCTTAGAAATCTACTGTATAGCACAGTGCTCAGAGTTAACAATACTATATTAGATACTTAAAAGTTTGCTAAGAGGGTAGGTCTCATGTTAAAGTTCTTGTCAATAATAATAATAATGGCAGTAGGACATTTTTGGAGGTGATGGATAGTTTTATGGTATAGATTGTGAGGACGAGTTCCTGGGTGTATACTTATTGCCAGACTCATGAAGTTGTATATACTAATTATATACAGATTTTTGTATGTAGGAAAAAAGAAAGACTCCTTCTAGCTGACTATTTTCCAATTATACCAGCTCTAGTTGGCAACATCTGAATAAAATTCTCAAAATTGCCACAACATTGCATAACGGGCCTTTATATAGGAGGGGCTTACTTTGTGCTATCAGAAAATGAAGCCAGGAAACAATGCATTACATCCTTCCCGTCCCATTGTTCCATGAGCAGAACAGCCATCATCATTACTGGAATTGTTGTTAGGTTCTATTTCAGGGTCCGGTGGACTTTTCTTGTAAGTCAGGTGTTTTGTCTGGTATTCAGTTATGAAATTTCAAGTTCACCAAATATTCAGGAAAAACATCAAGGCAGTAGACTAAATATATCAATGCTGGAATGATGTTGAATAATCTTTGCCTGATGCTTTAAACAGATATCAATGTCTTGGAATAATATTCAGAACATGTTCATTAAAACAAAATTATGCCTCCTCCCACCCTATCTTTCACAATGTGTACGCTCAAATGTGCACAGGAGTATTAGTGATTCAGACAGTTGAAATCTAAACAATTTCTCAACCAATGCAACTCCCTCCGACACCACCAACTCAGAATGCGTGTTTCCACCAGTATGCCTGAGGTTCCTCCCCATTCACACACCCCAGGACCAGCCCCTGCTCTCAGCTGGATCATGGTCCCCCTCTCCCTGTCCTCTCACTACCTTCACCTTGGTGATGACTTGGACATGCATGGTCCCCGATAAATGCAAAAATTAAAAACAAACCAACAAACAAAAAAGTATGCAGGAAACTCAACAGAGGAGAATTTCTCTTCCCAGATAAGCAGATAAGGACTATTTATCAAAAATAGGCAGGCAGGGGCTGGAGGATATTTGCATGTGGTTTCCATTACTTTTCTGTACAGGTGATAGGTGAGGAATAAACCTACTGCCTCTAGAAAATCCACCTAATGAGAAGACATTTTGAGCTTTGCCTCTTGCGGTAGGCAGCATGATAGCGTCCCAAAGATGTTCACATCCTAATCTCCAGAACCTGTGACTATGTTAGGTTACACAGCAAGGGGAAAGTAAGGTTGTAGATGGAATTGAGGTTGCTAATGAGCTGACCTTAAAATCGAGAGATTATTCTGGCTTTTATTCAGGTGGGCCCAATGTAATCACAAGGTTTCTTAAAAGTAGAAAAAGGAGGCAAAAAAGAATCAATAGGAACGGCAGCATAAGGAAAAAGAAATGACATTGTGTCTACTCCTTTCAAGTGCAGACTTAATGGCATTGATATGTAAATCTGTGTTACGTAGACACTAATCCTGGAGGCTCGAGTTCAAAGATGATGCCTGTGCAGGACAAAGGACTGAGCGGAGAACTTGGCTGGAATTTCTCAGAATGTTTCCAATTTCATTCAAGATGCCAAGCCTGTCAGAATTACCTGTGGGAAGGTAAATAACTATTAGTTTTTCAGGGATTCAGTAGTATTCTGGTCAGAGGTCAAAATTACAAGCATTGTGGATTCATTTGCTTCCCTTCAAGCACTTTTTTTGCGAGCTTATTTCCATCTGGGGGTACTCAGTGTAGGTTTATAAACTTTTATTGTTTAAAAGCGGGTGAACTCACTTTCCCTTTCTTTAAAATTCCCTCCTTGTTCCTGTGAATTTGTTATGGTTAAAGGCCAAACAAACACTAACGTGTGCAAAAGAGAACCATGAACAAATTAGGGTAACTTCTTACTGCAAAGAAAAAGAAAATCCACCAATGAAGGCAATCTTCCTATTGTGTAAGCAAATTTTTAGCCAAGTGAGTTTTTTTGTTGTTGTTCTTTTTTTTTTAATGGCAGTAACACTTTCCAGTTGGTGGGTTAATTACTAACTGGTATTTAAATAGGAAAAGTAGCTTCCTGTTGCAAGCTCCAAGCAGACTTTGTCCTCCCAGATCTGACCAAGAGCTGCCTTTCTGTTCTTCCCCAGGTGAGAAATCTTTTCTCTCCACCAATCTCTTACCCCTTTTCTAGCTCCCTCCCCTCATCTTCCCATAACTAAAGTTATTCCTTCCACCCTCTAGGGCCTGAAAGCACATATTCTTACAAAAGCCAGGAAGAACTGTTGATTTTGTTGCCCTAAAGAAAGAAAATTCTAAAATGTGTAGCTAAGGGCTTGGAGTAGGAGGTCCAATATAAACTGGACCTTTTTGTTAGAGTGGAAGGGAGTCTTATGTCTACTGAATGGTTAACTAGTTGGTTCCCTGCACCAGTTTCATTATTTCAAAAATGGAGTTAATATATCTACTTCTATAGGTGTCCTGAAGACTAAATGAAATATCTGAAGTATTGATTCTCATTATTCAAATATTTGTCTTTTAAGTCACCGTTGTAAGGTTGCATACAAAAACAGAAGCTTTTATAAGAGAAAAATATACATTATTGTAACAACCACTTGTAAAAATAGTCCTGCTTAGAATCTAAAAAACAAAGTAAAAGAACAAACAAAACAAAGCAATCATGAGATGTTAAGCACTGCATAGGGAATATAGTCAATAATATTGTAATAAGAATGAATGGTGTCAGATGGGTACTAGATATATCAGGGTGATTACTTTGTAAGGTATATGAATGTTTAAATCACCATGTTATATATCTGAAACTAATATATAGTGTATGTCAACTGTAATTGAAAAATAATAAAATTGTTAAAAAATAGTCCCATTCAAACATCTCATCATTAACTTCCTTTCATCCAGTGAGAAGCTTTGATGAATAATCTCTCATTGATCGTCATAATACAGGAGATGAGGGGAGAGGGAATCAGAGAAAGGTGGTCAAAAGTTACAAACTTCCAGTTATTAGATAAGTAAGTACTAATGATACATTAGTACAGCATGGTAATTATAGTTCACATTGCTATATGGTATATATGAAAGTTGTTAAGAGAGTAAATCTTAAGAGTTCTCATCACAAAGAAAAATTTTTTTCTTTTCTTTTTATTGTATCTATATGAGATGGTGAATGTTAACTACACTTATTGTGGGAATCATTTCACAATATATGCAAATTAAGCTATCATGCTGTACACCTTAAACTTATACAGTGATGTATGTAAATTATTTCCAAATAAAACTGGAAAAAGATAATACAGAAATAAAATCACATAATACAGTATAATCAATAGACATCAGATAATGCATCAGATACAGTGTATGGCAGATAGCACAGTATTCATGCAATGTAAATTGTTTGCTGCAAAAGTAAAACATAAAGGAAAATATGTCCTAATATGCTCCCATACAATTTAAAACTTTTATTATAAAATGCATTTTCTTGTGAATATGTAAAGAATAAAATAATTTTAAAAACCATGTGCCTACTGCCTAGATTAAAAAATAAAAATATTACCAAAACAGATGGAGTCCCCACTGCGTCCCTTCCACATGACATTCTCTTTATCTCTAAAAGGAAACTGCTATTTTGAACTTGGTGTTTATTATTTCCTTGTATTTCTGTATCTTTTTATCATGTATGTTTACATACAGCACATACCATACATAGCAATGTTTTACGCTTTTTATTTTTATATTGTCAAAGTATAATGTTTAAGCTTAAAAATATGACTCATACAAATATAAAATGAGCACATATTAAGATTAATTTATCCAATTAATGAGGGAACCAGCAAAGTTTTCAAGATGTTTCAGAGGATTATGGCAGAGACCAAAGTATTTATAGACAAAGATAGACAGAATGTTGAAGTGTGATTGCAAAATTAGATGCAAAATTAGTTAATGTACTAAAGGGTAATAAAACTGTAACTTTTACAGTTATGTTTTCCATCAGACCAAAATAATTTACATCTCCACTGGGCAAAACTCATTTGCAACTTTCTAATCTATAATTTACATCGAACTGCATAAAGTCTGGTTCTAATCAACAGTAAATAGTGAATCCAAAAAGGATCATTTCCCTAGGGAATTAAGTAATTTTGGGGTGGACCTCTTAGCCAATGCTTTATAAGACATTGCAAGGACACACAGCCATTCTTTTGCCTTATTTCCAAGTTTTGGATAGTTTTTCTTAGCAACATAAATGTTAGTGCTTATGAATTGTTTGCAACTTGGCTTTTTTTATGCAGTGCAGTTTGTGAAATTTAATCATGTGAATACCTGTTGTTCTAATTCCTTAATTTACTGTCTTATGTTAGCTATGTAAGCATATTACAATTTATTTATGCATTCTTCTGTTGAAGTATGTGTTGCTTCCAATGTTTTGCTATTACAAACAACTCCCCTACATTTCGTCAAGCAATTATTTTGCCTCTTCATATAAACATCTGATTCCTTTTTTGTTTTAAGACTAAGCACATTATTAATTATAATCTTATATTTGGTAAACATAAGGTAAATGAAATATTTTCCAAAACATTATAAATAATTTTTTTCATTATTTACCATACATATTTGATCCCCGTTTTAAGTGGATTCAATATAAGTGGCTCTTTTCCTCTTTTCCCATACCAATTACTCGTCCTGGCTATATATACCCAAATTCAAAATAGTAGGGGTTTTTTGAGGGGATAAAAGGGTTGTGATGTGGAAGGGGCAAAGTGGGGACTTCATCTGTTTGGGTAATATTTTATTTTTTAATATAGGTGGTAAACACATGGGATTTATTCTGAGGAATTTCTGTCTCTGGCCCAGTTTCTGTTATATAAGACCATGTAATTATCAATTGAACTGGATCTCTCATGAAAGTGATGTAGGCAATATTTATAATTCCTTGAGAACAACAGGCATAAATGGGTAGCTCACACAAGCAGAAGGGGACATATGCACAGAAGATTAAAAACAAAATGACCACAATATTTTGGAGCTCCTCCCATCAAGAGGTGGAGTCTCTTTTTTCTGTACTGAATCTGGGCTTGGCTGTGGGTCTGGCCTTAGCCAATGAGATATTGGCAAATGTGACCAAAGTGGAGCTTTGAAATGTGCTTATAAATCAAGGCTTGTCCTCTCTTGCTGTCAGAAAGCCCAGGCTAGGCTTCTGGAAAATGAGAGGCCTCAGCAATCCCAGCTGAGGCCCCCTAATCTGAAAGAGGCCATCGTAGACCATCCAGCCCGAATGGAGCTGGCTCAGAAATAAAAATAGTCCAACCAATGCACAGAAACATGAGAAATAATAAATATTTGTTTATTATGCAGCAACAGCTAATGGAAACATATTGTCATACTTCATAAGAGACACCTGCTAAATGTGCGTTTTCTTTCTTCTCTTGACACACTCATTCTGACATCTATGTGGTGACTAAAAAATGCCTTAATGTGCTGTGGGTCCCACTGATCATATGAGTGTATTTTGAAAAATAACAGCTTTATTGAGATAGGCTTGATATACCATAAAGCTAACCCTTTTAAAGTACACAATTCAGTGATTTTTAATGTCTTCACAAAGTTGTATAACCATCACATTCCAGAATATTTCCACCCTAAAAGAAACTCCATAATCATTAGCTATCACTAACCCTTCCTTCCCCCCAGCCCCTTGTCCTAGCCAGCCTCTGGCAACCACACAGCTTTATGCCTCTATTTTCTTCTAAGAGTTTTACAGATTTAGTTTTTACATTTAGGTCTGACACATCCTTTTTTGTAAAAATTAAAGTTTATTGGGGTGACAATTGTTAGTAAAGTTACATAGATTTCAGGTGTACAATTCTGTAATACATTATCATCTATGTCTCACATTATGTGTTCACCACCCAGAGTCAGTTCTTCCATCACCATATATTTGATCCCCTTTACCCTCATCTACTAACCCCCTCCCCCCTTACCCTCTGGTAACCACTAAATAATTGTCTGTGTCTATGAGTTTTTGTTTCTTCATTTGTCTTGTTCTTTTGTTGTTTTCAGTTTTATATACCATATATCAGTGAAATCATGTTTCTCGACTTTTTCTGACTTATTTCACTTAGCAGTATAACCTCAAGATCCATCCATGTTGTCGCACATGGTATTATTTCATCTTTTCTTATGGCATAATAGTATTCCATTCTGCATATGTACCACTACTTCTTTATCCATTCATCTATCAAAGGACACGTTGGTTGTTTCCATGTCTTGGCCACCGTAAATAAAGCTGCATCGAACATTGGAGCACATATGTCTTTATGGATAAATGTTTTCAGATTTTTTAGGTAAATACCCAGGAGAGGGATTGCTGGGGCATATGGTAATTCTATTTCTAATTTTTTGAGGAACCTCCATATTGCCTTCCATAGCGGCTGCACCAATCTGCATTCCCACCAACAGTGTATGAGGGTTCCTTTTTCTCCACAGCCTCTCCAACACTTGTTACTATTTGTCTTGTTGATGACAGCCATTCTAACTGGTGTAAGGTGATATCTCATTGTGGTTTTTATTTGCATTTCTCTGATGATTAGTGATGTTGAACATTTTTCATATGTCTGTTTGCTATTTGTATGTCCTCTTTGGAGAAATGTCTCTTCAGGTCCTATGCCCATTTTTCAATTGGATTATTTGTTTTCTTGTTGTTGAGTTGCATGAATTCCTTATATATTTTGGATATTAGCCCCTTATCGGAGGCACTGTTTGCAAAAATCTTCTCCCATTCAGTTGGTTGCCTCTTTATTTTGTCGATGATTTCTTTTGCTGTACAGAAGGTTTTTAGTTTGACATAGTCCCATTGATTTATTTTAGCTTTTACTTCCCTTGCCTTTGTAATCAAATTCATAAAGTGCTCTTTGAACCCAAGGTCCATAAGTTTAGTACCTATGTTTTCTTCTATGCAGTTTATTCTTTCAGGTCTTATGTTTAGGTGTTTGATCCATTTTGAGTTAATTTGGGGACAGGGTGACAGATAGCAGTCCAGTTTCATTCTTTTGCACATGGCTTTCCAATTCTCCTAGCACCATTTATTGAAGAGGCTGTCTTTTCTCCATGGTATGTTTTTTGCTTCTTTGTCAAAAATTATCTGTCCATATTTATGTGGTTTTATTTCTGGGTTCTCAATTCTATTCCATTGGTCTTGTGTCTGTTATTCTGCCACTACTATACTGTTTTAAATATTGTTGCCCTGTAGTACAAGCTAAAGTCAGGGAGTGTGATACCTCCAGCACTGTTGTTTTTTCTTAGGAGTACTTTGGCTATTCAGGGTCTTTTGCGGTTCCATACAAATCTGATGATTTTTTGTTCTATTTCTTTAAAAAGTGCCATTGGGATTTTGATGGGGGTTGCATTAAATCTGTATATTGCTTTGAGTAATATGGCCATTTTAACTATGTTGATTCTTCCAATCCATGAGCATGGAATGTCTTTCCATTTCTTTGTGTCTTCTTCAATTTCTTTTTAAAATGTCTTATAGTTTTCAGTACATAGGTCTTTCACATCCTTGGTTAAGTTTATCCCTAGGTATTTTATTCTTTTTGTTGCAATTGCAAAAGGAATTAGGTGTTTTTATTTCTTTTTCTGAGATTTAATTGTTAGTATATAGGAATGCAATGGACATTTATACGTTGACTTTGTAGCCGGCAACTTTACTGTATTGGTTCATTGTTTCTAATAGCTTTTTGGTAGAGTCTTTAGGGTTTTCTATATATAGCATCATGTCATCTGCAAAAAGTGGAATTTGACTTCTTCATTCACAATTTAGATGCCTTTTATTTCTTTCTCTTGCCTGATTGCTCTGGCTAGGACTTCCAATACCATGTTGAAAAGCAGAGGTGATAGGGGACAGCCCTGTCGTGTTCCTGAACGTAGAGGAAAGGGCTTTATTTTTTCACCATTAATTATGATATTAGCTGAGGGTTTGTCATATATGGCCTTTATTATGTTAAGGTATTTTCCTTCTATACCCATTTTATTAAGCTTTTAATCATTAATGGATGTTGTATCTTGTCAAATGCTTTTTCTGCATCAATTGATATACTCGTATGATTTTTGTCCTTTATTTTTTCTATGTTGTGTATCACATTGATGGATTTGCACATGTTGAACCATCCTTGTGCTCCTGGGATAAACCCCACTTGGTCGTGATGTATAATCTTTTTACTGCATTGTTGCATTCTATTTGCTAGAATTTTGTTTAGGATTTTTGCATCTGTATTCATCAGAGATATTGGTCTGTAATTTTCTTTTTTTGTGTTATGTTTACCATGTTTTGGTATCAGGGTAATATTGGCCTCATAAAATGAGTTAGGGAGTATTGTCTCTTCTTCAATTTTTTGGGAGAGTTTGAGTAGGACAGGTATTAGATCCTCTTTGAATGTTTGGTAGAATTCACTAGTGAAGCCATCTGGTCCCAGACTTTTGCTTTTGGGAAGGTTTCAGATGACTGATTCAATTTCGTTACTGGTGATCGGTTTGTTTAGATTTTCCAGTTCTTCATGGTTCAGCCTTGGAAGGCTATATGTTTCTAAGAACTTGTCCATTTCTTCTAGGTTATTGAATTTGGTGGCATATCGTCCTTCATTATATTCTTGGATGATCCTTTGTATTTCTGTGGCATCCGTGATAACTTCCCCTCTTTCATTTCTGATTTTGCTTATTTGTGTCTTTTCCCTTTTTATCTTAGTGAATCTAGCCAAGGGTCTGTCAATTTTTTAAATCTTTTCAAAGAACTAGCTCTTTGTCACATTAATTTTTTCTATTGTTTTTTCGTTTTTTATTTCATTTAGTTTTTCTCTGATTTTTATTTTCCCTTTCTTCTGCTGAATTTGGGTTTCATTTGTTCTTCTTTTTCTAGTTTTTTAAGGTGTAATGTGAGGTTATTTATCTGTGATTTTTCTTGTTTCTTGAGATAGACCTGTAATGATATAAATTTCCTTCTTAAAACTGCTTTTGCTGCATCCCCAAAATTTTGGTAGGATGTATTTTCATTCTCAATTGTTTCTCTGTATCTTTTTATCTTTCCTCTTATTTCTTCTTTAACCCAGTCATTCTTTAAAAGTATGTTGTTTATCTCCACATATTTGTGGTTTTTCCTGCTTTCTTTTTGCAGTTGATATTCGATTTCAAAGCCTTGTAATCAGAGTATGTGCTTGGGATGATTTCACTCTTCTTAAATTTGTTGAGGCTGATTTTATGTCCCAATATATGGTCTATCCTTGAGAATGTTCCATGTACACTAGAAAAGAATGTATAGTCTGATGTTTTAGGATGAAGTGCTCTATAAATGTCAATTATGTCCATTTCATCTAATGTGTCATTTAGGGCTGCTATTTCGTTATTTATTTTCTGTTTGGATGATCTATCCATAGCTGTCAATGATGTATTTAGGTCCCCTACTATAATTGTGTTTTGGTCAATTTCTCCCTTTAATTCTGTTAGTAGTTGCTTGGTATATTTTGGTGCTCCCTGATTGGGGGCATAAATATTGATGACTGTTATGTCTTCTTGTTGTATAGTCCCCTTTATCATTATGAAATGTCCATCTTTGTCTCTTGTTACCTTTTTTATCCTGAAGTCTGTTTCATCTGATATCATTATGGCTACACCTGTTTTTCTCTGGATACCATTTGCTTGGAGTATCAATTTCTACCCTTTTACTTTGAGTCTATATTTGTCCTTGTAGCTGAGATTTGTCTCTTGGAGACAGCATATGGTTGGGTTTAGTTTTAATCCAATCTGCTACTCTGTTCCTGTTTATTGGTGAGTTCAGTCCATTTACATTTAGGGTGATTATTGATATGTGAGGATTTCCTATCATTCTGTCTTTAGTTTTCTGGTAAGGCTGTGTCTCCATTGTTTCTTTGCCTTTTTGTTGCTGTCTATTATTTCAGCGTGATGGTATTCTATGATTTTTCTCTCTATTTCTTCTTTTATTATGTTATATATTTCAGTTCTGGATTTTTGTTTTGAGTGGTTACCATTAGGTTTACGTAAAAGAAAGTTTCATGTTTAGAGTATTCCATTTTCTTCAGCACGCTTACTTTCTCCATTCCCTTATACCAGTTCAGACCTTTACTCTTCTGCCTTTTATGTTTTTGTTGTTGCAAATTATCCCTATTTATGCTGTGAGTTGATTCCTGGGCTGCAGTAGCAAGTTGTCTTTTGCCTCTTTTTCTTTAAGTGTTTTTCTTCTTCTTTATTCTGTACGTTATGTTTAAGTGTATAGTGTCTTATTTGGTGTAGGGGTTGCCATTTCCTGCTTCTGTTTGTCTGTTCATAATACTACGCATGGTTTTGTATTCTTTTGCTTTTTTGTTTCAGGTCGAATAGCCTCCTTCAGTATTTCTTGTAATGCAGGTCTTGTGTTAGAAAATTCCCTCAGCTTCTGTATGTCTGGAAAGGTCTTTATTTTTCCTTCATGTGTAAAGGATATCTTTGCTGGCTATATTATTCTTGGCTCATAATATTTCTCTTTCAATAGTTTGACTATTTGATTCCACTCCCTCTTGGCTTGTAGAGTTTCTGCTGAAAAATCTGATGATAACCTAATGGGCTTTCCTTTGTAGGTTACCGTCTTCTTTTCCCTGGCTTCTTTCTTGTTAATTTTTGACAGCTTCAATACAATGTGCTTTGGAGAAGGCCTGTTGGGTTAAGGTAATTAGGTGTTCTATTTGCTTCTTGGATTCGAGGATCCAGTTCTTTCCACAAGTTTGGGACGTTCTCATCGACTATTTGTTTGAATATACTCTCTGCTCCCTTCTCCCTTTCTTTTCCTTCTGGTATGCCCATTATTCTTATATTACTCTTTCTGCTGGAGTCAGAAAGTTCTTGTAGAGTTCTTTTATTTCTTTTAACTCTCAAGTCTCTCTCTTCTTTGATCTGTGTCATTTCCACACTTCTATCTTTGATGTCACTGATTCTTTTCTCCATCTGGTCAGCTCTATTACCTAAGCTGGCTATTTCATTCTTCATTTCTTTTATTGTGTTCTTAATCTCCAGAAATTCTATTTGGTTCTTTTTTAAAATTTCAATCTCTTTGGTAAAATGTTCGTTTTGTTCTTTGATTGTGTTTCTGAGTTCATTAAACTGCCTGCGTTTTCTTGCATCTTGTTGAGTATTTTCAAAACTGCAATCTTTAGTTGTCTGTCATTTAAGTCACATATCTCCATGTCTTTTAGTTCATTTTCTGGAGACTTTTCATTTTCTTTCTGAGCTGCCTTGTTACCTTGATTATTCATGGCAATTAGTGAGTTGTTATTTCTCTTCCTAGGCATCTACAGGAGTGGGTTCTGCAGCAGGTTGGTAAGAAAAGGTCTTTCCTTTGCTCTCCAGTAGGTGTTGGTAGAATGCTTTATTTTCTTTCCATCTGCAGCCTTTAATTCTCTCTCACGCTGTAATATTATATTTTCTGTGTACTGTTCTTGCTTCTCACACAATGGCTGGATTCCCTGGAAGGCGGGCTTCTCCTCTGTGAACAGGTCTCCTGGGTCACAGGGCACCGCCTCCATTGGGGGATGTGGAAAGCTTCTGAAGTTCCAAAGCTCTTCCTGCACCACATTCAGGGCCTGTGTGTTTCAGTGGCTCTGTTTACCCCTGCAGGGATCCACCCAGATAGGTGGGGGTAGGGGCAGGGGCCCTGTGGGTTGTGAGAGGTTGCTGTGAGCAATGGCAGTGACCACAACCACAGCCAGTCCTGCACTCAGGGCTCTCTCCCCTTTGCCAGAACTAGTTGGGCTCCAAGTCTGTGGCTGTGGGCTGCAGCTCTCAGAATTGCAAATATTCTGTTCTTTTGATGTGACACTGCTACTCTTCCGCTTCTAACACTGGGCAGGTGGGGGTGGGGCGAGCTCTGAGAGGGTGGGGAGGGGACAGCTAGGCTCCATGCCTATGCCTTCCATCCTCTGCTTGGCAGTGAGGGCTTAAACTGCTGTTTTCACCCTTCTTCCCTCAGTCTTTACTCCGAGCTCTCTACCGTGAGCATTGGGTTCAGCTGTATTTTATGCTGCTCCCTCAGGCGGGACTGTGGGCCATAAACAGAGCATTAGCAATCTGAATTCTTCCCTCTCTCACAGCTGCAGTAGCGTTGGAATGCAGAGAGCTCAGAGCTCAGAGCTCTGAGTGCTGGTCTGCATCTTGTGCCCCCGCAGCCCACGTCTCCTTATTTCCTGCTTCCTTCCTCCCCAACTTGCCCAATTCGCCCACCTTTAGATGATTTCAGTTGCATGTCTCCTAGTCTTGCCTGTCTGCTGCACAGGGAGTCCTTTGTGGAATTATAGTTGTTCAATCTGTTGTAAATTCCAGGGGAGATTTCAAGAGGCTCACCTCACGCCACCATTTCTATGTCATCTAATTCTGATACATCTTGCATTAGTTTTTGTATATGGTGTGAAGGAGGGGTCCAAAGTCTTTATTTTGCAATTGTCTATCCAGTTGTTTTAGTTCTACTTATTGAAGACTAGTTTTTTCTCTCATACAATTTTCTTGCCACTCATGTTGAAAATCATTGACAGCAAATGTAAGGGCTTATTTTTGGACTCTCAATTCTATTCCATCGATCTATATGTCTGTCCTGTGCCAATACCAGACTGTCTTGATTGTTGTAATTTTTAATAAGTTTTGAAATTGGGACGTGTGAATGCTCCAACTTTGTTCTTTGTATTCAATATTGTTTAGGCTATTCTGGGTCCCCTGCACCTCCATGAATTTTGGGATCAGCTGGCTGATTTCTGCATAAAAAGCTTTTGAGATTTTATTAGAGATTAAATCTGTAGATCAATTTGTATAGTATTGCCATCTTAACAATATTAAGTCTTCTAACCCATGAACGTAGGTGTTTTTCCATTTATTTTACTCATCATTAGTTTCTTTCAAAGTTTAGTTTTCACTGTACAAGTCTGGCACTTCTTTTTTTAAAAATTGTTCATACACATTTTTTTCTTTTTGATGGCTATTGTGAATGGAATTGTTTTCTTATTTTTATTTTTGGTTTGTTCATTGTTAGTATATAGAAATACTATATTTGATTCATTTTTATATATCAATCATGTGTTCTGCAACCCTGCTGAACTGTTTATTTGTTTTAATAATTTTTTTGTGTATATGTACGCCTTAAGACTTTCTATATACAATATCATGTCATCTGTGAATAGACATAGTATAGTTTTTCCTTTCCCATATGGTTGTGTTTTGCATGATGTTTTACCTTTGTTCTAGGGAAATCTTTTTCCTGGATGGCACTCTCAAGAGTAAATGAGTATCCCTTGTAGAATTCTGCTTTCCTAAGATCATGAGGGAAATCACCATTGTTTTCCTGCATAATTAAAAAACAACAACTTTATATCATTATTCTAAAAGTTGACAACTGTGAAGTTGCAAATGAAGACATTTTAAAAGAATATCTGTAACTCCTTTCAAATATATGCTCTATCTTGTTAACTGTGACTCCCTTTGTTTTCAAAATGTTTTCTTGAACTACTTTTCAAACATATACTATTGCAAATTTGTTTACAAAGGTCTCCCTCTCCTGAAGATTCCAAAACAATTTCTTCAAGAGTGTGAGGTGTCAGGGAACTTTGTATTATATCTCTCTATAAAAAGAACCAATAAATAATGTTTAAGACCTGAGATGAGGTAGTCACCTGGCTCCTCTTGGTGGATTCTTCCCCACTCTTATCTTGCTGAAGGCATGTTTTTTTAGTAAACAGCAAAATATATAATTTAGAGAGTCTGTGGTCTTTTTCGACAACAATCTCATGATCCTGGGTGCCCTAACACATAGACACTTCCATAGTGTACAGATAATCTTTACACAATATCAAGCTGCTTGTCAGCACAGCTATAAATTCCTGTAACCCTGTTTCAGTTCGACGGACTGTTATACAATAATAACAAAGAACTGCAGAATTTTAGTGGCTTGTAAACACAACGGTTTATTTTTTACTCTACAACATGTCAGTTACAGTTTGAGTGAAGACTCTGCTACACATCTCCTCACTGGGATGATGGAGCTTCCACCACAAGGAGTAAAACTAGTTCCACTCTCAGAGGGAAGGGAGAATGATAAATCCCAAACTGTTCTTAAAGGCTTCCTCCAGAAGTGAGACATATCACTTTGAAAAAGATCATGCTCAATTTCAAGATGGCAGGGAATTGTGATCCCCCATGTATCCTGATCAGAATATCAGTAAGTAGCTCTTCAGAGGCACCCTAGAAAGGAGAAAAATGAAGAAAAAGGAAAAGTAACACTTGCTAAATCTGTAACGTGTGCCGACCCTGTGATCAGGCACTTTCTGTTGTTTCATTCATATCCATTTTATCTAGTTGAAAACTCACTCAAGTTCAAAAGGCTGGAAATAGAAAGCTTAACAGCTAGGATTTAAACCCACATCACCCAATTCCAAATTCCATGGATCTTTTCCTTTATCACATTACTTTCTTCCTTGCTAGACTGTCCTGATGTACCTGAACTACACACAAAAGTAGATGAAGCCCTTAAATTGGTCAACATATCTAATCAGCAATACGTCCAGATTCTCCAGGTCACCCAGCATCACTTGGAGGACACCACATATTTGATGGAGAAGATGAGAGAGCAATTTGGCTGGGTGACCGAACTGGCAAACCAGACCCTGGGAACTGAGAACATCTTCAATTCCATAAAGGTAACGGAAAGACTCAAGAGCAGTTAAGGAGATTACATGTGCATACACTGGTTTTTCTGTTAATTTACTTAATAATTACATCTGAATTTGAAAACAAGCTGTAGGAAGATATTCATA